>NW_027464742.1:0-300000 GCF_043290135.1 Rhipicephalus microplus | reverse complement strand
CCCGTTGTGGAGTTTCTAGTTGTTCAGTTGTGGAGTATCTAGTTGTTGAGTTTCTAGTTGCAGAGTCTATAGTTGTGGAGTTTCTAGTTGTGGAGTTTCTAGTTGAGGAGTTTCAAGTTGTGGAGTTTCTAGTTGTGGAGTCTCAAGTTGTGGACTTTAAACTTGTGGAGTTTCTGGTTGTGGAGTTTCTATTCGTGGAGTTTCTAGTTGTGGAGTTTCGAGTTGTGGAGTCTCTAGTTGTGGAGTTTCTAGTTGTGGAGTTTCCAGTTGCGGAGTATCTAGTTGTTGAGTTTCCCGCTGTGAAGTATCTAGTTGTGGAGTTTCCAGTTGTGGAGTATCTAGTTGTGGAGTTTTAAGTTGTGGAGTTTTTAGTTGCGGAGTTTCTAGTTGCGGAGTTTTTAATAGCGGAGTTTCTAGTTGTGAATTTTCAAGTTGCGGAGTCTCAAGTTGTGGAGTTTCCAGTTGTGGAATTTTTAGTTGTGGAGTTTCTAGTTGTTGAGTTTCTAGTTGTTAAGTCTCTAGTTTTGCAGTTTCTAGTTGTGGAGTTTCTAGATATGGAATTTCTAGTTGCCGAGTCTGTTTTCATGGAGTTTCAAGTTGTGGAGTTTCTAGTTGTGGGGTTTCTAGTTGTGGAGTCTCTAGTTGCGGAGTTTCTAGTTGTGGAGTCTCTAGTTGTGGAGTTTCTAGTTGCCGAGTTTCCAGTTGTGGAGTATCTAGTAGTGGAGTTTCCAGTTGTGGAGTTTCTAGTTGTGGAGTTTCTAGTTGCGGAGTCCCTAGTTGTGGAGTTTCTAGTTGCGGAGTCTCAAGCTGCGGAGTTTCAAGTTGTGGAGTTTCTAGTTGTGGAGTCTCAAGTTGTGGAGTTTCAAGTTGTGGAGTTTCAAGTTGTGGAGTCTCTAGTTGTGGAGTTTCTAGTTGCAGAGTATCTAGTTGTGTAGTTTCCAGTTGTGGAGTTTCTAGTTGTGAAGCTGTGGAGTCTCTGGTTGTGGAGTTTTTAGTTGTGGAGTTTCTAGTTGTGGAGTTTCGAGTTGTGGAGTCTCTAGTTGTGGAGTTTCCAGTTGTGGAGTATCTAGTTGTGGAGTTTCCAGTTGTGAAGTATCTAGTTGTGGAGTTTCCAGTTGTTGAGTATCTAGTTGTGGAGTTTTAAGTTGTGAAGATTCTAGTTGCGGAGTTTCTAGTTGCGGAGTTTTTAATAGCGGAGTTTCTAGATGTGAAGTTTCTGGTTGTGGAGTTTCTAGTTGAGGAGTTTCAAGTTGAAGAGTTTTAGTTGTGGAGTGTCTAGTTGTGGAGTTTCCAGTTGTGGAGTTTCGAGTTGTGGAATTTCTAGTTTTGGAGTTTCTAGTCGTGGAGTTTCTAGTTGTAGAGTCTCCTGTTGCGGAGTTTCTAGTTGCGGAGTTTCTAGTTGGGGAGTTTCCAGTTGTGGAGTTTCTAGTTGTGGAGTTTCTATTTGTGGAGTCTCTAGTTGTGTAGTTTCTAGCTGCGGAGTTTCTATTTGTGGAGTTTCTAGCTGCGGAGTTTCTAGTTGCGGAGTCTCAAGTTTTGGAGTTTCCAGTTGTGGAGTTTTTAGTTGTGGAGTTTCTAGTTGTTGAGTTTCTAGTTGTGAAGTCTCTAGTTTTGCAGTTACTAGTTGTGGAGTTTCTAGATATGGAATTTCTAGTTGCCGAGTCTGTATTTGTGGAGTTTGTAGTTGTGGAGTTTCTAGTTGTGGAGTTTCTAGTTGTGGAGTCTCTAGTTGCGGAGTTTCTAGTTGCGGAGTTTCTAATTGTGGAGTTTCTGGTTGTGGAGTTTCTAGTTGAGGAGTTTCAAGTTGTGGAGTTTCTAGTTGTGGAGTCTCAAGTTGTGGACTTTAAACTTGTGGAGTTTCTAGTTGTGGAGTTTCTCGTTTTGGAGTTTCTAGTTGTGGAGCTTCTAGTTGTAGAGTCTCCTGTTGCGGAGTTTCTAGTTGCGGAGTTTCTAGTTGTGAAGTTTCTGGTTGTGGAGTTTCTAGTTGAGGAGTTTCAAGTTGAAGAGTTTTAGTTGTGGAGTGTCTAGTTGTGGAGTTTCCAGTTGTGGAGTTTCGAGTTGTGGAGTTTCTAGTTTTGGAGTTTCTAGTCGTGGAGTTTCTAGTTGTAGAGTCTCCTGTTGCGGAGTTTCTAGTTGCGGAGTTTCTAGTTGGGGAGTTTCCAGTTGTGGAGTTTCTAGTTGTGGAGTTTCTATTTGTGGAGTCTCTAGTTGTGTAGTTTCTAGCTGCGGAGTTTCTAGTTGCGGAGTTTCTATTTGTGGAGTTTCTAGCTGCGGAGTTTCTAGTTGCGGAGTCTCTGGTTGTGGAGTTTCTAGTTGCGGAATCTCTAGTTGTGGAGTTTCTAGTTGTTGAGTTTCTAGTTGTGGAGTTTCTAGTTGCGGAGTTTCTAGTTGCGGAGTTTCTAGTTGTGGAGTTTCTGGTTGTGGAGTTTCTAGTTGTGGAGTCTCAAGTTGTGGACTTTAAACTTGTGGAGTTTCTAGTTGTGGAGTTTCTAGTTGTAGAGTCTCCTGTTGCGGAGTTTCTAGTTGGGAAGTTTCTGGTTGTGGAGTTTCTAGTTGAGGAGTTTCAAGTTGAAGAGTTTTCAGTTGTGGAGTGTCTAGTTGTGGAGTTTCCAGTTGTGGAGTTTCGAGTTGTGGAGTTTCTAGTTTTGGAGTTTCTAGTCGTGGAGTTTCTAGTTGTAGAGTCTCCTGTTGCGGAGTTTCTAGTTGCGGAGTTTCTAGTTGGGGAGTTTCCAGCTGTGGAGTTTCTAGTTGTGGAGTTTCTATTTGTGGAGTCTCTAGTTGTGTAGTTTCTAGCTGCGGAGTTTCTAGTTGCGGAGTTTCTATTTGTGGAGTTTCTAGCTGCGGAGTTTCTAGTTGCGGAGTCTCTGGTTGTGGAGTTTCTAGTTGCGGAATCTCTAGTTGTGGAGTTTCTAGTTGTGGAGTTTCTAGTTGTGGAGTTTCTAGTTGCGGAGCTTCTAGTTGCGGAGTTTCTAGTTGTGGAGTTTCTGGTTGTGGAGTTTCTAGTTGTGGAGTCTCAAGTTGTGGACTTTAAACTTGTGGAGTTTCTAGTTGTGGAGTTTCTAGTTGTAGAGTCTCCTGTTGCGGAGTTTCTAGTTGGGAAGTTTCTGGTTGTGGAGTTTCTAGTTGAGGAGTTTCAAGTTGAAGAGTTTTTAGTTGTGGAGTGTCTAGTTGTGGAGTTTCCAGTTGTGGAGTATCTAGTTGTGGAGTTTCCATTTGTGAAGTATCTAGTTGTGGAGTTTCCAGTTGTGGAGTATCTAGTTGTGGAGTTTCAAGTTGTGGAGTTTCTTGTTGCGGAGTTTCTAGTTGCGGAGTTTTTAATAGCGGAGTTTATTGTTGTGGAGTTTCAAGTTGCGAAGTCTCAACTTGTGGAGTTTTTAGTTGTGGAGTTTCTAGTTTTTGAGTTTCTAGTTGTGAAGTCTAGTTTTACAGTTTCTCGTTGTGGAGTTTCTAGATATGAAATTTCTAGTTGCCGAGTCTCTATTTGTGGAGTTTCTAGTTGCGGAGTTTCTAGTTGCGGAGTTTCTGGTTGTGGAGTTCCTAGTTGTGGAGTTTCAAGTTGTGGAGTTTCTAGTTGTGGAGTCTCTAGTTGCGGAGTTTCTAGTTGTGAAGTTTCTAGTTGTGGAGTTTCTAGTTTTGAAGTTTCTAGTTGTGGAGTTTCTAGTGTTAGAGTCTCCTGTTGCGGAGTTTCTAGTTGCGGAGTTTCTAGTTGGGGAGTTTCCAGTTGTGGAGTTTCTAGTTGTGGAGTTTCTACTTGTGGAGTCTCAAGTTGTGGAGTTTAAACTTGTGGAGTTTCAAGTTCTGGAGTCTATAGTTGTGGAGTTTCTAGTTGTAGATTTTCTAGTTGTGGAGTATCTAGTTGTGGATTTTCCAGTTGTGGAGTTTCTAGTTGTTCAGTTGTGGAGTACCTAGTTGTTGAGTTTCTAGTTGCAGAGTCTCTAGTTGTGGAGTTTCAAATTGTGGAGTCTCTAGATGTGGAGTTTCTAGTAGTCGAGTTTTCAGTTGTGGAGTATCTAGTAGTGGAGTTTCGAGTTGTGGAGTTTCTAGTTGTGGAGTTTAGTTGTGGAGTCCCTAGTTGCGGAGTTTCTAGTTGCGAAGTTTCAAGTTGTGGAGTTTCAAGTTGCGGAGTCTCAAGCTGTGGAGTTTCTAGTTGTGGAGTTTCCAGTTGTGGAGTTTCAAGTTGTGGAGTTTCTAGTTGCAGAGTCTCTAGTTGTGGAGTTTCAAGTTGTGGAGTCTCTAGTTGTGGAGTTTCTAGTTGCCGAGTTTCCAGTTGTGGAGTATCTAGTAGTGGAGTTTCCAGATGTGGAGTTTCTAGTTGCGGAGTCCCTAGTTGTGGAGTTTCTAGTTGCGGAGTCTCAAGCTGCGGAGTTTCAAGTTGTGGAGTTTCTAGTTGTGGAGTCTCAAGTTGTGGAGTTTGAAGTTGTGGAGTTTCAAGTTGTGGAGTCTCTAGTTGTGGAGTTTCTAGTTGCAGAGTATCTAGTTGTGGAGTTTCCAGTTGTGGAGTTTCTAGTTGTGAAGCTGTGGAGTCTCTGGTTGTGAAGTTTTTAGTTGTGGAGTTTCTAGTTGTGGAGTTTCGAGTTGTGGAGTCTCTAGTTGTGGAGTTTCCAGTTGTGGAGTATCTAGTTGTGGAGTTTCCAGTTGTGAAGTATCTAGTTGTGGAGTTTCCAGTTGTGGAGTATCTAGTTGTGGAGTTTTAAGTTGTGAAGTTTCTAGTTGCGGAGTTTCTAGTTGCGGAGTTTTTAATAGCGGAGTTTCTAGATGTGAAGTTTCAAGTTGCGGAGTCTCAAGTTGTGGAGTTTCCAGTTGTGGAGTTTTTAGTTGTGGAGTTTCTAGTTGTTGAGTTTCTAGTTGTGAAGTCTCTAGTTTTGCAGTTACTAGTTGTGGAGTTTCTAGATATGGAATTTCTAGTTGCCGAGTCTGTATTTGTGGAGTTTGTAGTTGTGGAGTTTCTAGTTGTGGAGTTTCTAGTTGTGGAGTCTCTAGTTGCGGAGTTTCTAGTTGCGGGTTTCTAGTTGTGGAGTTTCTGGTTGTGGAGTTTCTAGTTGAGGAGTTTCAAGTTGTAGAGTTTCTAGTTGTGGAGTCTCAAGTTGTGGACTTTAAACTTGTGGGGTTTCTAGTTGTGGAGTTTCTCGTTTTGGAGTTTCTAGTTGTGGAGTTTCTAGTTGTAGAGTCTCCTGTTGCGGAGTTTCTAGTTGCGGAGTTTCTAGTTGGGGAGTTTTCAGTTGTGGAGTTTCTAGTTGTGGAGTCTCAAGTTGTGAAGTTTACACTTGTGGAGTTTCAAGTTGGGGAGTCTATAGTTGTGGAGTTTCTAGTTGTATATTTTCTAGTTGTGGAGTATCTAGTTGTGGATTTTCCAGTTGTGGAGTTTATAGTTGTTGAGTTGCGCAGTCTCTAGTTGTTGAGTTTCTAGTTGCAGAGTCCCTAGTTGTGGAGTTTCAAGTTGTGGAGTCTCTAGATGTGGAGTTTCCAGTTGTGGAGTTTCCAGTTGTGGAGTATCTAGTAGTGGAGTTTCCAGTTGTGGAGTTTCTAGTTGTGGAGTTTCAAGTTGTGGAGTCTCTAGTCGTAGAGTTTCTAGTTGCCGAGTTTCCAGTTGTGGAGTATCTTGTAGTGGAGTTTCCAGTTGTGGAGTTTCTAGCTGTGGAGTTTCTAGTGGCGGAGTCCATAGTTGTGGAATTTCCAGTTGCGGAGTCTCAAGCTGCGGAGTTTCAAGTTGCGCAGTTTCTAGTTGTGGAGTCTCAAGTTGTGGAGCTTAAAGTTGTGGAGTTTCAAGTTGTGGAGTCTCTAGTTGTGGAGTTTCTAGTTGCAGAGTATCTAGTTGTGAAGTTTCCAGTTGTGGAGTTTCTAGTTGTGGAGTTGCGGAGTTTCTGGTTGTGCAGTTTCTAGTAGTGGAGTTTCTAGTTGTGGAGTTTCGAGTTGTGGAGTCTCTAGTTGTGGAGTTTCCAGTTGTGGAGTATCTAGTTGTTGAGTTTCCCGTTGTGAAGTATCTAGTTGTGGAGTTTCCAGTTGTGGAGTATCTAGTTGTGGAGTTTTAAGTTGTGGAGTTTTTAGTTGCGGAGTTTCTAGTTGCGGAGTTTTTAATAGCGGAGTTTCTAGTTGTGAATTTTCAAGTTGCGGAGTCTCAAGTTGTGGAGTTTCCAGTTGTGGAGTTTTTAGTTGTGGAGTTTCTAGTTGTTGAGTTTCTAGTTGTGAAGTCTCTAGTTTTGCAGTTTCTAGTTGTGGAGTTTCTAGATATGGAATTTCTAGTTGCCGAGTCTGTTTTAATAGAGTTTGAAGTTGTGGAGTTTCTAGTTGTGGGGTTTCTAGTTGTGGAGTCTCTAGATGCGGAGTTTCTAGTTGCAGAGTCTCTAGTTTTGGAGTTTCAAGTTGTGGAGTCTCTAGTTGTGGAGTTTCTAGTTGCCGAGTTTTCAGTTGTGGAGTATCTAGTAGTGGAGTTTCCAGTTGTGGAGTCCCTAGTTGTGGAGTTTCTAGTTGCGGAGTCTCAAGCTGTGGAGTTTCAAGTTGTGGAGTTTCTAGGTGTGGAGTCTCAAGTTATGGAGTTTAAAGTTGTGGAGTTTCAAGTTGTGGACTCTCTAGTTGTGGAGTTTCTAGTTGCAGAGTATCTATTTGTGGAGTTTCCAGTTGTGGAGTTTCTAATTGTGAAGTCGCGGAGTCTCTTTTGTGGAGTTTCTAGTTGTGGAGTTTCTAGTTGAGGTGTTTCAAGTTGAAGAGTTTTAGTTGTGGAGTGTCTAGTTGTGGAGTTTCCAGTTGTGGAGTTTTTAGTTGTGGAGTTTCTAGTTGTTCAGTTTCTAGTTGTGAAGTTTAGTTTTACAGTTTCTCGTTGTGGAGTTTCTAGATATGAAATTTCTAGTTGCCGAGTCTCTATTTGTGGAGTTTCTAGTTGCGGAGTTTCTAGTTGTGGAGTTTCTGGTTGTGGAGTTTCTAGTTGTGGAGTTTAAAGTTGTGGAGTTTCTAGTTGTGGAGTTTCTAGTTTTGAAGTTTCTAGTTGTGGAGTTTCTAGTGTTAGAGTCTCCTGTTGCGGAGTTTCTAGTTGCGGAGTTTCTAGTTGGGGAGTTTCCAGTTGTGGAGTTTCTAGTTGTGGAGTTTCTACTTGTGGAGTCTCAAGTTGTGGAGTTTAAACTTGTGGAGTTTCAAGTTGTGGAGTCTATAGTTGTGGAGTTTCTAGTTGTAGATTTTCTAGTTGTGGAGTATCTAGTTGTGGATTTTCCAGTTGTGGAGTTTCTAGTTGTTCAGTTGTGGAGTACCTAGTTGTTGAGTTTCTAGTTGCAGAGTCTCTAGTTGTGGAGTTTCAAATTGTGGAGTCTCTAGATGTGGAGTTTCTAGTAGTCGAGTTTTCAGTTGTGGAGTATCTAGTAGTGGAGTTTCGAGTTGTGGAGTTTCTAGTTGTGGAGTTTAGTTGTGGAGTCCCTAGTTGCGGAGTTTCTAGTTGCGAAGTTTCAAGTTGTGGAGTTTCAAGTTGCGGAGTCTCAAGCTGTGGAGTTTCTAGTTGTGGAGTTTCCAGTTGTGGAGTTTCAAGTTGTGGAGTTTCTAGTTGCAGAGTCTCTAGTTGTGGAGTTTCAAGTTGTGGAGTCTCTAGTTGTGGAGTTTCTAGTTGCCGAGTTTCCAGTTGTGGAGTATCTAGTAGTGGAGTTTCCAGATGTGGAGTTTCTAGTTGCGGAGTCCCTAGTTGTGGAGTTTCTAGTTGCGGAGTCTCAAGCTGCGGAGTTTCAAGTTGTGGAGTTTCTAGTTGTGGAGTCTCAAGTTGTGGAGTTTGAAGTTGTGGAGTTTCAAGTTGTGGAGTCTCTAGTTGTGGAGTTTCTAGTTGCAGAGTATCTAGTTGTGGAGTTTCCAGTTGTGGAGTTTCTAGTTGTGAAGCTGTGGAGTCTCTGGTTGTGAAGTTTTTAGTTGTGGAGTTTCTAGTTGTGGAGTTTCGAGTTGTGGAGTCTCTAGTTGTGGAGTTTCCAGTTGTGGAGTATCTAGTTGTGGAGTTTCCAGTTGTGAAGTATCTAGTTGTGGAGTTTCCAGTTGTGGAGTATCTAGTTGTGGAGTTTTAAGTTGTGAAGTTTCTAGTTGCGGAGTTTCTAGTTGCGGAGTTTTTAATAGCGGAGTTTCTAGATGTGAAGTTTCAAGTTGCGGAGTCTCAAGTTGTGGAGTTTCCAGTTGTGGAGTTTTTAGTTGTGGAGTTTCTAGTTGTTGAGTTTCTAGTTGTGAAGTCTCTAGTTTTGCAGTTACTAGTTGTGGAGTTTCTAGATATGGAATTTCTAGTTGCCGAGTCTGTATTTGTGGAGTTTGTAGTTGTGGAGTTTCTAGTTGTGGAGTTTCTAGTTGTGGAGTCTCTAGTTGCGGAGTTTCTAGTTGCGGGTTTCTAGTTGTGGAGTTTCTGGTTGTGGAGTTTCTAGTTGAGGAGTTTCAAGTTGTAGAGTTTCTAGTTGTGGAGTCTCAAGTTGTGGACTTTAAACTTGTGGGGTTTCTAGTTGTGGAGTTTCTCGTTTTGGAGTTTCTAGTTGTGGAGTTTCTAGTTGTAGAGTCTCCTGTTGCGGAGTTTCTAGTTGCGGAGTTTCTAGTTGGGGAGTTTTCAGTTGTGGAGTTTCTAGTTGTGGAGTCTCAAGTTGTGAAGTTTACACTTGTGGAGTTTCAAGTTGGGGAGTCTATAGTTGTGGAGTTTCTAGTTGTATATTTTCTAGTTGTGGAGTATCTAGTTGTGGATTTTCCAGTTGTGGAGTTTATAGTTGTTGAGTTGCGCAGTCTCTAGTTGTTGAGTTTCTAGTTGCAGAGTCCCTAGTTGTGGAGTTTCAAGTTGTGGAGTCTCTAGATGTGGAGTTTCCAGTTGTGGAGTTTCCAGTTGTGGAGTATCTAGTAGTGGAGTTTCCAGTTGTGGAGTTTCTAGTTGTGGAGTTTCAAGTTGTGGAGTCTCTAGTCGTAGAGTTTCTAGTTGCCGAGTTTCCAGTTGTGGAGTATCTTGTAGTGGAGTTTCCAGTTGTGGAGTTTCTAGCTGTGGAGTTTCTAGTGGCGGAGTCCATAGTTGTGGAATTTCCAGTTGCGGAGTCTCAAGCTGCGGAGTTTCAAGTTGCGCAGTTTCTAGTTGTGGAGTCTCAAGTTGTGGAGCTTAAAGTTGTGGAGTTTCAAGTTGTGGAGTCTCTAGTTGTGGAGTTTCTAGTTGCAGAGTATCTAGTTGTGAAGTTTCCAGTTGTGGAGTTTCTAGTTGTGGAGTTGCGGAGTTTCTGGTTGTGCAGTTTCTAGTAGTGGAGTTTCTAGTTGTGGAGTTTCGAGTTGTGGAGTCTCTAGTTGTGGAGTTTCCAGTTGTGGAGTATCTAGTTGTTGAGTTTCCCGTTGTGAAGTATCTAGTTGTGGAGTTTCCAGTTGTGGAGTATCTAGTTGTGGAGTTTTAAGTTGTGGAGTTTTTAGTTGCGGAGTTTCTAGTTGCGGAGTTTTTAATAGCGGAGTTTCTAGTTGTGAATTTTCAAGTTGCGGAGTCTCAAGTTGTGGAGTTTCCAGTTGTGGAGTTTTTAGTTGTGGAGTTTCTAGTTGTTGAGTTTCTAGTTGTGAAGTCTCTAGTTTTGCAGTTTCTAGTTGTGGAGTTTCTAGATATGGAATTTCTAGTTGCCGAGTCTGTTTTAATAGAGTTTGAAGTTGTGGAGTTTCTAGTTGTGGGGTTTCTAGTTGTGGAGTCTCTAGATGCGGAGTTTCTAGTTGCAGAGTCTCTAGTTTTGGAGTTTCAAGTTGTGGAGTCTCTAGTTGTGGAGTTTCTAGTTGCCGAGTTTTCAGTTGTGGAGTATCTAGTAGTGGAGTTTCCAGTTGTGGAGTCCCTAGTTGTGGAGTTTCTAGTTGCGGAGTCTCAAGCTGTGGAGTTTCAAGTTGTGGAGTTTCTAGGTGTGGAGTCTCAAGTTATGGAGTTTAAAGTTGTGGAGTTTCAAGTTGTGGACTCTCTAGTTGTGGAGTTTCTAGTTGCAGAGTATCTATTTGTGGAGTTTCCAGTTGTGGAGTTTCTAATTGTGAAGTCGCGGAGTCTCTTTTGTGGAGTTTCTAGTTGTGGAGTTTCTAGTTGAGGTGTTTCAAGTTGAAGAGTTTTAGTTGTGGAGTGTCTAGTTGTGGAGTTTCCAGTTGTGGAGTTTCTAGTTGTTCAGTTTCTAGTTGTGAAGTTTAGTTTTACAGTTTCTCGTTGTGGAGTTTCTAGATATGAAATTTCTAGTTGCCGAGTCTCTATTTGTGGAGTTTCTAGTTGCGGAGTTTCTAGTTGTGGAGTTTCTGGTTGTGGAGTTTCTAGTTGTGGAGTTTAAAGTTGTGGAGTTTCTAGTTGTGGAGTTTCTAGTTTTGAAGTTTCTAGTTGTGGAGTTTCTAGTGTTAGAGTCTCCTGTTGCGGAGTTTCTAGTTGCGGAGTTTCTAGTTGGGGAGTTTCCAGTTGTGGAGTTTCTAGTTGTGGAGTTTCTACTTGTGGAGTCTCAAGTTGTGGAGTTTAAACTTGTGGAGTTTCAAGTTGTGGAGTCTATAGTTGTGGAGTTTCTAGTTGTAGATTTTCTAGTTGTGGAGTATCTAGTTGTGGATTTTCCAGTTGTGGAGTTTCTAGTTGTTCAGTTGTGGAGTACCTAGTTGTTGAGGTTCTAGTTGCAGAGTCTCTAGTTGTGGAGTTTCAAATTGTGGAGTCTCTAGATGTGGAGTTTCTAGTTGTCGAGTTTCCAGTTGTGGAGTATCTAGTAGTGGAGTTTCGAGTTGTGGAGTTTCTAGTTGTGGAGTATCTAGTTGTGGATTTTCCCGTTGTGGAGTTTCTAGTTGTTCAGTTGTGGAGTATCTAGTTGTTGAGTTTCTAGTTGCAGAGTCTCTAGTTTTGGAGTTTCAAATTGTGGAGTCTCTAGATGTGGAGTTTCCAGTTGTGGAGTTTCTAGTTGTGAAGCTGTAGAGTCTCTGGTTGTGGAGTTTTTAGTTGTGGAGTTTCTAGTTGTGGAGTTTCGAGTTGTGGAGTCTCTAGTTGTGGAGTTTCCAGTTGTGGAGTATCTAGTTGTGGAGTTTCCAGTTGTGAAGTATCTAGTTGTGGAGTTTCCAGTTGTGGAGTATCTAGTTGTTTAGTTTTAAGTTGTGAAGTTTCTAGTTGCGGAATTTTTAATAGCGGAGTTTCTAGATGTGAAGTTTCAAGTTGCGGAGTCTCAAGTTGTGGAGTTTCCAGTTGTGGAGTTTTTAGTTGTGGAGTTTCTAGTTGTTGAGTTTCTAGTTGTGAAGTCTCTAGTTTTGCAGTTACTAGTTGTGGAGTTTCTAGATATGGAATTTCTAGTTGCCGAGTCTGTATTTGTGGAGTTTGTAGTTGTGGAGTTTCTAGTTGTGGAGTTTCTAGTTGTGGAGTCTCTAGTTGCGGAGTTTCTAGTTGCGGAGTTTCTAGTTGTGGAGTTTCTAGTTGTGGAGTTTCTCGTTTTGGAGTTTCTAGTTGTGGAGTTTCTAGTTGTAGAGTCTCCTGTTGCGGAGTTTCTAGTTGTGGAGTTTCTAGTTGCGGAGTCCCTAGTTGTGGAGTTTCTAGTTGCGAAGTCTCAAGCTGCGGAGTTTCAAGTTGTGGAGTTTCTAGTTGTGGAGTCTCAAGTTGTGGAGTTTCAAGTTGTGGAGTTTCAAGTTGTGGAGTCTCTAGTTGTGGAGTTTCTAGTTGCAGAGTATCTAGTTGTGGAGTTTCCAGTTGTGGAGTTTCTAGTTGTGAAGCTGTAGAGTCTCTGGTTGTGGAGTTTTTAGTTGTGGAGTTTCTAGTTGTGGAGTTTCGAGTTGTGGAGTCTCTAGTTGTGGAGTTTCCAGTTGTGGAGTATCTAGTTGTGGAGTTTCCAGTTGTGAAGTATCTAGTTGTGGAGTTTCCAGTTGTGGAGTATCTAGTTGTGGAGCTTTAGGTTGTGGAGTTTTTAGTTGCGGAGTTTCTAGTTGCGGAGTTTTTAATAGCGGAGTTTCTAGTTGTGAATTTTCAAGTTGTGGAGTTTAAACTTGTGGAGTTTCAAGTTGTGGAGTCTATAGTTGTGGAGTTTCTAGTTGTAGATTTTCTAGTTGTGGAGTATCTAGTTGTGGATTTTCCCGTTGTGGAGTTTCTAGTTGTTCAGTTGTGGAGTATCTAGTTGTTGAGTTTCTAGTTGCAGAGTCTCTAGTTGTGGAGTTTCTAGTTGTGGAGTTTCTAGTTGAGGAGTTTCAAGTTGTATAGTTTCTAGTTGTGAAGTCTCAAGTTGTGGACTTTAAACTTGTGGAGTTTCTGGTTGTGGAGTTTCTATTCGTGGAGTTTCTAGTTGTGGAGTTTCGAGTTGTGGAGTCTCTAGTTTTGGAGTTTCTAGTTGTGGAGTTTCCAGTTGCGGAGTATCTAGTTGTTGAGTTTCCCGTTGTGAAGTATCTAGTTGTGGAGTTTCCAGTTGTGGAGTATCTAGTTGTGGAGTTTTAAGTTGTGGAGTTTTTAGTTGCGGAGTTTCTAGTTGCGGAGTTTTTAATAGCGGAGTTTCTAGTTGTGAATTTTCAAGTTGCGGAGTCTCAAGTTGTGGAGTTTCCAGTTGTGGAATTTTTAGTTGTGCAGTTTCTAGTTGTGGAGTTTCTAGATATGGAATTTCTAGTTGCCGAGTCTGTTTTCATGAAGTTTCAAGTTGTGGAGTTTCTAGTTGTGGGGTTTCTAGTTGTGGAGTCTCTAGTTGCGGAGTTTCTAGTTGTGGAGTCTCTAGTTGTGGAGTTTCTAGTTGCCGAGTTTCCAGTTGTGGAGTATCTAGTAGTGGAGTTTCTAGTTGTGGAGTTTCTAGTTGCGGAGTCCCTAGTTGTGGAGTTTCTAGTTGCGGAGTCTCAAGCTGCGGAGTTTCAAGTTGTGGAGTTTCTAGTTGTGGAGTCTCAAGTTGTGGAGTTTCAAGTTGTGGAGTTTCAAGTTGTGGAGTCTCTAGTTGTGGAGTTTCTAGTTGCAGAGTATCTAGTTGTGTAGTTTCCAGTTGTGGAGTTTCTAGTTGTGAAGCTGTGGAGTCTCTGGTTGTGGAGTTTTTAGTTGTGGAGTTTCTAGTTGTGGAGTTTCGAGTTGTGGAGTCTCTAGTTGTGGAGTTTCCAGTTGTGGAGTTTTAAGTTGTGAAGATTCTAGTTGCGGAGTTTCTAGTTGCGGAGTTTTTAATAGCGGAGTTTCTAGATGTGAAGTTTCAAGTTGCGGAGTCTCAAGTTTTGGAGTTTCCAGTTGTGGAGTTTTTAGTTGTGGAGTTTCTAGTTGTTGAGTTTCTAGTTGTGAAGTCTCTAGTTTTGCAGTTACTAGTTGTGGAGTTTCTAGATATGGAATTTCTAGTTGCCGAGTCTGTATTTGTGGAGTTTGTAGTTGTGGAGTTTCTAGTTGTGGAGTTTCTAGTTGTGGAGTCTCTAGTTGCGGAGTTTCTAGTTGCGGAGTTTCTAGTTGTGGAGTTTCTGGTTGTGGAGTTTCTAGTTGAGGAGTTTCAAGTTGTGGAGTTTCTAGTTGTGGAGTCTCAAGTTGTGGACTTTAAACTTGTGGAGTTTCTAGTTGTGGAGTTTCTCGTTTTGGAGTTTCTAGTTGTGGAGCTTCTAGTTGTAGAGTCTCCTGTTGCGGAGTTTCTAGTTGCGGAGTTTCTAGTTGTGAAGTTTCTGGTTGTGGAGTTTCTAGTTGAGGAGTTTCAAGTTGAAGAGTTTTAGTTGTGGAGTGTCTAGTTGTGGAGTTTCCAGTTGTGGAGTTTCGAGTTGTGGAGTTTCTAGTTTTGGAGTTTCTAGTCGTGGAGTTTCTAGTTGTAGAGTCTCCTGTTGCGGAGTTTCTAGTTGCGGAGTTTCTAGTTGGGGAGTTTCCAGTTGTGGAGTTTCTAGTTGTGGAGTTTCTATTTGTGGAGTCTCTAGTTGTGTAGTTTCTAGCTGCGGAGTTTCTAGTTGCGGAGTTTCTATTTGTGGAGTTTCTAGCTGCGGAGTTTCTAGTTGCGGAGTCTCTGGTTGTGGAGTTTCTAGTTGCGGAATCTCTAGTTGTGGAGTTTCTAGTTGTGGAGTTTCTAGTTGTGGAGTTTCTAGTTGCGGAGTTTCTAGTTGCGGAGTTTCTAGTTGTGGAGTTTCTGGTTGTGGAGTTTCTAGTTGTGGAGTCTCAAGTTGTGGACTTTAAACTTGTGGAGTTTCTAGTTGTGGAGTTTCTAGTTGTAGAGTCTCCTGTTGCGGAGTTTCTAGTTGGGAAGTTTCTGGTTGTGGAGTTTCTAGTTGAGGAGTTTCAAGTTGAAGAGTTTTTAGTTGTGGAGTGTCTAGTTGTGGAGTTTCCAGTTGTGGAGTATCTAGTTGTAGAGTTTCCATTTGTGAAGTATCTAGTTGTGGAGTTTCCAGTTGTGGAGTATCTAGTTGTGGAGTTTCAAGTTGTGGAGTTTCTTGTTGCGGAGTTTCCAGATGCGGAGTTTTTAATAGCGGAGTTTATTGTTGTGGAGTTTCAAGTTGCGAAGTCTCAACTTGTGGAGTTTCCAGTTGTGGAGTTTTTAGTTGTGGAGTTTCTAGTTTTTGAGTTTCTAGTTGTGAAGTCTAGTTTTACAGTTTCTCGTTGTGGAGTTTCTAGATATGAAATTTCTAGTTGCCGAGTCTCTATTTGTGGAGTTTCTAGTTGCGGAGTTTCTAGTTGTGGAGTTTCTGGTTGTGGAGTTTCTAGTTGTGGAGTTTCAAGTTGTGGAGTTTCTAGTTGTGGAGTCTCTTTTTTGCGGAGTTTCTAGTTGTGAAGTTTCTAGTTGTGGAGTTTCTAGTTTTGAAGTTTCTAGTTGTGGAGTTTCTAGTGTTAGAGTCTCCTGTTGCGGAGTTTCTAGTTGCGGAGTTTCTAGTTGGGGAGTTTCCAGTTGTGGAGTTTCTAGTTGTGGAGTTTCTACTTGTGGAGTCTCAAGTTGTGGAGTTTAAACTTGTGGAGTTTCAAGTTCTGGAGTCTATAGTTGTGGAGTTTCTAGTTGTAGATTTTCTAGTTGTGGAGTATCTAGTTGTGGATTTTCCAGTTGTGGAGTTTCTAGTTGTTCAGTTGTGGAGTACCTAGTTGTTGAGTTTCTAGTTGCAGAGTCTCTAGTTGTGGAGTTTCAAATTGTGGAGTCTCTAGATGTGGAGTTTCTAGTAGTCGAGTTTCCAGTTGTGGAGTATCTAGTAGTGGAGTTTCGAGTTGTGGAGTTTCTAGTTGTGGAGTTTCTAGTTGTGGAGTCCCTAGTTGCGGAGTTTCTAGTTGCGAAGTTTCAAGTTGTGGAGTTTCAAGTTGCGGAGTCTCAAGCTGTGGAGTTTCTAGTTGTGGAGTTTCCAGTTGTGGAGTTTCAAGTTGTGGAGTTTCTAGTTGCAGAGTCTCTAGTTGTGGAGTTTCAAGTTGTGGAGTCTCTAGTTGTGGAGTTTCTAGTTGCCGAGTTTCCAGTTGTGGAGTATCTAGTAGTGGAGTTTCCAGATGTGGAGTTTCTAGTTGCGGAGTCCCTAGTTGTGGAGTTTCTAGTTGCGGAGTCTCAAGCTGCGGAGTTTCAAGTTGTGGAGTTTCTAGTTGTGGAGTCTCAAGTTGTGGAGTTTGAAGTTGTGGAGTTTGAAGTTGTGGAGTCTCTAGTTGTGGAGTTTCTAGTTGCAGAGTATCTAGTTGTGGAGTTTCCAGTTGTGGAGTTTCTAGTTGTGAAGCTGTGGAGTCTCTGGTTGTGAAGTTTTTAGTTGTGGAGTTTCTAGTTGTGGAGTTTCGAGTTGTGGAGTCTCTAGTTGTGGAGTTTCCAGTTGTGGAGTATCTAGTTGTGGAGTTTCCAGTTGTGAAGTATCTAGTTGTGGAGTTTCCAGTTGTGGAGTATCTAGTTGTGGAGTTTTAAGTTGTGAAGTTTCTAGTTGCGGAGTTTCTAGTTGCGGAGTTTTTAATAGCGGAGTTTCTAGATGTGAAGTTTCAAGTTGCGGAGTCTCAAGTTGTGGAGTTTCCAGTTGTGGAGTTTTTAGTTGTGGAGTTTCTAGTTGTTGAGTTTCTAGTTGTGAAGTCTCTAGTTTTGCAGTTACTAGTTGTGGAGTTTCTAGATATGGAATTTCTAGTTGCCGAGTCTGTATTTGTGGAGTTTGTAGTTGTGGAGTTTCTAGTTGTGGAGTTTCTAGTTGTGGAGTCTCTAGTTGCGGAGTTTCTAGTTGCGGAGTTTCTAGTTGTGGAGTTTCTGGTTGTGGAGTTTCTAGTTGAGGAGTTTCAAGTTGTGGAGTTTCTAGTTGTGGAGTCTCAAGTTGTGGACTTTAAACTTGTGGAGTTTCTAGTTGTGGAGTTTCTCGTTTTGGAGTTTCTAGTTGTGGAGTTTCTAGTTGTAGAGTCTCCTGTTGCGGAGTTTCTAGTTGTGAAGTTTCTGGTTGTGGAGTTTCTAGTTGAGGAGTTTCAAGTTGAAGAGTTTTTAGTTGTGGAGTGTCTAGTTGTGGAGTTTCCAGTTGTGGAGTTTCGAGTTGTGGAGTTTCTAGTTTTGGAGTTTCTAGTCGTGGAGTTTCTAGTTGTAGAGTCTCCTGTTGCGGAGTTTCTAGTTGCGGAGTTTCTAGTTGGGGAGTTTCCAGTTGTGGAGTTTCTAGTTGTGGAGTTTCTATTTGTGGAGTCTCTAGTTGTGTAGTTTCTAGCTGCGGAGTTTCTAGTTGCGGAGTTTCTATTTGTGGAGTTTCTAGCTGCGGAGTTTCTAGTTGCGGAGTCTCTGGTTGTGGAGTTTCTAGTTACGGAATCTCTAGTTGTGGAGTTTCTAGTTGTGGAGTTTCTAGTTGTGGAGTTTCTAGTTGTGGAGTTTCTAGTTGCGGAGTTTCTAGTTGTGGAGTTTCTAGTTGTGGAGTCTCTAGTTGCAGAGTTTCTAGTTGTGGAGTTTCTAGTTGTGGAGTTTCAAGTTGTGGAGTCTCTAGTTGTGGAGTTTCTAGTTGCGGAGTATCTAGTTGTGGAGTTTCCAGTTGTGGAGTTTCTAGTTGTGGAGTTTCTAGTTGTGGAGTTTCGAGTTGTGGAGTCTCTAGTTGTGGAGTTTCCAGTTGTGGAGTATCTAGTTGTGTAGTTTCCATTTGTGAAGTATCTAGTTGTGGAGTTTCCAGTTGTGGAGTATCTAGTTGTGGAGTTTCAAGTTGTGGAGTTTCTAGTTGCGGAGTTTCTAGTTGCGGAGTTTTTAATAGCGGAGTTTATTGTTGTGGAGTTTCAAGTTGCGGAGTCTCAAGTTGTGGAGTTTCCAGTTGTGGAGTTTTTAGTTGTGGAGTTTCTAGTTGTTGAGTTTCTAGTTGTGAAGTCTAGTTTTACAGTTTCTCGTTGTGGAGTTTCTAGATATGAAATTTCTAGTTGCCGAGTCTCTATTTGTGGAGTTTCTAGTTGCGGAGTTTCTGGTTGTGGAGTTTCTAGCTGTGGAGTTTCAAGTTGTGGAGTTTCTAGTTGTGGAGTCTCTAGTTGCGGAGTTTCTAGTTGTGAAGTTTCTAGTTGTGGAGTTTCTAGTTTTGAAGTTTCTAGTTGTGGAGTTTCTAGTGTTAGAGTCTCCTGTTGCGGAGTTTCTAGTTGCGGAGTTTCTAGTTGGGGAGTTTCCAGTTGTGGAGTTTCTAGTTGTGGAGTTTCTACTTGTGGAGTCTCAAGTTGTGGAGTTTAAACTTGTGGAGTTTCAAGTTGTGGAGTCTATAGTTGTGGAGTTTCTAGTTGTAGATTTTCTAGTTGTGGAGTATCTAGTTGTGGATTTTCCAGTTGTGGAGTTTCTAGTTGTTCAGTTGTGGAGTACCTAGTTGTTGAGTTTCTAGTTGCAGAGTCTCTAGTTGTGGAGTTTCAAATTGTGGTGGCTCCAGATGTGGAGTTTCTAGTATTCGAGTTTCCAGTTGTGGAGTATCTAGTAGTGGAGTTTCGAGTTGTGGAGTTTCTAGTTGTGGAGTTTCTAGTTGTGGAGTCCCTAGTTGCAGAGTTTCTAGTTGCGAAGTTTCAAGTTGTGGAGTTTCAAGTTGCGGAGTCTCAAGCTGTGGAGTTTCTAGTTGTGGAGTTTCCAGTTGTGGAGTTTCAAGTTGTGGAGTTTCTAGTTGCAGAGTCTCTAGTTGTGGAGTTTCAAGTTGTGGAGTCTCTAGTTGTGGAGTTTCTAGTTGCCGAGTTTCCAGTTGTGGAGTATCTAGTAGTGGAGTTTCCAGTTGTGGAGTTTCTAGTTGTGGAGTTTCTAGTTGCGGAGTCCCTAGTTGTGGAGTTTCTAGTTGCGGAGTCTCAAGCTGCGGAGTTTCAAGTTGTGGAGTTTCTAGTTGTGGAGTCTCAAGTTGTGGAGTTTCAAGTTGTGGAGTTTCAAGTTGTGGAGTCTCTAGTTGTGGAGTTTCTAGTTGCAGAGTATCTAGTTGTGGAGTTTCCAGTTGTGGAGTTTCTAGTTGTGAAGCTGTGGAGTCTCTGGTTGTGAAGTTTTTAGTTGTGGAGTTTCTAGTTGTGGAGTTTCGAGTTGTGGAGTCTCTAGTTGTGGAGTTTCCAGTTGTGGAGTATCTAGTTGTGGAGTTTCCAGTTGTGAAGTATCTAGTTGTGGAGTTTACAGTTGTGGAGTATCTAGTTGTGGAGTTTTAAGTTGTGAAGTTTCTAGTTGCGGAGTTTCTAGTTGCGGAGTTTTTAATAGCGGAGTTTGTGGAGTTGTGGAGTTTCTAGATGTGAAGTTTCAAGTTGCGGAGTCTCAAGTTGTGGAGTTTCCAGTTGTGGAGTTTCTAGTTGTGGAGTCTCTAGTTGCAGAGTTTCTAGTTGTGGAGTTTCTAGTTGTGGAGTTTCAAGTTGTGGAGTCTCTAGTTGTGGAGTTTCCAGTTGTGGAGTATCTAGTTGTGGAGTTTCCATTTGTGGAGTATCTAGTTGTGGAGTTTCAAGTTGTGGAGTTTCTAGTTGCGGAGTTTCTAGTTGCGGAGTTTTTAATAGCGGAGTTTATTGTTGTGGAGTTTCAAGTTGCGGAGTCTCAAGTTGTGGAGTTTCCAGTTGTGGAGTTTTTAGTTGTGGAGTTTCTAATTGTTGAGTTTCTAGTTGTGAAGTCTAGTTTTACAGTTTCTCGTTGTGGAGTTTCTAGATATGAAATTTCTAGTTGCCGAGTCTCTATTTGTGGAGTTTCCAGTTGCGGAGTTTCTAGTTGTGGAGTTTCTGGTTGTGGAGTTTCTAGGTGTGGAGTTTCAAGTTGTGGAGTTTCTAGTTGTGGAGTCTCTAGTTGCGGAGTTTCTAGTTGTGAAATTTCTAGTTGTGGAGTTTCTAGTTTTGAAGTTTCTAGTTGTGGAGTTTCTAGTGTTAGAGTCTCCTGTTGCGGAGTTTCTAGTTGCGGAGTTTCTAGTTGGGGAGTTTCCAGTTGTGGAGTTTCTAGTTGTGGAGTTTCTACTTGTGGAGTCTCAAGTTGTGGAGTTTAAACTTGTGGAGTTTCAAGTTGTGGAGTCTATAGTTGTGGAGTTTCTAGTTGTAGATTTTCTAGTTGTGGAGTATCTAGTTGTGGATTTTCCAGTTGTGGAGTTTCTAGTTGTTCAGTTGTGGAGTACCTAGTTGTTGAGTTTCTAGTTGCAGAGTCTCTAGTTGTGGAGTTTCAAATTGTGGAGTCTCTAGATGTGGAGTTTCTAGTTGTCGAGTTTCCAGTTGTGGAGTATCTAGTAGTGGAGTTTCGAGTTGTGGAGTTTCTAGTTGTGGAGTTTCTAGTTGTGGAGTTCCTAGTTGCGGAGTTTCTAGTTGCGAAGTTTCAATTTGTGGAGTTTCAAGTTGCGGAGTCTCAAGCTGTGGAGTTTCTAGTTGTGGAGTTTCTAGTTGCAGAGTCTCTAGTTGTGGAGTTTCAAGTTGTGGAGTCTCTAGTTGTGGAGTTTCTAGTTGCCGAGTTTCCAGTTGTTGAGTATCTAGTAGTGGAGTTTCCAGTTGTGGAGTTTCTAGTTGTGGAGTTTCTAGTTGCGGAGTCCCTAGTTGTGGAGTTTCTAGTTGCAGAGTCTCAAGCTGCGGAGTTTCAAGTTGTGGAGTTTCTAGTTGTGGAGTCTCAAGTTGTGGAGTTTCAAGTTGTGGAGTTTCAAGTTGTGGAGTCTCTAGTTGTGGAGTTTCTAGTTGCAGAGTATCTAGTTGTGGAGTTTCCAGTTGTGGAGTTTCTAGTTGTGGAGTTTCCAGTTGTGGAGTATCTAGTTGTGGAGTTTTAAGTTGTGAAGTTTCTAGTTGCAGAGTTTTTAGTTGCGGAGTTTTTAATAGCGGAGTTTCTAGTTGTGAAGTTTCAAGTTGCGGAGTCTCAAGTTGTGGAGTTTCCAGTTGTGGAGTTTTTAGTTGTGGAGTTTCTAGTTGTTGAGTTTCTAGTTGTGAAGTCTCTAGTTGTGGAGTTTCCAGTTGTGGAGTATCTAGTTGTGGAGTTTCCAGTTGTGAAGAATCTAGTTGTGGAGTTTCCAGTTGTGGAGTATCTAGTTGTGGAGTTTCCAGTTGTGGAGTATCTAGTTGTGGAGTTTTAAGTTGTGAAGTTTCTAGTTGCGGAGTTTCTAGTTGCGGAGTTTTTATTAGCGGAGTTTCTAGATGTGAAGTTTCAAGTTGCGGAGTCTCAAGTTGTGGAGTTTCCAGTTGTGGAGTTTTTAGTTGTGGAGTTTCTAGTTGTTGAGTTTCTAGTTGTGAAGTCTCTAGTTTTGCAGTTACTAGTTGTGGAGTTTCTAGATATGGAATTTCTAGTTGCCGAGTCTGTATTTGTGGAGTTTGTAGTTGTGGAGTTTAAGGTTGTGGAGTTTCTAGTTGTGGAGTCTCTAGTTGCGGAGTTTCTAGTTGCGGAGTTTGTAGTTGTGGAGTTTCTGGTTGTGGAGTTTCTAGTTGAGGAGTTTCAAGTTGTGGAGTTTCTAGTTGTGGAGTCTCAAGTTGTGGACTTTAAACTTGTGGAGTTTCTAGTTGTGGAGTTTCTCGTTTTGGAGTTTCTAGTTGTGGAGTTTCTAGTTGTAGAGTCTCCTGTTGCAGAGTTTCTAGTTGTGAAGTTTCTGGTTGTGGAGTTTCTAGTTGAGGAGTTTCAAGTTGAACAGTTTTTAGTTGTGGAGTGTCTAGTTGTGGAGTTTCCAGTTGTGGAGTTTCGAGTTGTGGAGTTTCTAGTTTTGGAGTTTCTAGTCGTGGAGTTTCTAGTTGTAGAGTCTCCTGTTGTGGAGTTTCTAGTTGCGGAGTTTCTAGTTGGGGAGTTTCCAGTTGTGGAGTATCTAGTTGTGGAGTTTTAAGTTGTGAAGTTTCTAGTTGCGGAGTTTCTAGTTGCGGAGTTTTTAATAGCGGAGTTTCTAGATGTGAAGTTTCAAGTTGCGGAGTCTCAAGTTGTGGAGTTTCCAGTTGTGGAGTTTTTAGTTGTGGAGTTTCTAGTTGTGGAGTTTCTATTTGTGGAGTCTCTAGTTGTGTAGTTTCTAGCTGCGGAGTTTCTAGTTGTGGAGTTTCTAGCTGCGGAGTTTCTAGTTGCGGAGTCTCTAGTTGTGGAGTTTCAAGTTGTGGAGTCTCTAGTTGTGGAGTTTCTAGTTGCGGAGTATCTAGTTGTGGAGTTTCCAGTTGTGGAGTTTCTAGTTGTGGAGTTTCTAGTTGTGGAGTATCTAGTTGTGGAGTTTCCATTTGTGAAGTATCTAGTTGTGGAGTTTCCAGTTGTGGAGTATCTAGTTGTGGAGTTTCAAGTTGTGGAGTTTCTAGTTGCGGAGTTTCTAGTTGCAGAGTTTTTAATAGCGGAGTTTATTGTTGTGGAGTTTCAAGTTGCGGAGTCTCAAGTTGTGGAGTTTCCAGTTGTGGAGTTTTTAGTTGTGGAGTTTCTAGTTGTTGAGTTTCTAGTTGTGAAGTCTAGTTTTACAGTTTCTCGTTGTGGAGTTTCTAGATATGAAATTTCTAGTTGCCGAGTCTCTATTTGTGGAGTTTCTAGTTGCGGAGTTTCTAGTTGTGGAGTTTCTGGTTGTGGAGTTTCTAGTTGTGGAGTTTCAAGTTGTGGAGTTTCTAGTTGTGGAGTCTCTAGTTGCGGAGTTTCTAGTTGTGAAGTTTCTAGTTGTGGAGTTTCTAGTTTTAAAGTTTCTAGTTGTGGAGTTTCTAGTGTTAGAGTCTCCTGTTGCGGAGTTTCTAGTTGCGGAGTTTCTAGTTGGGGAGTTTCCAGTTGTGGAGTTTCTAGTTGTGGAGTTTCTACTTGTGGAGTCTCAAGTTGTGGAGTTTAAACTTGTGGAGTTTCAAGTTGTGGAGTCTATAGTTGTGGAGTTTCTAGTTGTAGATTTTCTAGTTGTGGAGTATCTAGTTGTGGATTTTCCAGTTGTGGAGCTTCTAGTTGTTCAGTTGTGGAGTACCTAGTTGTTGAGTTTCTAGTTGCAGAGTCTCTAGTTGTGGAGTTTCAAATTGTGGAGTCTCTAGATGTGGAGTTTCTAGTTGTCGAGTTTCCAGTTGTGGAGTATCTAGTAGTGGAGTTTCGAGTTGTGAAGTTTCTAGTTGTGGAGTTTCTAGTTGTGGAGTTCCTAGTTGCGGAGTTTCTAGTTGCGAAGTTTCAATTTGTGGAGTTTCAAGTTGCGGAGTCTCAAGCTGTGGAGTTTCTAGTTGTGGAGTTTCTAGTTGCAGAGTCTCTAGTTGTGGAGTTTCAAGTTGTGGAGTCTCTAGTTGTGGAGTTTCTAGTTGCCGAGTTTCCAGTTGTGGAGTATCTAGTAGTGGAGTTTCCAGTTGTGGAGTTTCTAGTTGTGGAGTTTCTAGTTGCGGAGTCCCTAGTTGTGGAGTTTCTAGTTGCGGAGTCTCAAGCTGCGGAGTTTCAAGTTGTGGAGTTTCTAGTTGTGGAGTCTCAAGTTGTGGAGTTTCAAGTTGTGGAGTTTCAAGTTGTGGAGTCTCTAGTTGTGGAGTTTCTAGTTGCAGAGTATCTAGTTGTGGAGTTTCCAGTTGTGGAGTTTCTAGTTGTGGAGTTTCCAGTTGTGGAGTATCTAGTTGTGGAGTTTTAAGTTGTGAAGTTTCTAGTTGCAGAGTTTTTAGTTGCGGAGTTTTTAATAGCGGAGTTTCTAGTTGTGAAGTTTCAAGTTGCGGAGTCTCAAGTTGTGGAGTTTCCAGTTGTGGAGTTTTTAGTTGTGGAGTTTCTAGTTGTTGAGTTTCTAGTTGTGAAGTCTCTAGTTGTGGAGTTTCCAGTTGTGGAGTATCTAGTTGTGGAGTTTCCAGTTGTGAAGAATCTAGTTGTGGAGTTTCCAGTTGTGGAGTATCTAGTTGTGGAGTTTCCAGTTGTGGAGTATCTAGTTGTGGAGTTTCTAGTTGCGGAGTTTCTAGTTGCGGAGTTTTTAATAGCGGAGTTTCTAGATGTGAAGTTTCAAGTTGCGGAGTCTCAAGTTGTGGAGTTTCCAGTTGTGGAGTTTTTAGTTGTGGAGTTTCTAGTTGTTGAGTTTCTAGTTGTGAAGTCTCTAGTTTTGCAGTTACTAGTTGTGGAGTTTCTAGATATGGAATTTCTAGTTGCCGAGTCTGTATTTGTGGAGTTTGTAGTTGTGGAGTTTCAGGTTGTGGAGTTTCTAGTTGTGGAGTCTCTAGTTGCGGAGTTTCTAGTTGCGGAGTTTGTAGTTGTGGAGTTTCTGGTTGTGGAGTTTCTAGTTGAGGAGTTTCAAGTTGTGGAGTTTCTAGTTGTGGAGTCTCAAGTTGTGGACTTTAAACTTGTGGAGTTTCTAGTTGTGGAGTTTCTCGTTTTGGAGTTTCTAGTTGTGGAGTTTCTAGTTGTAGAGTCTCCTGTTGCGGAGTTTCTAGTTGTGAAGTTTCTGGTTGTGGAGTTTCTAGTTGAGGAGTTTCAAGTTGAAGAGTTTTTAGTTGTGGAGTGTCTAGTTGTGGAGTTTCCAGTTGTGGAGTTTCGAGTTGTGGAGTTTCTAGTTTTGGAGTTTCTAGTCGTGGAGTTTCTAGTTGTAGAGTCTCCTGTTGCGGAGTTTCTAGTTGCGGAGTTTCTAGTTGGGGAGTTTCCAGTTGTGGAGTATCTAGTTGTGGAGTTTTAAGTTGTGAAGTTTCTAGTTGCGGAGTTTCTAGTTGCGGAGTTTTTAATAGCGGAGTTTCTAGATGTGAAGTTTCAAGTTGCGGAGTCTCAAGTTGTGGAGTTTCCAGTTGTGGAGTTTTTAGTTGTGGAGTTTCTAGTTGTGGAGTTTCTATTTGTGGAGTCTCTAGTTGTGTAGTTTCTAGCTGCGGAGTTTCTAGTTGTGGAGTTTCTAGCTGCGGAGTTTCTAGTTGCGGAGTCTCTAGTTGTGGAGTTTCAAGTTGTGGAGTCTCTAGTTGTGGAGTTTCTAGTTGCGGAGTATCTAGTTGTGGAGTTTCCAGTTGTGGAGTTTCTAGTTGTGGAGTTTCTAGTTGTGGAGTATCTAGTTGTGGAGTTTCCATTTGTGAAGTATCTAGTTGTGGAGTTTCCAGTTGTGGAGTATCTAGTTGTGGAGTTTCAAGTTGTGGAGTTTCTAGTTGCGGAGTTTCTAGTTGCGGAGTTTTTAATAGCGGAGTTTATTGTTGTGGAGTTTCAAGTTGCGGAGTCTCAAGTTGTGGAGTTTCCAGTTGTGGAGTTTTTAGTTGTGGAGTTTCTAGTTGTTGAGTTTCTAGTTGTGAAGTCTAGTTTTACAGTTTCTCGTTGTGGAGTTTCTAGATATGAAATTTCTAGTTGCCGAGTCTCTATTTGTGGAGTTTCTAGTTGCGGAGTTTCTAGTTGTGGAGTTTCTGGTTGTGGAGTTTCTAGTTGTGGAGTTTCAAGTTGTGGAGTTTCTAGTTGTGGAGTCTCTAGTTGCGGAGTTTCTAGTTGTGAAGTTTCTAGTTGTGGAGTTTCTAGTTTTGAAGTTTCTAGTTGTGGAGTTTCTAGTGTTAGAGTCTCCTGTTGCGGAGTTTCTAGTTGCGGAGTTTCTAGTTGGGGAGTTTCCAGTTGTGGAGTTTCTAGTTGTGGAGTTTCTACTTGTGGAGTCTCAAGTTGTGGAGTTTAAACTTGTGGAGTTTCAAGTTGTGGAGTCTATAGTTGTGGAGTTTCTAGTTGTAGATTTTCTAGTTGTGGAGTATCTAGTTGTGGATTTTCCAGTTGTGGAGTTTCTAGTTGTTCAGTTGTGGAGTATCTAGTTGTTGAGTTTCTAGTTGCAGAGTCTCTAGTTGTGGAGTTTCAAATTGTGGAGTCTCTAGATGTGGAGTTTCTAGTTGTCGAGTTTCCAGTTGTGGAGTATCTAGTAGTAGAGTTTCGAGTTGTGGAGTTTCTAGTTGTGGAGTTTCTAGTTGTGGAGTCCCTAGTTGCGGAGTTTCCAGTTGCGAAGTTTCAAGTTGTAGAGTTTCAAGTTGTGGAGTCTCAAGCTGTGGAGTTTCTAGTTGTGGAGTTTCCAGTTGTGGAGTTTCGAGTTGTGGAGTTTCTAGTTGCAGAGTCTCTAGTTGTGGAGTTTCAAGTTGTGGAGTCTCTAGTTGTGGAGTTTCTAGTTGCCGAGTTTCCAGTTGTGGAGTTTCTACTTGTGGAGTCTCAAGTTGTGGAGTTTAAACTTTTGGAGTTTCAAGTTGTGGAGTCTATAGTTGTGGAGTTTCTAGTTGTAGATTTTCTAGTTGTGGAGTATCTAGTTGTGGATTTTCCAGTTGTGGAGTTTCTAGTTGTTCAGTTGTGGAGTATCTAGTTGTTGAGTTTCTAGTTGCAGAGTCTCTAGTTGTGGAGTTTCCAGTTGTGGAGTTTCTAGTTGTGGAGTTTCCAGTTGTGGAGTATCTAGTTGTGGAGTTTTAAGTTGTGAAGTTTCTAGTTGCGGAGTTTCTAGTTGCGGAGTTTTTAATAGCGGAGTTTCTAGTTGTGAAGTTTCAAGTTGCGGAGTCTCAAGTTGTGGAGTTTCCAGTTGTGGAGTTTTTAGTTGTGGAGTTTCTAGTTGTTGAGTTTCTAGTTGTGAAGTCTCTAGTTGTGGAGTTTCCAGTTGTGGAGTATCTAGTTGTGGAGTTTCCAGTTGTGAAGTATCTAGTTGTGGAGTTTCCAGTTGTGGAGTATCAAGTTGTGGAGTTTCCAGTTGTGGAGTATCTAGTTGTGGAGTTTTAAGTTGTGAAGTTTCTAGTTGCGGAGTTTCTAGTTGCGGAGTTTTTAATAGCGGAGTTTCTAGATGTGAAGTTTCAAGTTGCGGAGTCTCAAGTTGTGCAGTTTCCAGTTGTGGAGTTTTTAGTTGTGGAGTTTCTAGTTGTTGAGTTTCTAGTTGTGAAGTCTCTAGTTTTGCAGTTACTAGTTGTGGAGTTTCTAGATATGAAATTTCTAGTTGCCGAGTCTGTATTTGTGGAGTTTGTAGTTGTGGAGTTTCAGGTTGTGGAGTTTCTAGTTGTGGAGTCTCTAGTTGCGGAGTTTCTAGTTGCGGAGTTTCTAGTTGTGGAGTTTCTGGTTGTGGAGTTTCTAGTTGAGGAATTTCCAGTTGTGGAGTTTCTAGTTGTGGAGTCTCTAGTTGCAGAGTTTCTAGTTGTGGAGTTTCTAGTTGTGGAGTTTCAAGTTGTGGAGTCTCTAGTTGTGGAGTTTCCAGTTGTGGAGTATCTAGTTGTGGAGTTTCCATTTGTGGAGTATCTAGTTGTGGAGTTTCAAGTTGTGGAGTTTCTAGTTGCGGAGTTTCTAGTTGCGGAGTTTTTAATAGCGGAGTTTATTGTTGTGGAGTTTCAAGTTGCGGAGTCTCAAGTTGTGGAGTTTCCAGTTGTGGAGTTTTTAGTTGTGGAGTTTCTAATTGTTGAGTTTCTAGTTGTGAAGTCTAGTTTTACAGTTTCTCGTTGTGGAGTTTCTAGATATGAAATTTCTAGTTGCCGAGTCTCTATTTGTGGAGTTTCCAGTTGCGGAGTTTCTAGTTGTGGAGTTTCTGGTTGTGGAGTTTCTAGGTGTGGAGTTTCAAGTTGTGGAGTTTCTAGTTGTGGAGTCTCTAGTTGCGGAGTTTCTAGTTGTGAAGTTTCTAGTTGTGGAGTTTCTAGTTTTGAAGTTTCTAGTTGTGGAGTTTCTAGTGTTAGAGTCTCCTGTTGCGGAGTTTCTAGTTGCGGAGTTTCTAGTTGGGGAGTTTCCAGTTGTGGAGTTTCTAGTTGTGGAGTTTCTACTTGTGGAGTCTCAAGTTGTGGAGTTTAAACTTGTGGAGTTTCAAGTTGTGGAGTCTATAGTTGTGGAGTTTCTAGTTGTAGATTTTCTAGTTGTGGAGTATCTAGTTGTGGATTTTCCAGTTGTGGAGTTTCGAGTTGTGGAGTTTCGAGTTTTGGAGTTTCTAGTTGTGGAGTTTTGAGTTGTGGAGTTTCTAGTTGTGGAGTTTCTAGTAGCGGAATCTCTAGCTGTGGATTTTCTAGTTGCGTAACTTAAGGTCGTGAGGTTTCAAGTTGTGGAGTTTCTAGTTGTGGAGTTTCTAGTTGTGGAGTTTCTAGTTGTGGAGTCTCTTGTTGTGTAGTTTTTAGCTGCGGAGTTTTTAGTTGCGGAGTTTCTATTTGTGGAGTTTCTAGCTGCAGAGTTTCTAGTTGCAGAGTCTCTGGTTGTGGAGTTTCTAGTTGCGGAGTCTCTAGTTGTGGAGTTTCGAGTTTTGGAGTTTTTAGTGTTGGAGTTTTGAGTTGTGGAGTCTCTAGTTGTGGAGTTTCTAGTTGCAGAGTATCTAGTTGTGGAGTTTCCAGTTGTGGAGTATCTAGTTGAGGAGTTTTAAGTTGTGAAGTTTCTAGTTGCAGAGTTTTTAGTTGCGGAGTTTTTAATAGCGGAGTTTCTAGTTGTGGAGTTTCAAGTTGTGGAGTTTCTAGTTGTGGAGTCTCTAGTTGCGGAGTTTCTAGTTGTGAAGTTTCTAGTTGTGGAGTTTCTAGTTTTGAAGTTTCTAGTTGTGGAGTTTCTAGTGTTAGAGTCTCCTGTTGCGGAGTTTCTAGTTGCGGAGTTTCTAGTTGGGGAGTTTCCAGTTGTGGAGTTTCTAGTTGTGGAGTTTCTACTTGTGGAGTCTCAAGTTGTGGAGTTTAAACTTGTGGAGTTTCAAGTTGTGGAGTCTATAGTTGTGGAGTTTCTAGTTGTAGATTTTCTAGTTGTGGAGTATCTAGTTGTGGATTTTCCAGTTGTGGAGTTTCTAGTTGTTCAGTTGTGGAGTATCTAGTTGTTGAGTTTCTAGTTGCAGAGTCTCTAGTTGTGGAGTTTCAAATTGTGGAGTCTCTAGATGTGGAGTTTCTAGTTGTCGAGTTTCCAGTTGTGGAGTATCTAGTAGTAGAGTTTCGAGTTGTGGAGTTTCTAGTTGTGGAGTTTCTAGTTGTGGAGTCCCTAGTTGCGGAGTTTCCAGTTGCGAAGTTTCAAGTTGTAGAGTTTCAAGTTGTGGAGTCTCAAGCTGTGGAGTTTCTAGTTGTGGAGTTTCCAGTTGTGGAGTTTCGAGTTGTGGAGTTTCTAGTTGCAGAGTCTCTAGTTGTGGAGTTTCAAGTTGTGGAGTCTCTAGTTGTGGAGTTTCTAGTTGCCGAGTTTCCAGTTGTGGAGTTTCTACTTGTGGAGTCTCAAGTTGTGGAGTTTAAACTTGTGGAGTTTCAAGTTGTGGAGTCTATAGTTGTGGAGTTTCTAGTTGTAGATTTTCTAGTTGTGGAGTATCTAGTTGTGGATTTTCCAGTTGTGGAGTTTCTAGTTGTTCAGTTGTGGAGTATCTAGTTGTTGAGTTTCTAGTTGCAGAGTCTCTAGTTGTGGAGTTTCCAGTTGTGGAGTTTCTAGTTGTGGAGTTTCCAGTTGTGGAGTATCTAGTTGTGGAGTTTTAAGTTGTGAAGTTTCTAGTTGCGGAGTTTCTAGTTGCGGAGTTTTTAATAGCGGAGTTTCTAGTTGTGAAGTTTCAAGTTGCGGAGTCTCAAGTTGTGGAGTTTCCAGTTGTGGAGTTTTTAGTTGTGGAGTTTCTAGTTGTTGAGTTTCTAGTTGTGAAGTCTCTAGTTGTGGAGTTTCCAGTTGTGGAGTATCTAGTTGTGGAGTTTCCAGTTGTGAAGTATCTAGTTGTGGAGTTTCCAGTTGTGGAGTATCAAGTTGTGGAGTTTCCAGTTGTGGAGTATCTAGTTGTGGAGTTTTAAGTTGTGAAGTTTCTAGTTGCGGAGTTTCTAGTTGCGGAGTTTTTAATAGCGGAGTTTCTAGATGTGAAGTTTCAAGTTGCGGAGTCTCAAGTTGTGCAGTTTCCAGTTGTGGAGTTTTTAGTTGTGGAGTTTCTAGTTGTTGAGTTTCTAGTTGTGAAGTCTCTAGTTTTGCAGTTACTAGTTGTGGAGTTTCTAGATATGAAATTTCTAGTTGCCGAGTCTGTATTTGTGGAGTTTGTAGTTGTGGAGTTTCAGGTTGTGGAGTTTCTAGTTGTGGAGTCTCTAGTTGCGGAGTTTCTAGTTGCGGAGTTTCTAGTTGTGGAGTTTCTGGTTGTGGAGTTTCTAGTTGAGGAATTTCCAGTTGTGGAGTTTCTAGTTGTGGAGTCTCTAGTTGCAGAGTTTCTAGTTGTGGAGTTTCTAGTTGTGGAGTTTCAAGTTGTGGAGTCTCTAGTTGTGGAGTTTCCAGTTGTGGAGTATCTAGTTGTGGAGTTTCCATTTGTGGAGTATCTAGTTGTGGAGTTTCAAGTTGTGGAGTTTCTAGTTGCGGAGTTTCTAGTTGCGGAGTTTTTAATAGCGGAGTTTATTGTTGTGGAGTTTCAAGTTGCGGAGTCTCAAGTTGTGGAGTTTCCAGTTGTGGAGTTTTTAGTTGTGGAGTTTCTAATTGTTGAGTTTCTAGTTGTGAAGTCTAGTTTTACAGTTTCTCGTTGTGGAGTTTCTAGATATGAAATTTCTAGTTGCCGAGTCTCTATTTGTGGAGTTTCCAGTTGCGGAGTTTCTAGTTGTGGAGTTTCTGGTTGTGGAGTTTCTAGGTGTGGAGTTTCAAGTTGTGGAGTTTCTAGTTGTGGAGTCTCTAGTTGCGGAGTTTCTAGTTGTGAAGTTTCTAGTTGTGGAGTTTCTAGTTTTGAAGTTTCTAGTTGTGGAGTTTCTAGTGTTAGAGTCTCCTGTTGCGGAGTTTCTAGTTGCGGAGTTTCTAGTTGGGGAGTTTCCAGTTGTGGAGTTTCTAGTTGTGGAGTTTCTACTTGTGGAGTCTCAAGTTGTGGAGTTTAAACTTGTGGAGTTTCAAGTTGTGGAGTCTATAGTTGTGGAGTTTCTAGTTGTAGATTTTCTAGTTGTGGAGTATCTAGTTGTGGATTTTCCAGTTGTGGAGTTTCTAGTTGTTCAGTTGTGGAGTATCTAGTTGTTGAGTTTCTAGTTGCAGAGTCTCTAGTTGTGGAGTTTCAAATTGTGGAGTCTCTAGATGTGGAGTTTCTAGTTGTCGAGTTTCCAGTTGTGGAGTATCTAGTAGTAGAGTTTCGAGTTGTGGAGTTTCTAGTTGTGGAGTTTCTAGTTGTGGAGTCCCTAGTTGCGGAGTTTCCAGTTGCGAAGTTTCAAGTTGTAGAGTTTCAAGTTGTGGAGTCTCAAGCTGTGGAGTTTCTAGTTGTGGAGTTTCCAGTTGTGGAGTTTCGAGTTGTGGAGTTTCTAGTTGCAGAGTCTCTAGTTGTGGAGTTTCAAGTTGTGGAGTCTCTAGTTGTGGAGTTTCTAGTTGCCGAGTTTCCAGTTGTGGAGTTTCTACTTGTGGAGTCTCAAGTTGTGGAGTTTAAACTTGTGGAGTTTCAAGTTGTGGAGTCTATAGTTGTGGAGTTTCTAGTTGTAGATTTTCTAGTTGTGGAGTATCTAGTTGTGGATTTTCCAGTTGTGGAGTTTCTAGTTGTTCAGTTGTGGAGTATCTAGTTGTTGAGTTTCTAGTTGCAGAGTCTCTAGTTGTGGAGTTTCCAGTTGTGGAGTTTCTAGTTGTGGAGTTTCCAGTTGTGGAGTATCTAGTTGTGGAGTTTTAAGTTGTGAAGTTTCTAGTTGCGGAGTTTCTAGTTGCGGAGTTTTTAATAGCGGAGTTTCTAGTTGTGAAGTTTCAAGTTGCGGAGTCTCAAGTTGTGGAGTTTCCAGTTGTGGAGTTTTTAGTTGTGGAGTTTCTAGTTGTTGAGTTTCTAGTTGTGAAGTCTCTAGTTGTGGAGTTTCCAGTTGTGGAGTATCTAGTTGTGGAGTTTCCAGTTGTGAAGTATCTAGTTGTGGAGTTTCCAGTTGTGGAGTATCAAGTTGTGGAGTTTCCAGTTGTGGAGTATCTAGTTGTGGAGTTTTAAGTTGTGAAGTTTCTAGTTGCGGAGTTTCTAGTTGCGGAGTTTTTAATAGCGGAGTTTCTAGATGTGAAGTTTCAAGTTGCGGAGTCTCAAGTTGTGCAGTTTCCAGTTGTGGAGTTTTTAGTTGTGGAGTTTCTAGTTGTTGAGTTTCTAGTTGTGAAGTCTCTAGTTTTGCAGTTACTAGTTGTGGAGTTTCTAGATATGAAATTTCTAGTTGCCGAGTCTGTATTTGTGGAGTTTGTAGTTGTGGAGTTTCAGGTTGTGGAGTTTCTAGTTGTGGAGTCTCTAGTTGCGGAGTTTCTAGTTGCGGAGTTTCTAGTTGTGGAGTTTCTGGTTGTGGAGTTTCTAGTTGAGGAATTTCCAGTTGTGGAGTTTCTAGTTGTGGAGTCTCTAGTTGCAGAGTTTCTAGTTGTGGAGTTTCTAGTTGTGGAGTTTCAAGTTGTGGAGTCTCTAGTTGTGGAGTTTCCAGTTGTGGAGTATCTAGTTGTGGAGTTTCCATTTGTGGAGTATCTAGTTGTGGAGTTTCAAGTTGTGGAGTTTCTAGTTGCGGAGTTTCTAGTTGCGGAGTTTTTAATAGCGGAGTTTATTGTTGTGGAGTTTCAAGTTGCGGAGTCTCAAGTTGTGGAGTTTCCAGTTGTGGAGTTTTTAGTTGTGGAGTTTCTAATTGTTGAGTTTCTAGTTGTGAAGTCTAGTTTTACAGTTTCTCGTTGTGGAGTTTCTAGATATGAAATTTCTAGTTGCCGAGTCTCTATTTGTGGAGTTTCCAGTTGCGGAGTTTCTAGTTGTGGAGTTTCTGGTTGTGGAGTTTCTAGGTGTGGAGTTTCAAGTTGTGGAGTTTCTAGTTGTGGAGTCTCTAGTTGCGGAGTTTCTAGTTGTGAAGTTTCTAGTTGTGGAGTTTCTAGTTTTGAAGTTTCTAGTTGTGGAGTTTCTAGTGTTAGAGTCTCCTGTTGCGGAGTTTCTAGTTGCGGAGTTTCTAGTTGGGGAGTTTCCAGTTGTGGAGTTTCTAGTTGTGGAGTTTCTACTTGTGGAGTCTCAAGTTGTGGAGTTTAAACTTGTGGAGTTTCAAGTTGTGGAGTCTATAGTTGTGGAGTTTCTAGTTGTAGATTTTCTAGTTGTGGAGTATCTAGTTGTGGATTTTCCAGTTGTGGAGTTTCGAGTTGTGGAGTTTCGAGTTTTGGAGTTTCTAGTTGTGGAGTTTTGAGTTGTGGAGTTTCTAGTTGTGGAGTTTCTAGTAGCGGAATCTCTAGCTGTGGATTTTCTAGTTGCGTAACTTAAGGTCGTGAGGTTTCAAGTTGTGGAGTTTCTAGTTGTGGAGTTTCTAGTTGTGGAGTTTCTAGTTGTGGAGTCTCTTGTTGTGTAGTTTTTAGCTGCGGAGTTTTTAGTTGCGGAGTTTCTATTTGTGGAGTTTCTAGCTGCAGAGTTTCTAGTTGCAGAGTCTCTGGTTGTGGAGTTTCTAGTTGCGGAGTCTCTAGTTGTGGAGTTTCGAGTTTTGGAGTTTTTAGTGTTGGAGTTTTGAGTTGTGGAGTCTCTAGTTGTGGAGTTTCTAGTTGCAGAGTATCTAGTTGTGGAGTTTCCAGTTGTGGAGTATCTAGTTGTGGAGTTTTAAGTTGTGAAGTTTCTAGTTGCAGAGTTTTTAGTTGCGGAGTTTTTAATAGCGGAGTTTCTAGTTGTGAAGTTTCAAGTTGCGGAGTCTCAAGTTGTGGAGTTTCCAGTTGTGGAGTTTTTAGTTGTGGAGTTTCTAGTTGTTGAGTTTCTAGTTGTGAAGTCTCTAGTTGTGGAGTTTCCAGTTGTGGAGTATCTAGTTGTGGAGTTTCCAGTTGTGAAGAATCTAGTTGTGGAGTTTCCAGTTGTGGAGTATCTAGTTGTGGAGTTTCCAGTTGTGGAGTATCTAGTTGTGGAGTTTTAAGTTGTGAAGTTTCTAGTTGCGGAGTTTCTAGTTGCGGAGTTTTTAATAGCGGAGTTTCTAGATGTGAAGTTTCAAGTTGCGGAGTCTCAAGTTGTGGAGTTTCCAGTTGTGGAGTTTTTAGTTGTGGAGTTTCTAGTTGTTGAGTTTCTAGTTGTGAAGTCTCTAGTTTTGCAGTTACTAGTTGTGGAGTTTCTAGATATGGAATTTCTAGTTGCCGAGTCTGTATTTGTGGAGTTTGTAGTTGTGGAGTTTCAGGTTGTGGAGTTTCTAGTTGTGGAGTCTCTAGTTGCGGAGTTTCTAGTTGCGGAGTTTGTAGTTGTGGAGTTTCTGGTTGTGGAGTTTCTAGTTGAGGAGTTTCAAGTTGTGGAGTTTCTAGTTGTGGAGTCTCAAGTTGTGGACTTTAAACTTGTGGAGTTTCTAGTTGTGGAGTTTCTCGTTTTGGAGTTTCTAGTTGTGGAGTTTCTAGTTGTAGAGTCTCCTGTTGCAGAGTTTCTAGTTGTGAAGTTTCTGGTTGTGGAGTTTCTAGTTGAGGAGTTTCAAGTTGAAGAGTTTTTAGTTGTGGAGTGTCTAGTTGTGGAGTTTCCAGTTGTGGAGTTTCGAGTTGTGGAGTTTCTAGTTTTGGAGTTTCTAGTCGTGGAGTTTCTAGTTGTAGAGTCTCCTGTTGCGGAGTTTCTAGTTGCGGAGTTTCTAGTTGGGGAGTTTCCAGTTGTGGAGTATCTAGTTGTGGAGTTTTAAGTTGTGAAGTTTCTAGTTGCGGAGTTTCTAGTTGCGGAGTTTTTAATAGCGGAGTTTCTAGATGTGAAGTTTCAAGTTGCGGAGTCTCAAGTTGTGGAGTTTCCAGTTGTGGAGTTTTTAGTTGTGGAGTTTCTAGTTGTGGAGTTTCTATTTGTGGAGTCTCTAGTTGTGTAGTTTCTAGCTGCGGAGTTTCTAGTTGTGGAGTTTCTAGCTGCGGAGTTTCTAGTTGCGGAGACTCTAGTTGTGGAGTTTCAAGTTGTGGAGTCTCTAGTTGTGGAGTTTCTATTTGCGGAGTATCTAGTTGTGGAGTTTCCAGTTGTGGAGTTTCTAGTTGTGGAGTTTCTAGTTGTGGAGTATCTAGTTGTGGAGTTTCCATTTGTGAAGTATCTAGTTGTGGAGTTTCCAGTTGTGGAGTATCTAGTTGTGGAGTTTCAAGTTGTGGAGTTTCTAGTTGCGGAGTTTCTAGTTGCGGAGTTTTTAATAGCGGAGTTTATTGTTGTGGAGTTTCAAGTTGCGGAGTCTCAAGTTGTGGAGTTTCCAGTTGTGGAGTTTTTAGTTGTGGAGTTTCTAGTTGTTGAGTTTCTAGTTGTGAAGTCTAGTTTTACAGTTTCTCGTTGTGGAGTTTCTAGATATGAAATTTCTAGTTGCCGAGTCTCTATTTGTGGAGTTTCTAGTTGCGGAGTTTCTAGTTGTGGAGTTTCTGGTTGTGGAGTTTCTAGTTGTGGAGTTTCAAGTTGGGGAGTTTCTAGTTGTGGAGTCTCTAGTTGCGGAGTTTCTAGTTGTGAAGTTTCTAGTTGTGGAGTTTCTAGTTTTGAAGTTTCTAGTTGTGGAGTTTCTAGTGTTAGAGTCTCCTGTTGCGGAGTTTCTAGTTGCGGAGTTTCTAGTTGGGGAGTTTCCAGTTGTGGAGTTTCTAGTTGTGGAGTTTCTACTTGTGGAGTCTCAAGTTGTGGAGTTTAAACTTGTGGAGTTTCAAGTTGTGGAGTCTATAGTTGTGGAGTTTCTAGTTGTAGATTTTCTAGTTGTGGAGTATCTAGTTGTGGATTTTCCAGTTGTGGAGTTTCTAGTTGTTCAGTTGTGGAGTACCTAGTTGTTGAGTTTCTAGTTGCAGAGTCTCTAGTTGTGGAGTTTCAAATTGTGGAGTCTCTAGATGTGGAGTTTCTAGTTGTCGAGTTTCCAGTTGTGGAGTATCTAGTAGTGGAGTTTCGAGTTGTGGAGTTTCTAGTTGTGGAGTTTCTAGTTGTGGAGTTCCTAGTTGCGGAGTTTCTAGTTGCGAAGTTTCAATTTGTGGAGTTTCAAGTTGCGGAGTCTCAAGCTGTGGAGTTTCTAGTTGTGGAGTTTCTAGTTGCAGAGTCTCTAGTTGTGGAGTTTCAAGTTGTGGAGTCTCTAGTTGTGGAGTTTCTAGTTGCCGAGTTTCCAGTTGTGGAGTATCTAGTAGTGGAGTTTCCAGTTGTGGAGTTTCTAGTTGTGGAGTTTCTAGTTGCGGAGTCCCTAGTTGTGGAGTTTCTAGTTGCGGAGTCTCAAGCTGCGGAGTTTCAAGTTGTGAAGTTTCTAGTTGTGGAGTCTCAAGTTGTGGAGTTTCAAGTTGTGGAGTTTCAAGTTGTGGAGTCTCTAGTTGTGGAGTTTCTAGTTGCAGAGTATCTAGTTGTGGAGTTTCCAGTTGTGGAGTTTCTAGTTGTGGAGTTTCCAGTTGTGGAGTATCTAGTTGTGGAGTTTTAAGTTGTGAAGTTTCTAGTTGCAGAGTTTTTAGTTGCGGAGTTTTTAATAGCGGAGTTTCTAGTTGTGAAGTTTCAAGTTGCGGAGTCTCAAGTTGTGGAGTTTCCAGTTGTGGAGTTTTTAGTTGTGGAGTTTCTAGTTGTTGAGTTTCTAGTTGTGAAGTCTCTAGTTGTGGAGTTTCCAGTTGTGGAGTATCTAGTTGTGGAGTTTCCAGTTGTGAAGAATCTAGTTGTGGAGTTTCCAGTTGTGGAGTATCTAGTTGTGGAGTTTCCAGTTGTGGAGTATCTAGTTGTGGAGTTTTAAGTTGTGAAGTTTCTAGTTGCGGAGTTTCTAGTTGCGGAGTTTTTAATAGCGGAGTTTCTAGATGTGAAGTTTCAAGTTGCGGAGTCTCAAGTTGTGGAGTTTCCAGTTGTGGAGTTTTTAGTTGTGGAGTTTCTAGTTGTTGAGTTTCTAGTTGTGAAGTCTCTAGTTTTGCAGTTACTAGTTGTGGAGTTTCTAGATATGGAATTTCTAGTTGCCGAGTCTGTATTTGTGGAGTTTGTAGTTGTGGAGTTTCAGGTTGTGGAGTTTCTAGTTGTGGAGTCTCTAGTTGCGGAGTTTCTAGTTGCGGAGTTTGTAGTTGTGGAGTTTCTGGTTGTGGAGTTTCTAGTTGAGGAGTTTCAAGTTGTGGAGTTTCTAGTTGTGGAGTCTCAAGTTGTGGACTTTAAACTTGTGGAGTTTCTAGTTGTGGAGTTTCTCGTTTTGGAGTTTCTAGTTGTGGAGTTTCTAGTTGTAGAGTCTCCTGTTGCGGAGTTTCTAGTTGTGAAGTTTCTGGTTGTGGAGTTTCTAGTTGAGGAGTTTCAAGTTGAAGAGTTTTTAGTTGTGGAGTGTCTAGTTGTGGAGTTTCCAGTTGTGGAGTTTCGAGTTGTGGAGTTTCTAGTTTTGGAGTTTCTAGTCGTGGAGTTTCTAGTTGTAGAGTCTCCTGTTGCGGAGTTTCTAGTTGCGGAGTTTCTAGTTGGGGAGTTTCCAGTTGTGGAGTATCTAGTTGTGGAGTTTTAAGTTGTGAAGTTTCTAGTTGCGGAGTTTCTAGTTGCGGAGTTTTTAATAGCGGAGTTTCTAGATGTGAAGTTTCAAGTTGCGGAGTCTCAAGTTGTGGAGTTTCCAGTTGTGGAGTTTTTAGTTGTGGAGTTTCTAGTTGTGGAGTTTCTATTTGTGGAGTCTCTAGTTGTGTAGTTTCTAGCTGCGGAGTTTCTAGTTGTGGAGTTTCTAGCTGCGGAGTTTCTAGTTGCGGAGTCTCTAGTTGTGGAGTTTCAAGTTGTGGAGTCTCTAGTTGTGGAGTTTCTAGTTGCGGAGTATCTAGTTGTGGAGTTTCCAGTTGTGGAGTTTCTAGTTGTGGAGTTTCTAGTTGTGGAGTATCTAGTTGTGGAGTTTCCATTTGTGAAGTATCTAGTTGTGGAGTTTCCAGTTGTGGAGTATCTAGTTGTGGAGTTTCAAGTTGTGGAGTTTCTAGTTGCGGAGTTTCTAGTTGCGGAGTTTTTAATAGCGGAGTTTATTGTTGTGGAGTTTCAAGTTGCGGAGTCTCAAGTTGTGGAGTTTCCAGTTGTGGAGTTTTTAGTTGTGGAGTTTCTAGTTGTTGAGTTTCTAGTTGTGAAGTCTAGTTTTACAGTTTCTCGTTGTGGAGTTTCTAGATATGAAATTTCTAGTTGCCGAGTCTCTATTTGTGGAGTTTCTAGTTGCGGAGTTTCTAGTTGTGGAGTTTCTGGTTGTGGAGTTTCTAGTTGTGGAGTTTCAAGTTGTGGAGTTTCTAGTTGTGGAGTCTCTAGTTGCGGAGTTTCTAGTTGTGAAGTTTCTAGTTGTGGAGTTTCTAGTTTTGAAGTTTCTAGTTGTGGAGTTTCTAGTGTTAGAGTCTCCTGTTGCGGAGTTTCTAGTTGCGGAGTTTCTAGTTGGGGAGTTTCCAGTTGTGGAGTTTCTAGTTGTGGAGTTTCTACTTGTGGAGTCTCAAGTTGTGGAGTTTAAACTTGTGGAGTTTCAAGTTGTGGAGTCTATAGTTGTGTAGTTTCTAGTTGTAGATTTTCTAGTTGTGGAGTATCTAGTTGTGGATTTTCCAGTTGTGGAGTTTCTAGTTGTTCAGTTGTGGAGTATCTAGTTGTTGAGTTTCTAGTTGCAGAGTCTCTAGTTGTGGAGTTTCAAATTGTGGAGTCTCTAGATGTGGAGTTTCTAGTTGTCGAGTTTCCAGTTGTGGAGTATCTAGTAGTAGAGTTTCGAGTTGTGGAGTTTCTAGTTGTGGAGTTTCTAGTTGTGGAGTCCCTAGTTGCGGAGTTTCTAGTTGCGAAGTTTCAAGTTGTAGAGTTTCAAGTTGTGGAGTCTCAAGCTGTGGAGTTTCTAGTTGTGGAGTTTCCAGTTGTGGAGTTTCGAGTTGTGGAGTTTCTAGTTGCAGAGTCTCTAGTTGTGGAGTTTCAAGTTGTGGAGTCTCTAGTTGTGGAGTTTCTAGTTGCCGAGTTTCCAGTTGTGGAGTATCTAGTAGTGGAGTTTCCAGTTGTGGAGTTTCTAGTTGTGGAGTTTCTAGTTGCGGAGTCCCTAGTTGTGGAGTTTCTAGTTGCGGAGTCTCAAGCTGCGGAGTTTCAAGTTGTGGAGTTTCTAGGTGTGGAGTCTCAAGTTGTGGAGTTTCAAGTTGTGGAGTTTCAAGTTGTGGAGTCTCTAGTTGTGGAGTTTCTAGTTGCAGAGTATCTAGTTGTGGAGTTTCCAGTTGTGGAGTTTCTAGTTGTGGAGTTTCCAGTTGTGGAGTATCTAGTTGTGGAGTTTTATGTTGTGAAGTTTCTAGTTGCGGAGTTTCTAGTTGCGGAGTTTTTAATAGCGGAGTTTCTAGTTGTGAAGTTTCAAGTTGCGGAGTCTCAAGTTGTGGAGTTTCCAGTTGTGGAGTTTTTAGTTGTGGAGTTTCTAGTTGTTGAGTTTCTAGTTGTGAAGTCTCTAGTTGTGGAGTTTCCAGTTGTGGAGTATCTAGTTGTGGAGTTTCCAGTTGTGAAGTATCTAGTTGTGGAGTTTCCAGTTGTGGAGTATCAAGTTGTGGAGTTTCCAGTTGTGGAGTATCTAGTTGTGGAGTTTTAAGTTGTGAAGTTTCTAGTTGCGGAGTTTCTAGTTGCGGAGTTTTTAATAGCGGAGTTTCTAGATGTGAAGTTTCAAGTTGCGGAGTCTCAAGCTGTGCAGTTTCCAGTTGTGGAGTTTTTAGTTGTGGAGTTTCTAGTTGTTGAGTTTCTAGTTGTGAAGTCTCTAGTTTTGCAGTTACTAGTTGTGGAGTTTCTAGATATGAAATTTCTAGTTGCCGAGTCTGTATTTGTGGAGTTTGTAGTTGTGGAGTTTCAGGTTGTGGAGTTTCTAGTTGTGGAGTCTCTAGTTGCGGAGTTTCTAGTTGCGGAGTTTCTAGTTGTGGAGTTTCTGGTTGTGGAGTTTCTAGTTGAGGAGTTTCAAGTTGTGGAGTTTCTAGTTGTGGAGTCTCAAGTTGTGGACTTTAAACTTGTGGAGTTTCTAGTTGTGGAGTTTCTCGTTTTGGAGTTTCTAGTTGTGGAGTTTCTAGTTGTGGAGTCTCTAGTTGCGGAGTTTCTAGTTGCGGAGTTTCTAGTTGTGGAGTTTCTAGTTGTGGAGTTTCCAGTTGTGGAGTTTCGAGTTGTGGAGTTTCTAGTTGCAGAGTCTCTAGTTGTGGAGTTTCAAGTTGTGGAGTCTCAAGTTGTGGAGTTTCCAGTTGTGGAGTTTTTAGTTGTGGAGTTTCTAGTTGTTGAGTTTCTAGTTGTGAAGTCTCTAGTTTTGCAGTTACTAGTTGTGGAGTTTCTAGATATGGAATTTCTAGTTGCCGAGTCTGTATTTGTGGAGTTTGTAGTTGTGGAGTTTCAGGTTGTGGAGTTTCTAGTTGTGGAGTCTCTAGTTGCGGAGTTTCTAGTTGCGGAGTTTGTAGTTGTGGAGTTTCTGGTTGTGGAGTTTCTAGTTGAGGAGTTTCAAGTTGTGGAGTTTCTAGTTGTGGAGTCTCAAGTTGTGGACTTTAAACTTGTGGAGTTTCTAGTTGTGGAGTTTCTCGTTTTGGAGTTTCTAGTTGTGGAGTTTCTAGTTGTAGAGTCTCCTGTTGCGGAGTTTCTAGTTGTGAAGTTTCTGGTTGTGGAGTTTCTAGTTGAGGAGTTTCAAGTTGAAGAGTTTTTAGTTGTGGAGTGTCTAGTTGTGGAGTTTCCAGTTGTGGAGTTTCGAGTTGTGGAGTTTCTAGTTTTGGAGTTTCTAGTCGTGGAGTTTCTAGTTGTAGAGTCTCCTGTTGCGGAGTTTCTAGTTGCGGAGTTTCTAGTTGGGGAGTTTCCAGTTGTGGAGTATCTAGTTGTGGAGTTTTAAGTTGTGAAGTTTCTAGTTGCGGAGTTTCTAGTTGCGGAGTTTTTAATAGCGGAGTTTCTAGATGTGAAGTTTCAAGTTGCGGAGTCTCAAGTTGTGGAGTTTCCAGTTGTGGAGTTTTTAGTTGTGGAGTTTCTAGTTGTGGAGTTTCTATTTGTGGAGTCTCTAGTTGTGTAGTTTCTAGCTGCGGAGTTTCTAGTTGTGGAGTTTCTAGCTGCGGAGTTTCTAGTTGCGGAGTCTCTAGTTGTGGAGTTTCAAGTTGTGGAGTCTCTAGTTGTGGAGTTTCTAGTTGCGGAGTATCTAGTTGTGGAGTTTCCAGTTGTGGAGTTTCTAGTTGTGGAGTTTCTAGTTGTGGAGTATCTAGTTGTGGAGTTTCCATTTGTGAAGTATCTAGTTGTGCAGTTTCCAGTTGTGGAGTATCTAGTTGTGGAGTTTCAAGTTGTGGAGTTTCTAGTTGCGGAGTTTCTAGTTGCGGAGTTTTTAATAGCGGAGTTTATTGTTGTGGAGTTTCAAGTTGCGGAGTCTCAAGTTGTGGAGTTTCCAGTTGTGGAGTTTTTAGTTGTGGAGTTTCTAGTTGTTGAGTTTCTAGTTGTGAAGTCTAGTTTTACAGTTTCTCGTTGTGGAGTTTCTAGATATGAAATTTCTAGTTGCCGAGTCTCTATTTGTGGAGTTTCTAGTTGCGGAGTTTCTAGTTGTGGAGTTTCTGGTTGTGGAGTTTCTAGTTGTGGAGTTTCAAGTTGTGGAGTTTCTAGTTGTGGAGTCTCTAGTTGCGGAGTTTCTAGTTGTGAAGTTTCTAGTTGTGGAGTTTCTAGTTTTGAAGTTTCTAGTTGTGGAGTTTCTAGTGTTAGAGTCTCCTGTTGCGGAGTTTCTAGTTGCGGAGTTTCTAGTTGGGGAGTTTCCAGTTGTGGAGTTTCTAGTTGTGGAGTTTCTACTTGTGGAGTCTCAAGTTGTGGAGTTTAAACTTGTGGAGTTTCAAGTTGTGGAGTCTATAGTTGTGGAGTTTCTAGTTGTAGATTTTCTAGTTGTGGAGTATCTAGTTGTGGATTTTCCAGTTGTGGAGTTTCTAGTTGTTCAGTTGTGGAGTATCTAGTTGTTGAGTTTCTAGTTGCAGAGTCTCTAGTTGTGGAGTTTCAAATTGTGGAGTCTCTAGATGTGGAGTTTCTAGTTGTCGAGTTTCCAGTTGTGGAGTATCTAGTAGTAGAGTTTCGAGTTGTGGAGTTTCTAGTTGTGGAGTTTCTAGTTGTGGAGTCCCTAGTTGCGGAGTTTCTAGTTGCGAAGTTTCAAGTTGTAGAGTTTCAAGTTGTGGAGTCTCAAGCTGTGGAGTTTCTAGTTGTGGAGTTTCCAGTTGTGGAGTTTCGAGTTGTGGAGTTTCTAGTTGCAGAGTCTCTAGTTGTGGAGTTTCAAGTTGTGGAGTCTCTAGTTGTGGAGTTTCTAGTTGCCGAGTTTCCAGTTGTGGAGTATCTAGTAGTGGAGTTTCCAGTTGTGGAGTTTCTAGTTGTGGAGTTTCTAGTTGCGGAGTCCCTAGTTGTGGAGTTTCTAGTTGCGGAGTCTCAAGCTGCGGAGTTTCAAGTTGTGGAGTTTCTAGGTGTGGAGTCTCAAGTTGTGGAGTTTCAAGTTGTGGAGTTTCAAGTTGTGGAGTCTCTAGTTGTGGAGTTTCTAGTTGCAGAGTATCTAGTTGTGGAGTTTCCAGTTGTGGAGTTTCTAGTTGTGGAGTTTCCAGTTGTGGAGTATCTAGTTGTGGAGTTTTAAGTTGTGAAGTTTCTAGTTGCGGAGTTTCTAGTTGCGGAGTTTTTAATAGCGGAGTTTCTAGTTGTGAAGTTTCAAGTTGCGGAGTCTCAAGTTGTGGAGTTTCCAGTTGTGGAGTTTTTAGTTGTGGAGTTTCTAGTTGTTGAGTTTCTAGTTGTGAAGTCTCTAGTTGTGGAGTTTCCAGTTGTGGAGTATCTAGTTGTGGAGTTTCCAGTTGTGAAGTATCTAGTTGTGGAGTTTCCAGTTGTGGAGTATCAAGTTGTGGAGTTTCCAGTTGTGGAGTATCTAGTTGTGGAGTTTTAAGTTGTGAAGTTTCTAGTTGCGGAGTTTCTAGTTGCGGATTTTTAATAGCGGAGTTTCTAGATGTGAAGTTTCAAGTTGCGGAGTCTCAAGTTGTGCAGTTTCCAGTTGTGGAGTTTTTAGTTGTGGAGTTTCTAGTTGTTGAGTTTCTAGTTGTGAAGTCTCTAGTTTTGCAGTTACTAGTTGTGGAGTTTCTAGATATGAAATTTCTAGTTGCCGAGTCTGTATTTGTGGAGTTTGTAGTTGTGGAGTTTCAGGTTGTGGAGTTTCTAGTTGTGGAGTCTCTAGTTGCGGAGTTTCTAGTTGCGGAGTTTCTAGTTGTGGAGTTTCTGGTTGTGGAGTTTCTAGTTGAGGAGTTTCAAGTTGTGGAGTTTCTAGTTGTGGAGTCTCAAGTTGTGGACTTTAAACTTGTGGAGTTTCTAGTTGTGGAGTTTCTCGTTTTGGAGTTTCTAGTTGTGGAGTTTCTAGTTGTGGAGTCTCTAGTTGCGGAGTTTCTAGTTGCGGAGTTTCTAGTTGTGGAGTTTCTAGTTGTGGAGTTTCCAGTTGTGGAGTTTCGAGTTGTGGAGTTTCTAGTTGCAGAGTCTCTAGTTGTGGAGTTTCAAGTTGTGGAGTCTCTAGTTGTGGAGTTTCTAGTTGCCGAGTTTCCAGTTGTGGAGTATCTAGTAGTGGAGTTTCCAGTTGTGGAGTTTCTAGTTGTGGAGTTTCTAGTTGCGGAGTCCCTAGTTGTGGAGTTTCTAGTTGCGGAGTCTCAAGCTGCGGAGTTTCAAGTTGTGGAGTTTCTAGTTGTGGAGTCTCAAGTTGTGGAGTTTCAAGTTGTGGAGTTTCAAGTTGTGGAGTCTCTAGTTGTGGAGTTTCTAGTTGCAGAGTATCTAGTTGTGGAGTTTCCAGTTGTGGAGTTTCTAGTTGTGAAGCTGTGGAGTCTCTGGTTGTGGAGTTTTTAGTTGTGGAGTTTCTAGTTGTGGAGTTTCGAGTTGTTGAGTCTCCAGTTGTGGAGTTTCGAGTTGTGGAGTATCTAGTTGTGGAGTTTCCAGTTGTGAAGTATCTAGTTGTGGAGTTTCCAGTTGTGGAGTATCTAGTTGTGGAGTTTTAAGTTGTGAAGTTTCTAGTTGCGGAGTTTCTAGTTGCGGAGTTTTTAATAGCGGAGTTTCTAGATGTGAAGTTTCAAGTTGCGGAGTCTCAAGTTGTGGAGTTTCCAGTTGTGGAGTTTTTAGTTGTGGAGTTTCTAGTTGTTGAGTTTCTAGTTGTGAAGTCTCTAGTTTTGCAGTTACTAGTTGTGGAGTTTCTAGATATGGAATTTCTAGTTGCCGAGTCTGTATTTGTGGAGTTTGTAGTTGTGGAGTTTCAGGTTGTGGAGTTTCTAGTTGTGGAGTCTCTAGTTGCGGAGTTTCTAGTTGCGGAGTTTCTAGTTGTGGAGTTTCTGGTTGTGGAGTTTCTAGTTGAGGAGTTTCAAGTTGTGGAGTTTCTAGTTGTGGAGTCTCAAGTTGTGGACTTTAAACTTGTGGAGTTTCTAGTTGTGGAGTTTCTCGTTTTGGAGTTTCTAGTTGTGGAGTTTCTAGTTGTAGAGTCTCCTGTTGCGGAGTTTCTAGTTGTGAAGTTTCTGGTTGTAGAGTTTCTAGTTGAGGAGTTTCAAGTTGAAGAGTTCTTAGTTGTGGAGTGTCTAGTTGTGGAGTTTCCAGTTCTGGAGTTTCGAGTTGTGGAGTTTCTAGTTTTGGAGTTTCTTGTCGTGGAGTTTCTAGTTGTAGAGTCTCCTGTTGCGGAGTTTCTAGTTGCGGAGTTTCTAGTTGGGGAGTTTCCAGTTGTGGAGTTTCTAGTTGTGGAGTTTCTATTTGTGGAGTCTCTAGTTGCGTAGTTTCTAGCTGCGGAGTTTCTAGTTGCGGAGTTTCTATTTGTGGAGTTTCTAGCTGCGGAGTTTCTAGTTGCGGAGTCTCTGGTTGTGGAGTTTCTAGTTGCGGAATCTCTAGTTGTGGAGTTTCTAGTTGTGGAGTTTCTAGTTGTGGAGTTTCTAGTTGTGGAGTTTCTAGTTGCGGAGTTTCTAGTTGTGGAGTTTCTAGTTGTGGAGTCTCTAGTTGCAGAGTTTCTAGTTGTGGAGTTTCTAGTTGTGGAGTTTCAAGTTGTGGAGTCTCTAGTTGTGGAGTTTCCAGTTGTGGAGTATCTAGTTGTGGGGTTTCCAGTTGTGAAGTATCTAGTTGTGGAGTTTCCAGTTGTGGAGTATCTAGTTGTGGAGTTTTAAGTTGTGAAGTTTCTAGTTGCGGAGTTTCTAGTTGCGGAGTTTTTAATAGCGGAGTTTCTAGATGTGAAGTTTCAAGTTGCGGAGTCTCAAGTTGTGGAGTTTCCAGTTGTGGAGTTTTTAGTTGTGGAGTTTCTAGTTGTTGAGTTTCTAGTTGTGAAGTCTCTAGTTTTGCAGTTACTAGTTGTGGAGTTTCTAGATATGGAATTTCTAGTTGCCGAGTCTGTATTTGTGGAGTTTGTAGTTGTGGAATTTCAGGTTGTGGAGTTTCTAGTTGTGGAGTCTCTAGTTGCGGAGTTTCTAGTTGCGGAGTTTCTAGTTGTGGAGTTTCTGGTTGTGGAGTTTCTAGTTGAGGAGTTTCAAGTTGTGGAGTTTCTAGTTGTGGAGTCTCAAGTTGTGGACTTTAAACTTGCGGAGTTTCTAGTTGTGGAGTTTCTCGTTTTGGAGTTTCTAGTTGTGGAGTTTCTAGTTGTAGAGTCTCCTGTTGCGGAGTTTCTAGTTGTGAAGTTTCTGGTTGTAGAGTTTCTAGTTGAGGAGTTTCAAGTTGAAGAGTTTTTAGTTGTGGAGTGTCTAGTTGTGGAGTTTCCAGTTCTGGAGTTTCGAGTTGTGGAGTTTCTAGTTGTGGAGTCTATAGTTGTGGAGTTTCTAGTTGTAGATTTTCTAGTTGTGGAGTATCTAGTTGTGGATTTTTGAGTTGTGGAGTTTCTAGTTGTTCAGTTGTGGAGTACCTAGTTGTTGAGTTTCTAGTTGCAGAGTCTCTAGTTGTGGAGTTTCAAATTGTGGAGTCTCTAGATGTGGAGTTTCTAGTTGTCGAGTTTCCAGTTGTGGAGTATCTAGTAGTGGAGTTTCGAGTTGTGGAGTTTCTAGTTGTGGAGTTTCTAGTTGTGGAGTCCCTAGTTGCGGAGTTTCTAGTTGCGAAGTTTCAATTTGTGGAGTTTCAAGTTGCGGAGTCTCAAGCTGTGGAGTTTCTAGTTGTGGAGTTTCTAGTTGCAGAGTCTCTAGTTGTGGAGTTTCAAGTTGTGGAGTCTCTAGTTGTGGAGTTTCTAGTTGCCGAGTTTCCAGTTGTGGAGTATCTAGTAGTGGAGTTTCCAGTTGTGGAGTTTCTAGTTGTGGAGTTTCTAGTTGCGGAGTCCCTAGTTGTGGAGTTTCTAGTTGCGGAGTATCTTGTTGTGGAGTTTCCAGTTGTGGAGTTTCTAGTTGTGGAGTTTCTAATTGTGGAGTTTCGAGTTGTGGAGTCTCTAGTTGTGGAGTTTCTAGTTGTGGAGTTTCCAGTTGTGGAGTATCTAGTTGTGGAGTTTCCATTTGTGAAGTATCTAGTTGTGGAGTTTCCAGTTGTGGAGTATCTAGTTGTGGAGTTTCAAGTTGTGGAGTTTCTAGTTGCGGAGTTTCTAGTTGCGGAGTTTTTAATAGCGGAGTTTATTGTTGTGGAGTTTCAAGTTGCGGAGTCTCAAGTTGTGGAGTTTCCAGTTGTGGAGTTTTTAGTTGTGGAGTTTCTAGTTGTTGAGTTTCTAGTTGTGAAGTCTAGTTTTACAGTTTCTCGTTGTGGAGTTTCTAGATATGAAATTTCTAGTTGCCGAGTCTCTATTTGTGGAGTTTCTAGTTGCGGAGTTTCTAGTTGTGGAGTTTCTGGTTGTGGAGTTTCTAGTTGTGGAGTTTCAAGTTGTGGAGTTTCTAGTTGTGGAGTCTCTAGTTGCGGAGTTTCTAGTTGTGAAGTTTCTAGTTGTGGAGTTCCTAGTGTTAGAGTCTCCTGTTGCGGAGTTTCTAGTTGCGGAGTTTCTAGTTGGGGAGTTTCCAGTTGTGGAGTTTCTAGTTGTGGAGTTTCTACTTGTGGAGTCTCAAGTTGTGGAGTTTAAACTTGTGGAGTTTCAAGTTGTGGAGTCTATAGTTGTGGAGTTTCTAGTTGTAGATTTTCTAGTTGTGGAGTATCTAGTTGTGGATTTTCCCGTTGTGGAGTTTCTAGTTGTTCAGTTGTGGAGTATCTAGTTGTTGAGTTTCTAGTTGCAGAGTCTCTAGTTGTGGAGTTTCTAGTTGTGGAGTTTCTAGTTGAGGAGTTTCAAGTTGTGGAGTTTCTAGTTGTGGAGTCTCAAGTTGTGGACTTTAAACTTGTGGAGTTTCTGGTTGTGGAGTTTCTATTCGTGGAGTTTCTAGTTGTGGAGTTTCGAGTTGTGGAGTCTCTAGTTGTGGAGTTTCTAGTTGTGGAGTTTCCAGTTGCGGAGTATCTAGTTGTTGAGTTTCCCGTTGTGAAGTATCTAGTTGTGGAGTTTCCAGTTGTGGAGTATCTAGTTGTGGAGTTTTAAGTTGTGGAGTTTTTAGTTGCGGAGTTTCTAGTTGCGGAGTTTTTAATAGCGGAGTTTCTAGTTGTGAATTTTCAAGTTGCGGAGTCTCAAGTTGTGGAGTTTCCAGTTGTGGAATTTTTAGTTGTGGAGTTTCTTGTTGTTGAGTTTCTAGTTGTTAAGTCTCTAGTTTTGCAGTTTCTAGTTGTGGAGTTTCCAGATATGGAATTTCTAGTTGCCGAGTCTGTTTTCATGGAGTTTCAAGTTGTGGAGTTTCTAGTTGTGGGGTTTCTAGTTGTGGAGTCTCTAGTTGCGGAGTTTCTAGTTGTGGAGTCTCTAGTTGTGGAGTTTCTAGTTGCCGAGTTTCTAGTTGTGGAGTATCTAGTAGTGGAGTTTCCAGTTGTGGAGTTTCTAGTTGTGGAGTTTCTAGTTGCCGAGTCCCTAGTTGTGGAGTTTCTAGTTGCTGAGTCTCAAGCTGCGGAGTTTCAAGTTGTGGAGTTTCTAGTTGTGGAGTCTCAAGTTGTGGAGTTTCAAGTTGTGGAGTTTCAAGTTGTGGAGTCTCTAGTTGTGGAGTTTCTAGTTGCAGAGTATCTAGTTGTGTAGTTTCCAGTTGTGGAGTTTCTAGTTGTGAAGCTGTGGAGTCTCTGGTTGTGGAGTTTTTAGTTGTGGAGTTTCTAGTTGTGGAGTTTCGAGTTGTGGAGTCTCTAGTTGTGGAGTTTCCAGTTGTGGAGTATCTAGTTGTGGAGTTTCCAGTTGTGAAGTATCTAGTTGTGGAGTTTCCAGTTGTTGAGTATCTAGTTGTGGAGTTTTAAGTTGTGAAGATTCTAGTTGCGGAGTTTCTAGTTGCGGAGTTTTTAATAGCGGAGTTTCTAGATGTGAAGTTTCAAGTTGCGGAGTCTCAAGTTTTGGAGTTTCCAGTTGTGGAGTTTTTAGTTGTGGAGTTTCTAGTTGTTGAGTTTCTAGTTGTGAAGTCTCTAGTTTTGCAGTTACTAGTTGTGGAGTTTCTAGATATGGAATTTCTAGTTGCCGAGTCTGTATTTGTGGAGTTTGTAGTTGTGGAGTTTCTAGTTGTGGAGTTTCTAGTTGTGGAGTCTCTAGTTGCGGAGTTTCTAGTTGCGGAGTTTCTAATTGTGGAGTTTCTGGTTGTGGAGTTTCTAGTTGAGGAGTTTCAAGTTGTGGAGTTTCTAGTTGTGGAGTCTCAAGTTGTGGACTTTAAACTTGTGGAGTTTCTAGTTGTGGAGTTTCTCGTTTTGGAGTTTCTAGTTGTGGAGCTTCTAGTAGAGTCTCCTGTTGCGGAGTTTCTAGTTGCGGAGTTTCTAGTTGTGAAGTTTCTGGTTGTGGAGTTTCTAGTTGAGGAGTTTCAAGTTGAAGAGTTTTAGTTGTGGAGTGTCTAGTTGTGGAGTTTCCAGTTGTGGAGTTTCGAGTTGTGGAGTTTCTAGTTTTGGAGTTTCTAGTCGTGGAGTTTCTAGTTGTAGAGTCTCCTGTTGCGGAGTTTCTAGTTGCGGAGTTTCTAGTTGGGGAGTTTCCAGTTGTGGAGTTTCTAGTTGTGGAGTTTCTATTTGTGGAGTCTCTAGTTGTGTAGTTTCTAGCTGCGGAGTTTCTAGTTGCGGAGTTTCTATTTGTGGAGTTTCTAGCTGCGGAGTTTCTAGTTGCGGAGTCTCTGGTTGTGGAGTTTCTAGTTTCGGAATCTCTAGTTGTGGAGTTTCTAGTTGTGGAGTTTCTAGTTGTGGAGTTTCTAGTTGCGGAGTTTCTAGTTGCGGAGTTTCTAGTTGTGGAGTTTCTGGTTGTGGAGTTTCTAGTTGTGGAGTCTCAAGTTGTGGTCTTTAAACTTGTGGAGTTTCTAGTTGTGGAGTTTCTAGTTGTAGAGTCTCCTGTTGCGGAGTTTCTAGTTGGGAAGTTTCTGGTTGTGGAGTTTCTAGTTGAGGAGTTTCAAGTTGAAGAGTTTTTAGTTGTGGAGTGTCTAGTTGTGGAGTTTCCAGTTGTGGAGTTTCGAGTTGTGGAGTTTCTAGTTTTGGAGTTTCTAGTCGTGGAGTTTCTAGTTGTAGAGTCTCCTGTTGCGGAGTTTCTAGTTGCGGAGTTTCTAGTTGGGGAGTTTCCAGTTGTGGAGTTTCTAGTTGTGGAGTTTCTATTTGTGGAGTCTCTAGTTGTGTAGTTTCTAGCTGCGGAGTTTCTAGTTGCGGAGTTTCTATTTGTGGAGTTTCTAGCTGCGGAGTTTCTAGTTGCGGAGTCTCTGGTTGTGGAGTTTCTAGTTGCGGAATCTCTAGTTGTGGAGTTTCTAGTTGTGGAGTTTCTAGTTGTGGAGTTTCTAGTTGCGGAGTTTCTAGTTGCGGAGTTTCTAGTTGTGGAGTTTCTGGTTGTGGAGTTTCTAGTTGTGGAGTCTCAAGTTGTGGACTTTAAACTTGTGGAGTTTCTAGTTGTGGAGTTTCTAGTTGTAGAGTCTCCTGTTGCGGAGTTTCTAGTTGGGAAGTTTCTGGTTGTGGAGTTTCTAGTTGAGGAGTTTCAAGTTGAAGAGTTTTTAGTTGTGGAGTGTCTAGTTGTGGAGTTTCCAGTTGTGGAGTATCTAGTTGTGGAGTTTCCATTTGTGAAGTATCTAGTTGTGGAGTTTCCAGTTGTGGAGTATCTAGTTGTGGAGTTTCAAGTTGTGGAGTTTCTTGTTGCGGAGTTTCTAGTTGCGGAGTTTTTAATAGCGGAGTTTATTGTTGTGGAGTTTCAAGTTGCGAAGTCTCAACTTGTGGAGTTTCCAGTTGTGGAGTTTTTAGTTGTGGAGTTTCTAGTTTTTGAGTTTCTAGTTGTGAAGTCTAGTTTTACAGTTTCTCGTTGTGGAGTTTCTAGATATGAAATTTCTAGTTGCCGAGTCTCTATTTGTGGAGTTTCTAGTTGCGGAGTTTCTAGTTGTGGAGTTTCTGGTTGTGGAGTTTCTAGTTGTGGAGTTTCAAGTTGTGGAGTTTCTAGTTGTGGAGTCTCTAGTTGCGGAGTTTCTAGTTGTGAAGTTTCTAGTTGTGGAGTTTCTAGTTTTGAAGTTTCTAGTTGTGGAGTTTCTAGTGTTAGAGTCTCCTGTTGCGGAGTTTCTAGTTGCGGAGTTTCTAGTTGGGGAGTTTCCAGTTGTGGAGTTTCTAGTTGTGGAGTTTCTACTTGTGGAGTCTCAAGTTGTGGAGTTTAAACTTGTGGAGTTTCAAGTTCTGGAGTCTATAGTTGTGGAGTTTCTAGTTGTAGATTTTCTAGTTGTGGAGTATCTAGTTGTGGATTTTCCAGTTGTGGAGTTTCTAGTTGTTCAGTTGTGGAGTACCTAGTTGTTGAGTTTCTAGTTGCAGAGTCTCTAGTTGTGGAGTTTGAAATTGTGGAGTCTCTAGTTGTGGAGTTTCTAGTTGCAGAGTATCTAGTTGTGGAGCTTCCAGTTGTGGAGTTTCTAATTGTGAAGTTGTGGAGTCTCTGGTTGTGGAGTTTTTAGTTGTGGAGTTTATAGTTGTGGAGTTTCGAGTTGTGGAGTCTCTAGTTATGGAGTTTCTAGTTGTGGAGTTTCCAGTTGTGGAGTATCTAGTTGTGGAGTTTCCAGTTGTGAAGTATCTAGTTGTGGAGTTTCCAGTTGTGGAGTATCTAGTTGTGGAGTTTTGAGTTGTGGAGTTTCTAGTTGCGGAGTTTCTAGTTGTGGAGTTTTTAATAGCGGAGTTTCTAGTTGTGAAGTTTCAAGTTGCGGAGTCTCAAGTTGTGGAGTTTCCAGTTGTGGAGTTTTTAGTTGTGGAGTTTTTAGCTGTTGAGTTTCTAGTTGTGAAGTCTCTAGTTTTGCAGTTACTAGTTGTGGAGTTTCTAGATATGGAATTTCTAGTTGCCGAGTGTGTATTTGTGGAGTTTGTAGTTTAGGAGTTTCTAGTCGTGGAGTTTCTAGTTGTGGAGTCTCTAGTTGCGGAGTTTCTAGTTGCGAAGTTTCTACTTGTGGAGTTTCTGGTTGTGGAGTTTCTAGTTGAGGAGTTTCAAGTTGTGGAGTTTCTAGTTGTGGAGTCTCAAGTTGTGGAGTTTAAACTTGTGGAGTTTCTAGTTGTGGAGTTTCTCGTTTTGGAGTTTCTAGTTGTGGAGTTTCTAGTTGTAGAGTCTCCTGTTGCGGAGTTTCTAGTTGCGGAGTTTCTAGTTGGGGAGTTTCCAGTTGTGGAGTTTCTAGTTGTGGAGTTTCTAGTTGTGGAGTCTCAAGTTGTGGATTTTAAACTTGTGGAGTCTATAGTTGTGGAGTTTCTAGTTGTAGATTTTCTAGTTGTGGAGTATCTAGTTGTGGATTTTCCAGTTGTGGAGTTTCTCGTTGTTCAGTTGCGGAGTATCTAGTTGTTGAGTTTCTAGTTGCAGAGTCTCTAGTTGTGGAGTTTCAAGTCGTGGAGTCTCTAGATGTGAAGTTTCTAGTTGCCGAGTTTCCAGTTGTGGAGTATCTAGTAGTGGATTTTCCAGTTGTGGAGTTTCCAGTTGTGGAGTTTCTAGTTGCGGAGTCCCTAGTTGTGGAGTTTCTAGTTGCGGAGTCTCAAGCTGCGGAGTTTCAAGTTGTGGACTTTCTAGTTGTGGAGTCTCAAGTTGTGGAGTTTCAAGTTGTGAAGTTTCAAGTTGTGGAGTCTCTAGTTGTGGAGTTTCTAGTTGCAGAGTATCTAGTTGTAGAGTTTCCAGTTGTGGTATTTCTAGTTGTGAAGTTGTGGAGTCTCTGGTTGTAGAGTTTTTAGTTGTGGAGTTTCTAGTTGTGGAGTTTCGAGTTGTGGAGTCTCTAGTTGTGGAGTTTCTAGTTGTGGAGTTTTTAGTTGTGGAGTATCTGTTTGTGGAGTTTCCAGTTGTGAAGTATCTAGTTGTGGAGTTTCCAGTTGTGGAGTATCTAGTTGTGGAGTTTTAAATTGTGGAGTTTCTAGTTGCGGAGTTTCTAGTTGCGGAGTTTTTAATAGCGGAGTTTCTAGTTGTGAAGTTTCAAGTTGCGGAGTCTCAAGTTGTGGAGTTTCCAGTTGTGGAGTTTTTAGTTGTGGAGTTTTAGTTGTTGAGTTTCTAGTTGTGAAGTCTCTAGTTTTGCAGTTTCTAGCTGTGGAGTTTCTAGATATGGAATTTCTAGTTGCCGAGTCTGTATTTGTGGGGTTTGTAGTTGTGGAGTTTCTAGTTGTGGAGTTTCTAGTTGTGGAGTCTCTAGTTGCGGAGTTTCTAGTTGTAGATTTTCTAGTTGTGGAGTATCTAGTTGTGGATTTTCCAGTTCTGGAGTTTCGAGTTGTTGAGCTGCGGAGTCTCTAGTTGTTGAGTTTCTAGTTGCAGAGTCTCTAGTTGTGGAGTTTCAAGTTGTGGAGTCTCTGGATGTGGAGTTTCTAGTTGTCGAGTTTCCAGTTGTGGAGTATCTAGTAGTGGAGTTTCGAGTTGTGGAGTTTCTAGTTGAGGAGTTTCTAGTTGTGGAGTCCCTAGTTGTGGAGTTTCTAGTTGCGGAGTCTCTAGTTGTGGAGTTTCAAGTTGCGGAGTCTCAAGCTGTAGAGTTTCTAGTTGTTGAGTTTTTAGTTGTGGAGTTTCCAGTTGTTGAGGTTCTAGTTTAGTAGTTTCTAGTTGAAGAGTTTTTTGTTGTGGAGTGTCTAGTTGTAGAGTTTCCAGTAGTGGAGTTTCGAGTTGTGGAGTTTCGAGTTGCAGAGTCTTTAGTTGTGGAGTTTCAAGTTGTGGAGTCTCTAGTTGTGGAGTTTCTAGTTGCTGAGTTTCCAGTTGCGGAGTATCTAGTAGTGGAGTTTCCAGTTGTGGAGTTTCTAGTTGTGGAGTTTCTAGTTGCGGAGTCCCTAGTTGTGGAGTTTCTAGTTGCGGAGTCTCAAGCTGTGGAGTTTTTAGTTGTTGAGTTTTTAGTTGTGGAGTTTCTAGTGCTTGAGTTTCTAGTTTGAAGTCTCTAGTTGTAGATTCTCTAGTTGTGGAGTCTCTAGTTTAGGAATTTCTAGTTGAAGAGTTTTTAGTTGTGGAGTGTCTAGTTGTGGAGTTTCCAGTTGTTGAGTTTCGAGTTGTGGAGTGGCGGAGTCTCTAGTGTTGGAGTTTCTAGTTGCAGAGTCTCTAGTTGTGGAGTTTCAAGTTGTGGAGTCTCTAGTTGTGGAGTTTCTAGTTGCCGAGTTTCCAGTTGTGGAGTATCTAATAGTGGAGTTGCCGGTTGTGGAGTTTTCAGTTGTGGAGTTTCTAGTTTCGGAGTCCCTAGTTGTGGAGTTTCTAGTTGCGGAGTCTCAAGATGTGGAGTTTCTAGTTGTTGAGTTTTCAGTTGTGGAGTTTCTAGTTGTTGAGTTTCTAGTTTGAAGTTTCTAGTTGTAGATTTTTTAGTTGTGGAGTCTCTAGTTTAGGAATTTCTAGTTGAAGAGTTTTTAGTTGTGGAGTGTCTAGTTGTGGAGTTTCCAGTTGTGGAGTTTCGAGTTGTGCAGTTGTGGAGTCTCTAGTTGTGGAGTTTCTAGTTGCAGAGTCTCTAGTGGTGGAGTTTCAAGTTTTGGTGTTACTAGTGTTGGAGTTTTGAGTTTAGGAGTTTCTAGTTGCGGAATCACTAGCTGTGGATTTCCTAGTTGCGGAACTTAAAGTTGTGAGGTTTCAAGTTGTGGAGTTTCAAGTTGTGGAGTTTCTAGTTGTGGAATTTCTAGTTATGGAGTCTCTAGTTGTGTAGTTTCTAGCTGCGGAGTTTGTATTTGTGGAGTTTCTAGTTGCGGAGTTTCTAGTTGCAGAGTCTCTGGTTGTGGACTTTCTAGTTGCGGAGTCTCTAGTTGTGGAGTTTCTAGTGTTGGAGTTTCTAGTTGTGGAGTTCCAAGTTGTAAAGTTTCTAGTTGGGGAGTTTCTAGTTGTGGAGTTTCTAGTTGTGGAGTAAATAGTTGTGGATTTTCCAGTTGTGGAGTTTCTAGTTGTGGAGTTGCGGAGTCTCTAGTTGTGGAGTTTCTAGTTGCCGAGTTTCCAGTTGTGGAGTATCTAGTAGTGGAGTTTCTAGTTGTGGAGTTTCTAGTTGCAGAGTATCTAGTTGTGCAGTTTCCAGTTGTGGAGTTTCTAGTGTTGAAGTTGCGGAGTCTCTGGTTGTGGAGTTTTTAGTTGTGGAGTCTCTAGTTGTGGAGTTTCTAGTTGTGGAGTTTTTAGTTGTGAAGTATCTAGTTGTGGAGTTTCCAGTTGTGATGTATCTAGTTGTGGAGTTTCCAGTTGTGGAGTATCTAGCTGTGGAGTTTTAAATTGTGGAGTTTCTAGTTGCGGAGTTTTTAATAGCGGAGTTTCTAGTTTTGAAGTTTCAAGTTGCGGAGTCTCAAGCTGTGGAGTTTCCAGTTGTGGAGTTTTTAGTTGTGGAGTTTTTAGTTGTTGAGTTTCTAGTTTTGAAGTCTCTAGTTTTGCAGTTTCTAGCTGTGGAGTTTCTAGATATGGAATTTCTAGTTGCCGAGTCTGTATTTGTGGGGTTTGTAGTTGTGGAGTTTCTAGTTGTGGAGTTTCTAGTTGTGGAGTTTCTAGTTGCGGAGTTTCTAGTTGTAGATTTTCTAGTTGTAGAGTATCTAGTTGTGGATTTTCCAGTTGCCGAGTTTCCAGTTGTGGAGTATCTAGTAGTGGAGTTTCCAGTTGTGGAGTCCCTAGTTGTGGAGTTTCTAGTTGCGGAGTCTCAAGCTGTGGAGTTTCAAGTTGTGGAGTTTCTAGTTGTGGAGTCTCAAGCTGTGGAGTTTAAAGTTGTGGAGTTTCAAGTTGTGGAGTCTCTAGTTGTGGAGTTTCTAGTTGCAGAGTATCTAGTTGTGCAGTTTCCAGTTGTGGAGTTTCTAGTTGTGAAGTTGCGGAGTCTCTGGTTGTGGAGTTTTTAGTTCTGGAGTCTCTAGTTGTGGAGTTTCTAGTTGTGGAGGTTTTAGTTGTGGAGTATCTAGTTGTGGAGTTTCCAGTTGTGAAGTATCTAGTTGTGGAGTTTCCAGTTGTGGAGTATCTAGTTGTGGAGTTTTAAATTGTGGAGTTTCTAGTTGCGGAGTTCCTAGTTGCGGAGTTTTTAATAGCGGAGTTTCTAGTTGTGAAGTTTCAAGTTGCGGAGTCTCAAGTTGTGGAGTTTCCAGTTGTGGAGTTTTTAGTTTTGGAGTTTTTAGTTGTTGAGTTTCTAGTTGTGAAGTCTCTAGTTTTGCAGTTTCTAGCTGTGGAGTTTCTAGATATGGAATTTCTAGTTGCCGAGTCTGTATTTGTGGGGTTTGTAGTTGTGGAGTTTCTAGTTGTGGAGTTTCTAGTTGTGGAGTCTCTAGTTGCGGAGAGTCTAGTTGTAGATTTTCTAGTTGTGGAGTATCTAGTTGTGGATTTTCCAGTTGTGGAGTTTCTAGTTGTTGAGTTGCGGAGTTTCTAGTTGTTGAGTTTCTAGTTGCAGAGTCTCTAGTTGTGGAGTTTCAAGTTGTGGAGTCTCTGGATGTGGAGTTTCTAGTTGTCGAGTTTCCAGTTGTGGAGTATCTAGTAGTGGAGTTTCGAGTTGTGGAGTTTCTAGTTGTGGAGTTTCTAGTTGTGGAGTCCCTAGTGTTGGAGTTTCTAGTTGCGGAGTCTCTAGTTGTGGAGTTTCGAGTTGCGAAGTCTCAAGCTGTGGAGTTTCTAGTTGTTGAGTTTTTAGTTGTGGAGTTTCCAGTTGTTGAGTTTCTAGTTTCAAGTCTCTAGTTGTAGATTCTCTAGTTGTGGAGTCTCTAGTTTAGGAGTTTCTAGTTGAAGAGTTTTTTGTGGTGGAGTGTCTAGTTGTGGAGTTTCCAGTAGTGGAGTTTCGAGTTGTGGAGTTTCGAGTTGCAGAGTCTTTAGTTGTGGAGTTTCAAGAGTTGGAGTCTCTAGTTGTGGAGTTTCTAGTTGCTGAGATTCCAGTTGTGGAGTATCTAGTAGTGGAGTTTCCAGTTGTGGAGTTTCTAGTTGTGGAGTTTCTAGTTGCGGAGTCCCGAGTTGTGGAGTTTCTAGTTGTGGAGTCTCAAGCTGTGGAGTTTCTAGTTGTTGAGTTTTTAGTTGTGGAGTTTCTAGTGCTTGAGTTTCTAGTTTGAAGTCTCTAGTTGTAGATTCTCTAGTTGTGGAGTCTCTAGTTTAGGAATTTCTAGTTGAAGAGTTTTTAGTTGTGGAGTGTCTAGTTGTGGAGTTTCCAGTTGTGGAGTTTCGAGTTGTGGAGTTGTGGAGTCTCTAGTTGTGGAGTTTCTAGTTGCAGAGTCTCTAGTTTTGGAGTTTCAAGTTGTGGAGTCTCTAGTTGTGGAGTTTCTAGTTGCCGAGTTTCCAGTTGTGGAGTATCTAGTACTGGAGTTGCCGGTTGTGGAGTTTCCAGTTGTGGAGTTTCTAGTTGCGGAGTCCCTAGTTGTGGAGTTTCTAGTTGGGGAGTCTCAAGATGTGGAGTTTCTAGTGGTTGAGTTTATAGTTGTGGAGTTTCTAGTTGTTGAGTTTCTAGTTTGAAGTCTCTAGTTGTAGATTTTTTAGTTGTGGAGTCTCTAGTTTAGGAATTTCTAGTTGAAGAGTTTTTAGTTGTGGAGTGTCTAGTTGTGGAGTTTCTAGTTGCAGAGTCTCTAGTTCTGGAGTTTCAAGTTGTGGAGTCTCTAGTTATGGAGTTTCTAGTTGCCGAGTTTTCAGTTGTGGAATATCTAGTAGTGGAGTTTCTATTTGTGGAGTTTCTAGCTGCGGAGTTTCTAGTTGCAGAGTCTCTGGTTGTGGAGTTTCGAGTTTTGGAGTTTCTAGTGTTGGAGGTTTGAGTTGTGGAGTTTCTAGTTGTGGAGTTTCTAGTTGCGGAATCTCTAGCTGTGGATTTTCTAGTTGCGGAACCTAAAGTTGTGAGGTTTCAAGTGGTGGAGTCTCTAGTTGTGGAGTTTCTAGTTGTGGAGTTTCTAGTTGTGGAGTCCCTAGTTGTGGAGTTTCTAGTTGCGGAGTCTCAAGATGTGGAGTTTCTAGTTGTTGAGTTTTTAGTTGTGGAGTTTCTAGTTGTTGAGTTTCTAGTTTGAAGTCTCTAGTTGTAGATTTTTTAGTTGTGGAGTCTCTAGTTTAGGAATTTCTAGTTGAAGAGTTTTTAGTTGTGGAGTGTCTAGTTGTGGAGTTTCTAGTTGCAGAGTCTCTAGTTCTGGAGTTTCAAGTTGTGGAGTCTCTAGTTGTGGAGTTTCGAGTTGCCGAGTTTTCAGTTGTGGAGTATCTAGTAGTGGAGTTTCTATTTGTGGAGTTTCTAGCTGCGGAGTTTCTAGTTGCAGAGTCTCTGGTTGTGGAGTTTCGAGTTTTGGAGTTTCTAGTGTTGGAGGTTTGAGTTGTGGAGTTTCTAGTTGTGGAGTTTCTAGTTGCGGAATCTCTAGCTGTGGATTTTCTAGTTGCGGAACCTAAAGTTGTGAGGTTTCAAGTGGTGGAGTCTCTAGTTGTGGAGTTTCTAGTTGTGGAGTTTCTAGTTGTGGAGTCCCTAGTTGTGGAGTTTCTAGTTGCGGAGTCTCAAGATGTGGAGTTTCTAGTTGTTGAGTTTTTAGTTGTGGAGTTTCTAGTTGTTGAGGTTCTAGTTTGAAGTCTCTAGTTGTAGATTTTTTAGTTGTGGAGTCTCTAGTTTAGGAATTTCTAGTTGAAGAGTTTTTAGTTGTGGAGTGTCTAGTTGCAGAGTCTCTGGTTGTGGAGTTTCTAGTTGCGAAGTCTCTAGTTGTGGAGTTTCTTGTTGTGGAGTTTCCAGTTGTGGAGTTTCTAGTTGCAGAGTATCTAGTTTTGGAGTTTCCAGTTGTGGAGTTTCTAGTTGTGAAGTTGTGGAGTCTCTGGTTGTAGAGTTTTTAGTTGTGGAGTTTCTAGTTGTGGAGTTTCGAGTTGTGGAGTCTCTAGTTGTGGAGTTTCTAGTTGTGGAGTTTTTAGTTGTGGAGTCTCTAGTTGTGGAGTTTCGATTTTTGGAGTTTCTAGTGTTGGAGTTTTGAGTTTAGGAGTTTCTAGTTGCGGAATCTCTAGCTGTGGATTTTCTAGTTGCGGAACTTAAAGTTGTGAGGTTTCAAGTTGTGGAGTTTCAAGTTGCGGAGTCTCAAGCTGTGGAGTTTCTAGTTGTGGAGTTTCCAGTTGTGGAGTTTCGAGTTGTGGAGTTTCTAGTTGCAGAGTCTCTAGTTGTGGAGTTTCAAGTTGTGGAGTCTCTAGTTGTGGAGTTTCTAGTTGCCGAGTTTCCAGTTGTGGAGTATCTAGTAGAGGATTTTCCAGTTGTGGAGTTTCTAGTTGTGGAGTTTCTAGTTGTGGAGTCCCTAGTTGTGGAGTTTCTAGTTGCGGAGTCTCAAGATGTGGAGTTTCTAGTTGTTGAGTTTTTAGTTGTGGAGTTTCTAGTTGTTGAGGTTCTAGTTTGAAGTCTCTAGTTGTAGATTTTTTAGTTGTGGAGTCTCTAGTTTAGGAATTTCTAGTTGAAGAGTTTTTAGTTGTGGAGTGTCTAGTTGCAGAGTCTCTGGTTGTGGAGTTTCTAGTTGCGAAGTCTCTAGTTGTGGAGTTTCTTGTTGTGGAGTTTCCAGTTGTGGAGTTTCTAGTTGCAGAGTATCTAGTTTTGGAGTTTCCAGTTGTGGAGTTTCTAGTTGTGAAGTTGTGGAGTCTCTGGTTGTAGAGTTTTTAGTTGTGGAGTTTCTAGTTGTGGAGTTTCGAGTTGTGGAGTCTCTAGTTGTGGAGTTTCTAGTTGTGGAGTTTTTAGTTGTGGAGTCTCTAGTTGTGGAGTTTCGATTTTTGGAGTTTCTAGTGTTGGAGTTTTGAGTTTAGGAGTTTCTAGTTGCGGAATCTCTAGCTGTGGATTTTCTAGTTGCGGAACTTAAAGTTGTGAGGTTTCAAGTTGTGGAGTTTCAAGTTGCGGAGTCTCAAGCTGTGGAGTTTCTAGTTGTGGAGTTTCCAGTTGTGGAGTTTCGAGTTGTGGAGTTTCTAGTTGCAGAGTCTCTAGTTGTGGAGTTTCAAGTTGTGGAGTCTCTAGTTGTGGAGTTTCTAGTTGCCGAGTTTCCAGTTGTGGAGTATCTAGTAGAGGATTTTCCAGTTGTGGAGTTTCTAGTTGTGGAGTTTCTAGTTGCGGAGTCCCTAGTTGTGGAGTTTCTAGTTGCGGAGTCTCAAGCTGCGGAGTTTCAAGTTGTGGAGTTTCTAGTTGTGGAGTCTCAAGTTGTGGAGTTTCAAGTTGTGAAGTTTCAAGTTGTGGAGTCTCTAGTTGTGGAGTTTCTAGTTGCAGAGTATCTAGTTGTGGAGTTTCCAGTTGTGGAGTTTCTAGTTGTGAAGTTGTGGAGTCTCTGGTTGTAGAGTTTTTAGTTGTGGAGTTTCTAGTAGTGGAGTTTCGAGTTGTGGAGTCTCTAGTTGTGGAGTTTCTAGTTGTGGAGTTTTTAGTTGTGGACTATCTAGTTGTGGAGTTTCCAGTTGTGAAGTATCTAGTTGTGGAGTTTCCAGTTGTGGAGTATCTAGTTGTGGAGTTTTAAATTGTGGAGTTTCTAGTTGCGGAGTTTCTAGTTGCGGAGTTTTTAATAGCGGAGTTTCTAGTTGTGAAGTTTCAAGTTGCGGAGTCTCAAGTTGTGGAGTTTCCAGTTGTGGAGTTTTTAGTTGTGGAGTTTTAGTTGTTGAGTTTCTAGTTGTGAAGTCTCTAGTTTTGCAGTTTCTAGCTGTGGTGTTTCTAGATATGGAATTTCTAGTTGCCGAGTCTGTATTTGTGGGGTTTGTAGTTGTGGAGTTTCTAGTTGTGGAGTTTCTAGTTGTGGAGTCTCTAGTTGCGGAGTTTCTAGTTGTAGATTTTCTAGTTGTGGAGTATCTAGTTGTGGATTTTCCAGTTCTGGAGTTTCTAGTTGTTGAGTTGCGGAGTCTCTAGTTGTTGAGTTTCTAGTTGCAGAGTCTCTAGTTGTGGAGTTTCAAGTTGTGGAGTCTCTGGATGTGGAGTTTCTAGTTGTCGAGTTTCCAGTTGCAGAGTATCTAGTAGTGGAGTTTCGAGTTGTGGAGTTTCTAGTTGTGGAGTTTCTAGTTGTGGAGTCCCTAGTTGTGGAGTTTCTAGTTGCGGAGTCTCTAGTTGTGGAGTTTCAAGTTGCGGAGTCTCAAGCTGTAGAGTTTCTAGTTGTTGAGTTTTTAGTTGTGGAGTTTCCAGTTGTTGAGTTTCTAGTTTCAAGTCTCTAGTTGTAGATTCCCTAGTTGTGGAGTTTCTAGTTTAGGAGTTTCTAGTTGAAGAGTTTTTGTTGTGGAGTGTCTAGTTGTGGAGTTTCAAGTAGTGGAGTTTCGAGTTGCAGAGTCTTTAGTTGTGGAGTTTCAAGTTGTGGAGTCTCTAGTTGTGGAGTTTCTAGTTGCTGAGTTTCCAGTTGCGGAGTATCTAGTAGTGGAGATTCCAGTTGTGGAATTTCTAGTTGTGGAGTTTCTAGTTGCGGAGTCTCAAGCTGTGGAGTTTCTAGTTGTTGAGTTTTTAGTTGTGGAGTTTCTAGTGCTTGAGTTTCTAGTTTGAAGTCTCTAGTTGTAGATTCTCTAGTTGTGGAGTCTCTAGTTTAGGAATTTCTAGTTGAAGCGTTTTGAGTTGTGGAGTGTCTAGTTGTGAAGTTTCCAGTTGTGGAGTTTCGAGTTGTGGAGTTGCGGAGTCTCTAGTTGTGGAGTTTCTAGTTGCAGAGTCTCTAGTTGTGGAGTTTCAAGTTTTGAAGTTTCTAGTGCTGGAGTTTTGAGTTTAGGAGTTTCTAGTTGCGGAATCACTAGCTGTCGATTTCCTAGTTGCGGAACCTAAAGTTGTGAGGTTTCAAGTTGTGGAGTTTCAAGTTGTGGAGTTTCTAGTTGTGGAATTTCTAGTTGTGGAGTCTCTAGTTGTGTAGTTTCTAGCTGCGGAGTTTCTATTTGTGGAGTTTCTAGTTGCGGAGTTTCTAGTTGCAGAGTCTCTGGTTGTGGAGTTTCTAGTTGCGGAGTCACTAGTTGTGGAGTTTCTAGTTGTGGAGTTTCTAGTTGTGGAGTTCCAAGTTGTAAAGTTTCTAGTTGGGGAGTTTCTAGTTGTGGAGTTTCTAGTTGTGGAGTCTCAAGTTGTGGAGTTTAAACTTGTGGAGTTTCAAGTTGTGGAGTCTATAGTTGTGGAGTTTCTAGTTGTGGATTTTCTAGTTGTGGAGTAAATAGTTGTGGATTTTCCAGTTGTGGAGTTTCTAGTTGTGGAGTTGCGGAGTCTCTAGTTGTGGAGTTTCTAGTTGCCGAGTTTCCAGTTGTGGAGTATCTAGTAGTGGAGTTTCCAGTTGTGGAGTTTCTAGTTGCAGAGTATCTAGTTGTGCAGTTTCCAGTTGTGGAGTTTCTAGTGTTGAAGTTGCGGAGTCTCTGGTTGTGGAGTTTTTAGTTGTGGAGTCTGTAGTTGTGGAGTTTCTAGTTGTGGAGTTTTTAGTTGTGGAGTATCTAGTTGTGGAGTTTCCAGTTGTGATGTATCTAGTTGTGGAGTTTCCAGTTGTGGAGTATCTAGTTGTTGAGTTTTAAATTGTGGAGTTTCTAGTTGCGGAGTTTTAGTTGCGGAGTTTCTAGTTGTGGAGTTTCTGGTTGTGGAGTTTCTATTTGAGGAGTTTCAAGTTGTGAAGTTTCTAGTTGTGGAGTCTCTAGTTGCGGAGTTTCTAGTGTTGAAGTTTCTAGTTGTGGAGTTTCTAGTTTTCGAGTTTCTAGTTGTGGAGTTTCTAGTTGTAGAGTCTCCTGTTGCGGAGTTTCTAGTTGCGGAGTTTCTAGTTGGGGAGTTTCCAGTTGTGGAGTTTCTAGTTGTGGAGTTTCTAGTTGTGGAGTTTCTAGTTTTCGAGTTTCTAGTTGTGGAGTTTCTAGTTGTAGAGTCTCCTGTTGCGGAGTTTCTAGTTGCGGAGTTTCTAGTTGGGGAGTTTCCAGTTGTGGAGTTTCTAGTTGTGGAGTTTCTAGTTGTGGAGTCTCAAGTTGTGGAGTTTAAACTTGTGGAGTTTCAAGTTGTGGAGTCTGTAGTTGTGGAGTTTCTAGTTGTAGATTTTCTAGTTTTGGAGTATCCAGTTGTGGAGTTTCTAGTTGTGAAGTTTCTAGTTGTGGAGTTTCTAGTTGTGGAGTTTCTGGTTGTGGAGTTTTTAGTTGTGGAGTTTCAAGTTGTGGAGACTCTAGTTGTGGAGTTTCTAGTTGTGGAGTCTCTAGATGCGGAGTTTCTAGTTGTGGAGTTGCTAGTGTTGGAGTTTCTAGTTGTGGAGTTTCAGGTTGTGGAGTTTCTAGTTGCAGAGATTCTAGTTGCGGAGTCTGGTTGTGGAGGTTCTAGTTATGGAGTTTCTAGTTGTGGAGTTTCTAATCGTGGAGTTTTTAGTTGTGGAGTCTAGGGTTGTGGAGTTTAAAGTGGCGGAGTCTCAAGTTGTGGAATTTCTAGTTGTAGAGTTTTTAGTTGTGGAGCTTCTAGTTGTTGAGTTTCTAGTTTTGAAGTCTCTAGTTGTGGAGTCTCTAGTTATGGAGTCTCTAGTTTAGAACTTTCTAGTTGTAGAGTTTTTAGTTGTGGAGTGTCTAGTTGTGGAGTTTCCAGTTGTGGAGTTTCCAGTTGTGGAGTTTCGAGTTGTGGAGTTTCTTGTTGTGGAAGTTTGAGTAGTGTAGTTTCTAGTTGCGGCATCTCAAGTTGTGGATTTTGTAGTTACGGAGTGTCTAGTTGTGGTGTTTCTAGCTGTGGAATTTCTCGTTGCGGAGTTTCTAAATGCGGAGTTTCTAGTAGCGGAGTTCCATAGTTGCAGAGTCTCTAGTTGTGGAGTTTCAAGTTGTGGAGTTTCTAGTAGAGTTTCGAATTTTGAAGTTTCTAGTTGTTGAGTTTCTAGTTTGAAGTCTCTAGTTGTAGATTCTCTAGTTGTGGAGTCTCTGGTTTAGGAGTTTCTAGTTGAAGAGTTTTTAGTTGTGGAGTGTCTAGTTGTGGAGTTTCTATTTGTGGAGTATCTAGCTGCGGAGTTTCTAGTTGCGGAGTCTCTAGTTGTGGAGTTTCTAGTTGTGGAGTTTCTAGTTGTGGAGTTTCCATTTGTGGAGTTATAGTTGTGGACTTTCTAGACATTAAATTTCTTGTAGCGAGTCTCTATTTGTGGAGCTTGTAGTTGTGGAGTTTCTAGTTGTTGAGTTTCTAGTTGTGGAGTCTCTAGTTTTGCAGTTTCTAGTTGTGGAGTTTCTAGATATTGAATTTCTAGTTTCCGAGTCTGTATTTGTGAAGTTTGAAGCTCTGGAGTTTCTAGTTGTGGAGTTTCTAGTTGTGGAGTCTCTAGTTGCGGAGTTTCTAGTTGCGGAGTTTCTAGTTGTGGAGTTTCTGGTTGTGGAGTTTCTATTTGAGGAGTTTCAAGTTGTGAAGTTTCTAGTTGTGGAGTCTCTAGTTGTGGAGTTTCTAGTTGTGGAGTTTCTAGTTGTAGAGTCTCCTGTTGCGGAGTTTCTAGTTGCGGAGTTTCTAGTTGGGGAGTTTCCAGTTGTGGAGTTTCTAGTTGTGGAGTTTCTAGTTGTGGAGTCTCAAGTTGTGGAGTTTCTAGTTGTGGAGTTTCTAGTTGCGGAGTTTCTAGTTGCGAAGTTTCAAGTTGTGGAGTTTCAAGTTGCGGAGTCTCAAGCTGTGGAGTTTCTAGTTGTGGAGTTTCCAGTTGTGGAGTGTCGAGTTGTGGAGTTTCTAGTTGCAGAGTCTCTAGTTGTGGAGTTTCAAGTTGTGGAGTCTCTAGTTGTGGAGTTTCTAGTTGCCGAGTTTCCAGTTGTGGAGTATCTAGTAGAGGATTTTCCAGTTGTGGAGTTTCTAGTTGTGGAGTTTCTAGTTGCGGAGTCCCTAGTTGTGGAGTTTCTAGTTGCGGAGTCTCAAGCTGCGGAGTTTCAAGTTGTGGAGTTTCTAGTTGTGGAGTCTCAAGTTGTGGAGTTTCAAGTTGTGAAGTTTCAAGTTGTGGAGTCTCTAGTTGTGGAGTTTCTAGTTGGAGAGTATCTAGTTGTGGAGTTTCCAGTTGTGGAGTTTCTAGTTGTGAAGTTGTGGAGTCTCTGGTTGTAGAGTTTTTAGTTGTGGAGTTTCTAGTTGTGGAGTTTCGAGTTGTGGAGTCTCTAGTTGTGGAGTTTCTAGTTGTGGAGTTTTTAGTTGTGGACTATCTAGTTGTGGAGTTTCCAGTTGTGAAGTATCTAGTTGTGGAGTTTCCAGTTGTGGAGTATCTAGTTGTGGAGTTTTAAATTGTGGAGTTTCTAGTTGCGGAGTTTCTAGTTGCGGAGTTTTTAATAGCGGAGTTTCTAGTTGTTAAGTTTCAAGTTGCGGAGTCTCAAGTTGTGGAGTTTCCAGTTGTGGAGTTTTTAGTTGTGGAGTTTTAGTTGTTGAGTTTCTAGTTGTGAAGTCTCTAGTTTTGCAGTTTCTAGCTGTGGTGTTTCTAGATATGGAATTTCTAGTTGCCGAGTCTGTATTTGTGGGGTTTGTAGTTGTGGAGTTTCTAGTTGTGGAGTTTCTAGTTGTGGAGTCTCTAGTTGCGGAGTTTCTAGTTGTAGATTTTCTAGTTGTGGAGTATCTAGTTGTGGATTTTCCAGTTCTGGAGTTTCTAGTTGTTGAGTTGCGGAGTCTCTAGTTGTTGAGTTTCTAGTTGCAGAGTCTCTAGTTGTGGAGTTTCAAGTTGTGGAGTCTCTGGATGTGGAGTTTCTAGTTGTCGAGTTTCCAGTTGTAGAGTATCTAGTAGTGGAGTTTCGAGTTGTGGAGTTTCTAGTTGTGGAGTCCCTAGTTGTGGAGTTTCTAGTTGCGGAGTCTCTAGTTGTGGAGTTTCAAGTTGCGGAGTCTCAAGCTGTAGAGTTTCTAGTTGTTGAGTTTTTAGTTGTGGAGTTTCCAGTGTTTGAGTTTCTAGTTTCAAGTCTCTAGTTGTAGATTCCCTAGTTGTGGAGTTTCTAGTTTAGGAGTTTCTAGTTGAAGAGTTTTTGTTGTGGAGTGTCTAGTTGTGGAGTTTCAAGTAGTGGAGTTTCGAGTTGTGGAGTTTCGAGTTGCAGAGTCTTTAGTTGTGGAGTTTCAAGTTGTGGAGTCTCTAGTTGTGGAGTTTCTAGTTGCTGAGTTTCCAGTTGCGGAGTATCTAGTAGTGGAGTTTCCAGTTGTGGAATTTCTAGTTGTGGAGTTTCTAGTTGCGGAGTCTCAAGCTGTGGAGTTTCTAGTTGTTGAGTTTTTAGTTGTGGAGTTTCTAGTGCTTGAGTTTCTAGTTTGAAGTCTCTAGTTGTAGATTCTCTAGTTGTGGAGTCTCTAGTTTAGGAATTTCTAGTTGAAGCGTTTTGAGTTGTGGATTGTCTAGTTGTGAAGTTTCCAGTTGTGGAGTTGCGGAGTCTCTAGTTGTGGAGTTTCTAGTTGCAGAGTCTCTAGTTGTGGAGTTTCAAGTTTTGAAGTTTCTAGTGCTGGAGTTTTGAGTTTAGGAGTTTCTAGTTGCGGAATCACTAGCTGTCGATTTCCTAGTTGCGGAACCTAAAGTTGTGAGGTTTCAAGTTGTGGAGTTTCAAGTTGTGGAGTTTCTAGTTGTGGAATTTCTAGTTGTGGAGTCTCTAGTTGTGTAGTTTCTAGCTGCGGAGTTTCTATTTGTGGAGTTTCTAGTTGCGGAGTTTCTAGTTGCAGAGTCTCTGGTTGTGGAGTTTCTAGTTGCGGAGTCTCTAGTTGTGGAGTTTCTAGTTGTGGAGTTCCAAGTTGTAAAGTTTCTAGTTGGGGAGTTTCTAGTTGTGGAGTTTCTAGTTGTGGAGTCTCAAGTTGTGGAGTTTAAACTTGTGGAGTTTCAAGTTGTGGAGTCTATAGTTGTGGAGTTTCTAGTTGTGGATTTTCTAGTTGTGGAGTAAATATTTGTGGATTTTCCAGTTGTGGAGTTTCTAGTTGTGGAGTTGCGGAGTCTCTAGTTGTGGAGTTTCTAGTTGCCGAGTTTCCAGTTGTGGAGTATCTAGTAGTGGAGTTTCCAGTTGTGGAGTTTCTAGTTGCAGAGTATCTAGTTGTGCAGTTTCCAGTTGTGGAGTTTCTAGTGTTGAAGTGGCGGAGTCTCTGGTTGTGGAGTTTTTAGTTGTGGAGTCTGTAGTTGTGGAGTTTCTAGTTGTGGAGTTTTTAGTTGTGGAGTATCTAGTTGTGGAGTTTCCAGTTGTGATGTATCTAGTTGTGGAGTTTCCAGTTGTGGAGTATCTAGTTGTTGAGTTTTAAATTGTGGAGTTTCTAGTTGCGGAGTTTTAAATGCGGAGTTTCTAGTTGTGGAGTTTCTGGTTGTGGAGTTTCTATTTGAGGAGTTTCAAGTTGTGAAGTTTCTAGTTGTGGAGCCTCTAGTTGCGGAGTTTCTAGTTGTGAAGTTTCTAGTTGTGGAGTTTCTAGTTTTCGAGTTTCTAGTTGTGGAGTCTCAAGCTGTGGAGTTTAAAGTTGTGGAGTTTCAAGTTGTGGAGTCTCTAGTTGTGGAGTTTCTAGTTGCAGAGTATCTAGTTGTGCAGTTTCCAGTTGTGGAGTTTCTAGTTGTGAAGTTGCGGAGTCTCTGGTTGTGGAGTTTTTAGTTCTGGAGTCTCTAGTTGTGGAGTTTCTAGTTGTGGAGGTTTTAGTTGTGGAGTATCTAGTTGTGGAGTTTCCAGTTGTGAAGTATCTAGTTGTGGAGTTTCCAGTTGTGGAGTATCTAGTTGTGGAGTTTTAAATTGTGGAGTTTCTAGTTGCGGAGTTCCTAGTTGCGGAGTTTTTAATAGCGGAGTTTCTAGTTGTGAAGTTTCAAGTTGCGGAGTCTCAAGTTGTGGAGTTTCCAGTTGTGGAGTTTTTAGTTTTGGAGTTTTTAGTTGTTGAGTTTCTAGTTGTGAAGTCTCTAGTTTTGCAGTTTCTAGCTGTGGAGTTTCTAGATATGGAATTTCTAGTTGCCGAGTCTGTATTTGTGGGGTTTGTAGTTGTGGAGTTTCTAGTTGTGGAGTTTCTAGTTGTGGAGTCTCTAGTTGCGGAGAGTCTAGTTGTAGATTTTCTAGTTGTGGAGTATCTAGTTGTGGATTTTCCAGTTGTGGAGTTTCTAGTTGTTGAGTTGCGGAGTTTCTAGTTGTTGAGTTTCTAGTTGCAGAGTCTCTAGTTGTGGAGTTTCAAGTTGTGGAGTCTCTGGATGTGGAGTTTCTAGTTGTCGAGTTTCCAGTTGTGGAGTATCTAGTAGTGGAGTTTCGAGTTGTGGAGTTTCTAGTTGTGGAGTTTCTAGTTGTGGAGTCCCTAGTGTTGGAGTTTCTAGTTGCGGAGTCTCTAGTTGTGGAGTTTCGAGTTGCGAAGTCTCAAGCTGTGGAGTTTCTAGTTGTTGAGTTTTTAGTTGTGGAGTTTCCAGTTGTTGAGTTTCTAGTTTCAAGTCTCTAGTTGTAGATTCTCTAGTTGTGGAGTCTCTAGTTTAGGAGTTTCTAGTTGAAGAGTTTTTTGTGGTGGAGTGTCTAGTTGTGGAGTTTCCAGTAGTGGAGTTTCGAGTTGTGGAGTTTCGAGTTGCAGAGTCTTTAGTTGTGGAGTTTCAAGAGTTGGAGTCTCTAGTTGTGGAGTTTCTAGTTGCTGAGTTTCCAGTTGTGGAGTATCTAGTAGTGGAGTTTCCAGTTGTGGAGTTTCTAGTTGTGGAGTTTCTAGTTGCGGAGTCCCGAGTTGTGGAGTTTCTAGTTGTGGAGTCTCAAGCTGTGGAGTTTCTAGTTGTTGAGTTTTTAGTTGTGGAGTTTCTAGTGCTTGAGTTTCTAGTTTGAAGTTTCTAGTTGTAGATTCTCTAGTTGTGGAGTCTCTAGTTTAGGAATTTCTAGTTGAAGAGTTTTTAGTTGTGGAGTGTCTAGTTGTGGAGTTTCCAGTTGTGGAGTTTCGAGTTGTGGAGTTGTGGAGTCTCTAGTTGTGGAGTTTCTAGTTGCAGAGTCTCTAGTTTTGGAGTTTCAAGTTGTGGAGTCTCTAGTTGTGGAGTTTCTAGTTGCCGAGTTTCCAGTTGTGGAGTATCTAGTACTGGAGTTGCCGGTTGTGGAGTTTCCAGTTGTGGAGTTTCTAGTTGCGGAGTCCCTAGTTGTGGAGTTTCTAGTTGCGGAGTCTCAAGATGTGGAGTTTCTAGTGGTTGAGTTTATAGTTGTGGAGTTTCTAGTTGTTGAGTTTCTAGTTTGAAGTCTCTAGTTGTAGATTTTTTAGTTGTGGAGTCTCTAGTTTAGGAATTTCTAGTTGAAGAGTTTTTAGTTGTGGAGTGTCTAGTTGTGGAGTTTCTAGTTGCAGAGTCTCTAGTTCTGGAGTTTCAAGTTGTGGAGTCTCTAGTTATGGAGTTTCTAGTTGCCGAGTTTTCAGTTGTGGAATATCTAGTAGTGGAGTTTCTATTTGTGGAGTTTCTAGCTGCGGAGTTTCTAGTTGCAGAGTCTCTGGTTGTGGAGTTTCGAGTTTTGGAGTTTCTAGTGTTGGAGGTTTGAGTTGTGGAGTTTCTAGTTGTGGAGTTTCTAGTTGCGGAATCTCTAGCTGTGGATTTTCTAGTTGCGGAACCTAAAGTTGTGAGGTTTCAAGTGGTGGAGTCTCTAGTTGTGGAGTTTCTAGTTGTGGAGTTTCTAGTTGTGGAGTCCCTAGTTGTGGAGTTTCTAGTTGCGGAGTCTCAAGATGTGGAGTTTCTAGTTGTTGAGTTTTTAGTTGTGGAGTTTCTAGTTGTTGAGTTTCTAGTTTGAAGTCTCTAGTTGTAGATTTTTTAGTTGTGGAGTCTCTAGTTTAGGAATTTCTAGTTGAAGAGTTTTTAGTTGTGGAGTGTCTAGTTGTGGAGTTTCTAGTTGCAGAGTCTCTAGTTCTGGAGTTTCAAGTTGTGGAGTCTCTAGTTGTGGAGTTTCGAGTTGCCGAGTTTTCAGTTGTGGAGTATCTAGTAGTGGAGTTTCTATTTGTGGAGTTTCTAGCTGCGGAGTTTCTAGTTGCAGAGTCTCTGGTTGTGGAGTTTCGAGTTTTGGAGTTTCTAGTGTTGGAGGTTTGAGTTGTGGAGTTTCTAGTTGTGGAGTTTCTAGTTGCGGAATCTCTAGCTGTGGATTTTCTAGTTGCGGAACCTAAAGTTGTGAGGTTTCAAGTGGTGGAGTCTCTAGTTGTGGAGTTTCTAGTTGTGGAGTTTCTAGTTGTGGAGTCCCTAGTTGTGGAGTTTCTAGTTGCGGAGTCTCAAGATGTGGAGTTTCTAGTTGTTGAGTTTTTAGTTGTGGAGTTTCTAGTTGTTGAGGTTCTAGTTTGAAGTCTCTAGTTGTAGATTTTTTAGTTGTGGAGTCTCTAGTTTAGGAATTTCTAGTTGAAGAGTTTTTAGTTGTGGAGTGTCTAGTTGCAGAGTCTCTGGTTGTGGAGTTTCTAGTTGCGAAGTCTCTAGTTGTGGAGTTTCTTGTTGTGGAGTTTCCAGTTGTGGAGTTTCTAGTTGCAGAGTATCTAGTTTTGGAGTTTCCAGTTGTGGAGTTTCTAGTTGTGAAGTTGTGGAGTCTCTGGTTGTAGAGTTTTTAGTTGTGGAGTTTCTAGTTGTGGAGTTTCGAGTTGTGGAGTCTCTAGTTGTGGAGTTTCTAGTTGTGGAGTTTTTAGTTGTGGAGTCTCTAGTTGTGGAGTTTCGATTTTTGGAGTTTCTAGTGTTGGAGTTTTGAGTTTAGGAGTTTCTAGTTGCGGAATCTCTAGCTGTGGATTTTCTAGTTGCGGAACTTAAAGTTGTGAGGTTTCAAGTTGTGGAGTTTCAAGTTGCGGAGTCTCAAGCTGTGGAGTTTCTAGTTGTGGAGTTTCCAGTTGTGGAGTTTCGAGTTGTGGAGTTTCTAGTTGCAGAGTCTCTAGTTGTGGAGTTTCAAGTTGTGGAGTCTCTAGTTGTGGAGTTTCTAGTTGCCGAGTTTCCAGTTGTGGAGTATCTAGTAGAGGATTTTCCAGTTGTGGAGTTTCTAGTTGTGGAGTTTCTAGTTGCGGAGTCCCTAGTTGTGGAGTTTCTAGTTGCGGAGTCTCAAGCTGCGGAGTTTCAAGTTGTGGAGTTTCTAGTTGTGGAGTCTCAAGTTGTGGAGTTTCAAGTTGTGAAGTTTCAAGTTGTGGAGTCTCTAGTTGTGGAGTTTCTAGTTGCAGAGTATCTAGTTGTGGAGTTTCCAGTTGTGGAGTTTCTAGTTGTGAAGTTGTGGAGTCTCTGGTTGTAGAGTTTTTAGTTGTGGAGTTTCTAGTAGTGGAGTTTCGAGTTGTGGAGTCTCTAGTTGTGGAGTTTCTAGTTGTGGAGTTTTTAGTTGTGGACTATCTAGTTGTGGAGTTTCCAGTTGTGAAGTATCTAGTTGTGGAGTTTCCAGTTGTGGAGTATCTAGTTGTGGAGTTTTAAATTGTGGAGTTTCTAGTTGCGGAGTTTCTAGTTGCGGAGTTTTTAATAGCGGAGTTTCTAGTTGTGAAGTTTCAAGTTGCGGAGTCTCAAGTTGTGGAGTTTCCAGTCGTGGAGTTTTTAGTTGTGGAGTTTTAGTTGTTGAGTTTCTAGTTGTGAAGTCTCTAGTTTTGCAGTTTCTAGCTGTGGTGTTTCTAGATATGGAATTTCTAGTTGCCGAGTCTGTATTTGTGGGGTTTGTAGTTGTGGAGTTTCTAGTTGTGGAGTTTCTAGTTGTGGAGTCTCTAGTTGCGGAGAGTCTAGTTGTAGATTTTCTAGTTGTGGAGTATCTAGTTGTGGATTTTCCAGTTGTGGAGTTTCTAGTTGTTGAGTTGCGGAGTTTCTAGTTGTTGAGTTTCTAGTTGCAGAGTCTCTAGTTGTGGAGTTTCAAGTTGTGGAGTCTCTGGATGTGGAGTTTCTAGTTGTCGAGTTTCCAGTTGTGGAGTATCTAGTAGTGGAGTTTCGAGTTGTGGAGTTTCTAGTTGTGGAGTTTCTAGTTGTGGAGTCCCTAGTGTTGGAGTTTCTAGTTGCGGAGTCTCTAGTTGTGGAGTTTCGAGTTGCGAAGTCTCAAGCTGTGGAGTTTCTAGTTGTTGAGTTTTTAGTTGTGGAGTTTCCAGTTGTTGAGTTTCTAGTTTCAAGTCTCTAGTTGTAGATTCTCTAGTTGTGGAGTCTCTAGTTTAGGAGTTTCTAGTTGAAGAGTTTTTTGTGGTGGAGTGTCTAGTTGTGGAGTTTCCAGTAGTGGAGTTTCGAGTTGTGGAGTTTCGAGTTGCAGAGTCTTTAGTTGTGGAGTTTCAAGAGTTGGAGTCTCTAGTTGTGGAGTTTCTAGTTGCTGAGTTTCCAGTTGTGGAGTATCTAGTAGTGGAGTTTCCAGTTGTGGAGTTTCTAGTTGTGGAGTTTCTAGTTGCGGAGTCCCGAGTTGTGGAGTTTCTAGTTGTGGAGTCTCAAGCTGTGGAGTTTCTAGTTGTTGAGTTTTTAGTTGTGGAGTTTCTAGTGCTTGAGTTTCTAGTTTGAAGTCTCTAGTTGTAGATTCTCTAGTTGTGGAGTCTCTAGTTTAGGAATTTCTAGTTGAAGAGTTTTTAGTTGTGGAGTGTCTAGTTGTGGAGTTTCCAGTTGTGGAGTTTCGAGTTGTGGAGTTGTGGAGTCTCTAGTTGTGGAGTTTCTAGTTGCAGAGTCTCTAGTTTTGGAGTTTCAAGTTGTGGAGTCTCTAGTTGTGGAGTTTCTAGTTGCCGAGTTTCCAGTTGTGGAGTATCTAGTACTGGAGTTGCCGGTTGTGGAGTTTCCAGTTGTGGAGTTTCTAGTTGCGGAGTCCCTAGTTGTGGAGTTTCTAGTTGCGGAGTCTCAAGATGTGGAGTTTCTAGTGGTTGAGTTTATAGTTGTGGAGTTTCTAGTTGTTGAGTTTCTAGTTTGAAGTCTCTAGTTGTAGATTTTTTAGTTGTGGAGTCTCTAGTTTAGGAATTTCTAGTTGAAGAGTTTTTAGTTGTGGAGTGTCTAGTTGTGGAGTTTCTAGTTGCAGAGTCTCTAGTTCTGGAGTTTCAAGTTGTGGAGTCTCTAGTTATGGAGTTTCTAGTTGCCGAGTTTTCAGTTGTGGAATATCTAGTAGTGGAGTTTCTATTTGTGGAGTTTCTAGCTGCGGAGTTTCTAGTTGCAGAGTCTCTGGTTGTGGAGTTTCGAGTTTTGGAGTTTCTAGTGTTGGAGGTTTGAGTTGTGGAGTTTCTAGTTGTGGAGTTTCTAGTTGCGGAATCTCTAGCTGTGGATTTTCTAGTTGCGGAACCTAAAGTTGTGAGGTTTCAAGTGGTGGAGTCTCTAGTTGTGGAGTTTCTAGTTGTGGAGTTTCTAGTTGTGGAGTCCCTAGTTGTGGAGTTTCTAGTTGCGGAGTCTCAAGATGTGGAGTTTCTAGTTGTTGAGTTTTTAGTTGTGGAGTTTCTAGTTGTTGAGTTTCTAGTTTGAAGTCTCTAGTTGTAGATTTTTTAGTTGTGGAGTCTCTAGTTTAGGAATTTCTAGTTGAAGAGTTTTTAGTTGTGGAGTGTCTAGTTGTGGAGTTTCTAGTTGCAGAGTCTCTAGTTCTGGAGTTTCAAGTTGTGGAGTCTCTAGTTGTGGAGTTTCGAGTTGCCGAGTTTTCAGTTGTGGAGTATCTAGTAGTGGAGTTTCTATTTGTGGAGTTTCTAGCTGCGGAGTTTCTAGTTGCAGAGTCTCTGGTTGTGGAGTTTCGAGTTTTGGAGTTTCTAGTGTTGGAGGTTTGAGTTGTGGAGTTTCTAGTTGTGGAGTTTCTAGTTGCGGAATCTCTAGCTGTGGATTTTCTAGTTGCGGAACCTAAAGTTGTGAGGTTTCAAGTGGTGGAGTCTCTAGTTGTGGAGTTTCTAGTTGTGGAGTTTCTAGTTGTGGAGTCCCTAGTTGTGGAGTTTCTAGTTGCGGAGTCTCAAGATGTGGAGTTTCTAGTTGTTGAGTTTTTAGTTGTGGAGTTTCTAGTTGTTGAGGTTCTAGTTTGAAGTCTCTAGTTGTAGATTTTTTAGTTGTGGAGTCTCTAGTTTAGGAATTTCTAGTTGAAGAGTTTTTAGTTGTGGAGTGTCTAGTTGCAGAGTCTCTGGTTGTGGAGTTTCTAGTTGCGAAGTCTCTAGTTGTGGAGTTTCTTGTTGTGGAGTTTCCAGTTGTGGAGTTTCTAGTTGCAGAGTATCTAGTTTTGGAGTTTCCAGTTGTGGAGTTTCTAGTTGTGAAGTTGTGGAGTCTCTGGTTGTAGAGTTTTTAGTTGTGGAGTTTCTAGTTGTGGAGTTTCGAGTTGTGGAGTCTCTAGTTGTGGAGTTTCTAGTTGTGGAGTTTTTAGTTGTGGAGTCTCTAGTTGTGGAGTTTCGATTTTTGGAGTTTCTAGTGTTGGAGTTTTGAGTTTAGGAGTTTCTAGTTGCGGAATCTCTAGCTGTGGATTTTCTAGTTGCGGAACTTAAAGTTGTGAGGTTTCAAGTTGTGGAGTTTCAAGTTGCGGAGTCTCAAGCTGTGGAGTTTCTAGTTGTGGAGTTTCCAGTTGTGGAGTTTCGAGTTGTGGAGTTTCTAGTTGCAGAGTCTCTAGTTGTGGAGTTTCAAGTTGTGGAGTCTCTAGTTGTGGAGTTTCTAGTTGCCGAGTTTCCAGTTGTGGAGTATCTAGTAGAGGATTTTCCAGTTGTGGAGTTTCTAGTTGTGGAGTTTCTAGTTGCGGAGTCCCTAGTTGTGGAGTTTCTAGTTGCGGAGTCTCAAGCTGCGGAGTTTCAAGTTGTGGAGTTTCTAGTTGTGGAGTCTCAAGTTGTGGAGTTTCAAGTTGTGAAGTTTCAAGTTGTGGAGTCTCTAGTTGTGGAGTTTCTAGTTGCAGAGTATCTAGTTGTGGAGTTTCCAGTTGTGGAGTTTCTAGTTGTGAAGTTGTGGAGTCTCTGGTTGTAGAGTTTTTAGTTGTGGAGTTTCTAGTAGTGGAGTTTCGAGTTGTGGAGTCTCTAGTTGTGGAGTTTCTAGTTGTGGAGTTTTTAGTTGTGGACTATCTAGTTGTGGAGTTTCCAGTTGTGAAGTATCTAGTTGTGGAGTTTCCAGTTGTGGAGTATCTAGTTGTGGAGTTTTAAATTGTGGAGTTTCTAGTTGCGGAGTTTCTAGTTGCGGAGTTTTTAATAGCGGAGTTTCTAGTTGTGAAGTTTCAAGTTGCGGAGTCTCAAGTTGTGGAGTTTCCAGTCGTGGAGTTTTTAGTTGTGGAGTTTTAGTTGTTGAGTTTCTAGTTGTGAAGTCTCTAGTTTTGCAGTTTCTAGCTGTGGTGTTTCTAGATATGGAATTTCTAGTTGCCGAGTCTGTATTTGTGGGGTTTGTAGTTGTGGAGTTTCTAGTTGTGGAGTTTCTAGTTGTGGAGTCTCTAGTTGCGGAGAGTCTAGTTGTAGATTTTCTAGTTGTGGAGTATCTAGTTGTGGATTTTCCAGTTGTGGAGTTTCTAGTTGTTGAGTTGCGGAGTTTCTAGTTGTTGAGTTTCTAGTTGCAGAGTCTCTAGTTGTGGAGTTTCAAGTTGTGGAGTCTCTGGATGTGGAGTTTCTAGTTGTCGAGTTTCCAGTTGTGGAGTATCTAGTAGTGGAGTTTCGAGTTGTGGAGTTTCTAGTTGTGGAGTTTCTAGTTGTGGAGTCCCTAGTGTTGGAGTTTCTAGTTGCGGAGTCTCTAGTTGTGGAGTTTCGAGTTGCGAAGTCTCAAGCTGTGGAGTTTCTAGTTGTTGAGTTTTTAGTTGTGGAGTTTCCAGTTGTTGAGTTTCTAGTTTCAAGTCTCTAGTTGTAGATTCTCTAGTTGTGGAGTCTCTAGTTTAGGAGTTTCTAGTTGAAGAGTTTTTTGTGGTGGAGTGTCTAGTTGTGGAGTTTCCAGTAGTGGAGTTTCGAGTTGTGGAGTTTCGAGTTGCAGAGTCTTTAGTTGTGGAGTTTCAAGAGTTGGAGTCTCTAGTTGTGGAGTTTCTAGTTGCTGAGTTTCCAGTTGTGGAGTATCTAGTAGTGGAGTTTCCAGTTGTGGAGTTTCTAGTTGTGGAGTTTCTAGTTGCGGAGTCCCGAGTTGTGGAGTTTCTAGTTGTGGAGTCTCAAGCTGTGGAGTTTCTAGTTGTTGAGTTTTTAGTTGTGGAGTTTCTAGTGCTTGAGTTTCTAGTTTGAAGTCTCTAGTTGTAGATTCTCTAGTTGTGGAGTCTCTAGTTTAGGAATTTCTAGTTGAAGAGTTTTTAGTTGTGGAGTGTCTAGTTGTGGAGTTTCCAGTTGTGGAGTTTCGAGTTGTGGAGTTGTGGAGTCTCTAGTTGTGGAGTTTCTAGTTGCAGAGTCTCTAGTTTTGGAGTTTCAAGTTGTGGAGTCTCTAGTTGTGGAGTTTCTAGTTGCCGAGTTTCCAGTTGTGGAGTATCTAGTACTGGAGTTGCCGGTTGTGGAGTTTCCAGTTGTGGAGTTTCTAGTTGCGGAGTCCCTAGTTGTGGAGTTTCTAGTTGCGGAGTCTCAAGATGTGGAGTTTCTAGTGGTTGAGTTTATAGTTGTGGAGTTTCTAGTTGTTGAGTTTCTAGTTTGAAGTCTCTAGTTGTAGATTTTTTAGTTGTGGAGTCTCTAGTTTAGGAATTTCTAGTTGAAGAGTTTTTAGTTGTGGAGTGTCTAGTTGTGGAGTTTCTAGTTGCAGAGTCTCTAGTTCTGGAGTTTCAAGTTGTGGAGTCTCTAGTTATGGAGTTTCTAGTTGCCGAGTTTTCAGTTGTGGAATATCTAGTAGTGGAGTTTCTATTTGTGGAGTTTCTAGCTGCGGAGTTTCTAGTTGCAGAGTCTCTGGTTGTGGAGTTTCGAGTTTTGGAGTTTCTAGTGTTGGAGGTTTGAGTTGTGGAGTTTCTAGTTGTGGAGTTTCTAGTTGCGGAATCTCTAGCTGTGGATTTTCTAGTTGCGGAACCTAAAGTTGTGAGGTTTCAAGTGGTGGAGTCTCTAGTTGTGGAGTTTCTAGTTGTGGAGTTTCTAGTTGTGGAGTCCCTAGTTGTGGAGTTTCTAGTTGCGGAGTCTCAAGATGTGGAGTTTCTAGTTGTTGAGTTTTTAGTTGTGGAGTTTCTAGTTGTTGAGTTTCTAGTTTGAAGTCTCTAGTTGTAGATTTTTTAGTTGTGGAGTCTCTAGTTTAGGAATTTCTAGTTGAAGAGTTTTTAGTTGTGGAGTGTCTAGTTGTGGAGTTTCTAGTTGCAGAGTCTCTAGTTCTGGAGTTTCAAGTTGTGGAGTCTCTAGTTGTGGAGTTTCGAGTTGCCGAGTTTTCAGTTGTGGAGTATCTAGTAGTGGAGTTTCTATTTGTGGAGTTTCTAGCTGCGGAGTTTCTAGTTGCAGAGTCTCTGGTTGTGGAGTTTCGAGTTTTGGAGTTTCTAGTGTTGGAGGTTTGAGTTGTGGAGTTTCTAGTTGTGGAGTTTCTAGTTGCGGAATCTCTAGCTGTGGATTTTCTAGTTGCGGAACCTAAAGTTGTGAGGTTTCAAGTGGTGGAGTCTCTAGTTGTGGAGTTTCTAGTTGTGGAGTTTCTAGTTGTGGAGTCCCTAGTTGTGGAGTTTCTAGTTGCGGAGTCTCAAGATGTGGAGTTTCTAGTTGTTGAGTTTTTAGTTGTGGAGTTTCTAGTTGTTGAGGTTCTAGTTTGAAGTCTCTAGTTGTAGATTTTTTAGTTGTGGAGTCTCTAGTTTAGGAATTTCTAGTTGAAGAGTTTTTAGTTGTGGAGTGTCTAGTTGCAGAGTCTCTGGTTGTGGAGTTTCTAGTTGCGAAGTCTCTAGTTGTGGAGTTTCTTGTTGTGGAGTTTCCAGTTGTGGAGTTTCTAGTTGCAGAGTATCTAGTTTTGGAGTTTCCAGTTGTGGAGTTTCTAGTTGTGAAGTTGTGGAGTCTCTGGTTGTAGAGTTTTTAGTTGTGGAGTTTCTAGTTGTGGAGTTTCGAGTTGTGGAGTCTCTAGTTGTGGAGTTTCTAGTTGTGGAGTTTTTAGTTGTGGAGTCTCTAGTTGTGGAGTTTCGATTTTTGGAGTTTCTAGTGTTGGAGTTTTGAGTTTAGGAGTTTCTAGTTGCGGAATCTCTAGCTGTGGATTTTCTAGTTGCGGAACTTAAAGTTGTGAGGTTTCAAGTTGTGGAGTTTCAAGTTGCGGAGTCTCAAGCTGTGGAGTTTCTAGTTGTGGAGTTTCCAGTTGTGGAGTTTCGAGTTGTGGAGTTTCTAGTTGCAGAGTCTCTAGTTGTGGAGTTTCAAGTTGTGGAGTCTCTAGTTGTGGAGTTTCTAGTTGCCGAGTTTCCAGTTGTGGAGTATCTAGTAGAGGATTTTCCAGTTGTGGAGTTTCTAGTTGTGGAGTTTCTAGTTGCGGAGTCCCTAGTTGTGGAGTTTCTAGTTGCGGAGTCTCAAGCTGCGGAGTTTCAAGTTGTGGAGTTTCTAGTTGTGGAGTCTCAAGTTGTGGAGTTTCAAGTTGTGAAGTTTCAAGTTGTGGAGTCTCTAGTTGTGGAGTTTCTAGTTGCAGAGTATCTAGTTGTGGAGTTTCCAGTTGTGGAGTTTCTAGTTGTGAAGTTGTGGAGTCTCTGGTTGTAGAGTTTTTAGTTGTGGAGTTTCTAGTAGTGGAGTTTCGAGTTGTGGAGTCTCTAGTTGTGGAGTTTCTAGTTGTGGAGTTTTTAGTTGTGGACTATCTAGTTGTGGAGTTTCCAGTTGTGAAGTATCTAGTTGTGGAGTTTCCAGTTGTGGAGTATCTAGTTGTGGAGTTTTAAATTGTGGAGTTTCTAGTTGCGGAGTTTCTAGTTGCGGAGTTTTTAATAGCGGAGTTTCTAGTTGTGAAGTTTCAAGTTGCGGAGTCTCAAGTTGTGGAGTTTCCAGTCGTGGAGTTTTTAGTTGTGGAGTTTTAGTTGTTGAGTTTCTAGTTGTGAAGTCTCTAGTTTTGCAGTTTCTAGCTGTGGTGTTTCTAGATATGGAATTTCTAGTTGCCGAGTCTGTATTTGTGGGGTTTGTAGTTGTGGAGTTTCTAGTTGTGGAGTTTCTAGTTGTGGAGTCTCTAGTTGCGGAGTTTCTAGTTGTAGATTTTCTAGTTGTGGAGTATCTAGTTGTGGATTTTCCAGTTCTGGAGTTTCTAGTTGTTGAGTTGCGGAGTCTCTAGTTGTTGAGTTTCTAGTTGCAGAGTCTCTAGTTGTGGAGTTTCAAGTTGTGGAGTCTCTGGATGTGGAGTTTCTAGTTGTCGAGTTTCCAGTTGCAGAGTATCTAGTAGTGGAGTTTCGAGTTGTGGAGTTTCTAGTTGTGGAGTTTCTAGTTGTGGAGTCCCTAGTTGTGGAGTTTCTAGTTGCGGAGTCTCTAGTTGTGGAGTTTCAAGTTGCGGAGTCTCAAGCTGTAGAGTTTCTAGTTGTTGAGTTTTTAGTTGTGGAGTTTCCAGTTGTTGAGTTTCTAGTTTCAAGTCTCTAGTTGTAGATTCCCTAGTTGTGGAGTTTCTAGTTTAGGAGTTTCTAGTTGAAGAGTTTTTGTTGTGGAGTGTCTAGTTGTGGAGTTTCAAGTAGTGGAGTTTCGAGTTGCAGAGTCTTTAGTTGTGGAGTTTCAAGTTGTGGAGTCTCTAGTTGTGGAGTTTCTAGTTGCTGAGTTTCCAGTTGCGGAGTATCTAGTAGTGGAGATTCCAGTTGTGGAATTTCTAGTTGTGGAGTTTCTAGTTGCGGAGTCTCAAGCTGTGGAGTTTCTAGTTGTTGAGTTTTTAGTTGTGGAGTTTCTAGTGCTTGAGTTTCTAGTTTGAAGTCTCTAGTTGTAGATTCTCTAGTTGTGGAGTCTCTAGTTTAGGAATTTCTAGTTGAAGCGTTTTGAGTTGTGGAGTGTCTAGTTGTGAAGTTTCCAGTTGTGGAGTTTCGAGTTGTGGAGTTGCGGAGTCTCTAGTTGTGGAGTTTCTAGTTGCAGAGTCTCTAGTTGTGGAGTTTCAAGTTTTGAAGTTTCTAGTGCTGGAGTTTTGAGTTTAGGAGTTTCTAGTTGCGGAATCACTAGCTGTCGATTTCCTAGTTGCGGAACCTAAAGTTGTGAGGTTTCAAGTTGTGGAGTTTCAAGTTGTGGAGTTTCTAGTTGTGGAATTTCTAGTTGTGGAGTCTCTAGTTGTGTAGTTTCTAGCTGCGGAGTTTCTATTTGTGGAGTTTCTAGTTGCGGAGTTTCTAGTTGCAGAGTCTCTGGTTGTGGAGTTTCTAGTTGCGGAGTCTCTAGTTGTGGAGTTTCTAGTTGTGGAGTTTCTAGTTGTGGAGTTCCAAGTTGTAAAGTTTCTAGTTGGGGAGTTTCTAGTTGTGGAGTTTCTAGTTGTGGAGTCTCAAGTTGTGGAGTTTAAACTTGTGGAGTTTCAAGTTGTGGAGTCTATAGTTGTGGAGTTTCTAGTTGTGGATTTTCTAGTTGTGGAGTAAATAGTTGTGGATTTTCCAGTTGTGGAGTTTCTAGTTGTGGAGTTGCGGAGTCTCTAGTTGTGGAGTTTCTAGTTGCCGAGTTTCCAGTTGTGGAGTATCTAGTAGTGGAGTTTCCAGTTGTGGAGTTTCTAGTTGCAGAGTATCTAGTTGTGCAGTTTCCAGTTGTGGAGTTTCTAGTGTTGAAGTTGCGGAGTCTCTGGTTGTGGAGTTTTTAGTTGTGGAGTCTGTAGTTGTGGAGTTTCTAGTTGTGGAGTTTTTAGTTGTGGAGTATCTAGTTGTGGAGTTTCCAGTTGTGATGTATCTAGTTGTGGAGTTTCCAGTTGTGGAGTATCTAGTTGTTGAGTTTTAAATTGTGGAGTTTCTAGTTGCGGAGTTTTAGTTGCGGAGTTTCTAGTTGTGGAGTTTCTGGTTGTGGAGTTTCTATTTGAGGAGTTTCAAGTTGTGAAGTTTCTAGTTGTGGAGTCTCTAGTTGCGGAGTTTCTAGTTGTGAAGTTTCTAGTTGTGGAGTTTCTAGTTTTCGAGTTTCTAGTTGTGGAGTTTCTAGTTGTAGAGTCTCCTGTTGCGGAGTTTCTAGTTGCGGAGTTTCTAGTTGGGGAGTTTCCAGTTGTGGAGTTTCTAGTTGTGGAGTTTCTAGTTGTGGAGTTTCTAGTTTTCGAGTTTCTAGTTGTGGAGTTTCTAGTTGTAGAGTCTCCTGTTGCGGAGTTTCTAGTTGCGGAGTTTCTAGTTGGGGAGTTTCCAGTTGTGGAGTTTCTAGTTGTGGAGTTTCTAGTTGTGGAGTCTCAAGTTGTGGAGTTTAAACTTGTGGAGTTTCAAGTTGTGGAGTCTGTAGTTGTGGAGTTTCTAGTTGTAGATTTTCTAGTTTTGGAGTATCCAGTTGTGGAGTTTCTAGTTGTGAAGTTTCTAGTTGTGGAGTTTCTAGTTGTGGAGTTTCTGGTTGTGGAGTTTTTAGTTGTGGAGTTTCAAGTTGTGGAGACTCTAGTTGTGGAGTTTCTAGTTGTGGAGTCTCTAGATGCGGAGTTTCTAGTTGTGGAGTTGCTAGTGTTGGAGTTTCTAGTTGTGGAGTTTCAGGTTGTGGAGTTTCTAGTTGCAGAGATTCTAGTTGCGGAGTCTGGTTGTGGAGGTTCTAGTTATGGAGTTTCTAGTTGTGGAGTTTCTAATCGTGGAGTTTTTAGTTGTGGAGTCTAGGGTTGTGGAGTTTAAAGTGGCGGAGTCTCAAGTTGTGGAATTTCTAGTTGTAGAGTTTTTAGTTGTGGAGCTTCTAGTTGTTGAGTTTCTAGTTTTGAAGTCTCTAGTTGTGGAGTCTCTAGTTATGGAGTCTCTAGTTTAGAACTTTCTAGTTGTAGAGTTTTTAGTTGTGGAGTGTCTAGTTGTGGAGTTTCCAGTTGTGGAGTTTCCAGTTGTGGAGTTTCGAGTTGTGGAGTTTCTTGTTGTGGAAGTTTGAGTAGTGGAGTTTCTAGTTGCGGCATCTCAAGTTGTGGATTTTGTAGTTACGGAGTGTCTAGTTGTGGTGTTTCTAGCTGTGGAATTTCTCGTTGCGGAGTTTCTAAATGCGGAGTTTCTAGTAGCGGAGTTCCATAGTTGCAGAGTCTCTAGTTGTGGAGTTTCAAGTTGTGGAGTTTCTAGTAGAGTTTCGAATTTTGAAGTTTCTAGTTGTTGAGTTTCTAGTTTGAAGTCTCTAGTTGTAGATTCTCTAGTTGTGGAGTCTCTGGTTTAGGAGTTTCTAGTTGAAGAGTTTTTAGTTGTGGAGTGTCTAGTTGTGGAGTTTCTATTTGTGGAGTATCTAGCTGCGGAGTTTCTAGTTGCGGAGTCTCTAGTTGTGGAGTTTCTAGTTGTGGAGTTTCTAGTTGTGGAGTTTCCATTTGTGGAGTTATAGTTGTGGACTTTCTAGACATTAAATTTCTTGTAGCCGAGTCTCTATTTGTGGAGCTTGTAGTTGTGGAGTTTCTAGTTGTTGAGTTTCTAGTTGTGGAGTCTCTAGTTTTGCAGTTTCTAGTTGTGGAGTTTCTAGATATTGAATTTCTAGTTTCCGAGTCTGTATTTGTGAAGTTTGAAGCTCTGGAGTTTCTAGTTGTGGAGTTTCTAGTTGTGGAGTCTCTAGTTGCGGAGTTTCTAGTTGCGGAGTTTCTAGTTGTGGAGTTTCTGGTTGTGGAGTTTCTATTTGAGGAGTTTCAAGTTGTGAAGTTTCTAGTTGTGGAGTCTCTAGTTGTGGAGTTTCTAGTTGTGGAGTTTCTAGTTGTAGAGTCTCCTGTTGCGGAGTTTCTAGTTGCGGAGTTTCTAGTTGGGGAGTTTCCAGTTGTGGAGTTTCTAGTTGTGGAGTTTCTAGTTGTGGAGTCTCAAGTTGTGGAGTTTCTAGTTGTGGAGTTTCTAGTTGCGGAGTTTCTAGTTGCGAAGTTTCAAGTTGTGGAGTTTCAAGTTGCGGAGTCTCAAGCTGTGGAGTTTCTAGTTGTGGAGTTTCCAGTTGTGGAGTTTCGAGTTGTGGAGTTTCTAGTTGCAGAGTCTCTAGTTGTGGAGTTTCAAGTTGTGGAGTCTCTAGTTGTGGAGTTTCTAGTTGCCGAGTTTCCAGTTGTGGAGTATCTAGTAGAGGATTTTCCAGTTGTGGAGTTTCTAGTTGTGGAGTTTCTAGTTGCGGAGTCCCTAGTTGTGGAGTTTCTAGTTGCGGAGTCTCAAGCTGCGGAGTTTCAAGTTGTGGAGTTTCTAGTTGTGGAGTCTCAAGTTGTGGAGTTTCAAGTTGTGAAGTTTCAAGTTGTGGAGTCTCTAGTTGTGGAGTTTCTAGTTGGAGAGTATCTAGTTGTGGAGTTTCCAGTTGTGGAGTTTCTAGTTGTGAAGTTGTGGAGTCTCTGGTTGTAGAGTTTTTAGTTGTGGAGTTTCTAGTTGTGGAGTTTCGAGTTGTGGAGTCTCTAGTTGTGGAGTTTCTAGTTGTGGAGTTTTTAGTTGTGGACTATCTAGTTGTGGAGTTTCCAGTTGTGAAGTATCTAGTTGTGGAGTTTCCAGTTGTGGAGTATCTAGTTGTGGAGTTTTAAATTGTGGAGTTTCTAGTTGCGGAGTTTCTAGTTGCGGAGTTTTTAATAGCGGAGTTTCTAGTTGTTAAGTTTCAAGTTGCGGAGTCTCAAGTTGTGGAGTTTCCAGTTGTGGAGTTTTTAGTTGTGGAGTTTTAGTTGTTGAGTTTCTAGTTGTGAAGTCTCTAGTTTTGCAGTTTCTAGCTGTGGTGTTTCTAGATATGGAATTTCTAGTTGCCGAGTCTGTATTTGTGGGGTTTGTAGTTGTGGAGTTTCTAGTTGTGGAGTTTCTAGTTGTGGAGTCTCTAGTTGCGGAGTTTCTAGTTGTAGATTTTCTAGTTGTGGAGTATCTAGTTGTGGATTTTCCAGTTCTGGAGTTTCTAGTTGTTGAGTTGCGGAGTCTCTAGTTGTTGAGTTTCTAGTTGCAGAGTCTCTAGTTGTGGAGTTTCAAGTTGTGGAGTCTCTGGATGTGGAGTTTCTAGTTGTCGAGTTTCCAGTTGTAGAGTATCTAGTAGTGGAGTTTCGAGTTGTGGAGTTTCTAGTTGTGGAGTTTCTAGTTGTGGAGTCCCTAGTTGTGGAGTTTCTAGTTGCGGAGTCTCTAGTTGTGGAGTTTCAAGTTGCGGAGTCTCAAGCTGTAGAGTTTCTAGTTGTTGAGTTTTTAGTTGTGGAGTTTCCAGTGTTTGAGTTTCTAGTTTCAAGTCTCTAGTTGTAGATTCCCTAGTTGTGGAGTTTCTAGTTTAGGAGTTTCTAGTTGAAGAGTTTTTGTTGTGGAGTGTCTAGTTGTGGAGTTTCAAGTAGTGGAGTTTCGAGTTGTGGAGTTTCGAGTTGCAGAGTCTTTAGTTGTGGAGTTTCAAGTTGTGGAGTCTCTAGTTGTGGAGTTTCTAGTTGCTGAGTTTCCAGTTGCGGAGTATCTAGTAGTGGAGTTTCCAGTTGTGGAATTTCTAGTTGTGGAGTTTCTAGTTGCGGAGTCTCAAGCTGTGGAGTTTCTAGTTGTTGAGTTTTTAGTTGTGGAGTTTCTAGTGCTTGAGTTTCTAGTTTGAAGTCTCTAGTTGTAGATTCTCTAGTTGTGGAGTCTCTAGTTTAGGAATTTCTAGTTGAAGCGTTTTGAGTTGTGGATTGTCTAGTTGTGAAGTTTCCAGTTGTGGAGTTGCGGAGTCTCTAGTTGTGGAGTTTCTAGTTGCAGAGTCTCTAGTTGTGGAGTTTCAAGTTTTGAAGTTTCTAGTGCTGGAGTTTTGAGTTTAGGAGTTTCTAGTTGCGGAATCACTAGCTGTCGATTTCCTAGTTGCGGAACCTAAAGTTGTGAGGTTTCAAGTTGTGGAGTTTCAAGTTGTGGAGTTTCTAGTTGTGGAATTTCTAGTTGTGGAGTCTCTAGTTGTGTAGTTTCTAGCTGCGGAGTTTCTATTTGTGGAGTTTCTAGTTGCGGAGTTTCTAGTTGCAGAGTCTCTGGTTGTGGAGTTTCTAGTTGCGGAGTCTCTAGTTGTGGAGTTTCTAGTTGTGGAGTTCCAAGTTGTAAAGTTTCTAGTTGGGGAGTTTCTAGTTGTGGAGTTTCTAGTTGTGGAGTCTCAAGTTGTGGAGTTTAAACTTGTGGAGTTTCAAGTTGTGGAGTCTATAGTTGTGGAGTTTCTAGTTGTGGATTTTCTAGTTGTGGAGTAAATATTTGTGGATTTTCCAGTTGTGGAGTTTCTAGTTGTGGTGTTGCGGAGTCTCTAGTTGTGGAGTTTCTAGTTGCCGAGTTTCCAGTTGTGGAGTATCTAGTAGTGGAGTTTCCAGTTGTGGAGTTTCTAGTTGCAGAGTATCTAGTTGTGCAGTTTCCAGTTGTGGAGTTTCTAGTGTTGAAGTGGCGGAGTCTCTGGTTGTGGAGTTTTTAGTTGTGGAGTCTGTAGTTGTGGAGTTTCTAGTTGTGGAGTTTTTAGTTGTGGAGTATCTAGTTGTGGAGTTTCCAGTTGTGATGTATCTAGTTGTGGAGTTTCCAGTTGTGGAGTATCTAGTTGTTGAGTTTTAAATTGTGGAGTTTCTAGTTGCGGAGTTTTAAATGCGGAGTTTCTAGTTGTGGAGTTTCTGGTTGTGGAGTTTCTATTTGAGGAGTTTCAAGTTGTGAAGTTTCTAGTTGTGGAGCCTCTAGTTGCGGAGTTTCTAGTTGTGAAGTTTCTAGTTGTGGAGTTTCTAGTTTTCGAGTTTCTAGTTGTGGAGTTTCTAGTTGTAGAGTCTCCTGTTGCGGAGTTTCTAGTTGCGGAGTTTCTAGTTGGGGAGTTTCCAGTTGTGGAGTTTCTAGTTGTGGAGTTTCTAGTTTTCGAGTTTCTAGTTGTGGAGTTTCTAGTTGTAGAGTCTCCTGTTGCGGAGTTTCTAGTTGCGGAGTTTCTAGTTGGGGAGTTTCCAGTTGTGGAGTTTCTAGTTGTGGAGTTTCTAGTTGTGGAGTCTCAAGTTGTGGAGTTTAAGCTTGTGGAGTTTCAAGTTGTGGAGTCTGTAGTTGTGGAGTTTCTAGTTGTAGATTTTCTAGTTTTGGAGTATCCAGTTGTGGAGTTTCTAGTTGTGAAGTTTCTAGTTGTGGAGTTTCTAGTTGTGGAGTTTCTGGTTGTGGAGTTTTTAGTTGTGGAGTTTCAAGTTGTGGAGACTCTAGTTGTGGAGTTTCTAGTTGTGGAGTCTCTAGATGCGGAGTTTCTAGTTGTGGAGTTGCTAGTGTTGGAGTTTCTAGTTGTGGAGTTTCAGGTTGTGGAGTTTCTAGTTTCAGAGATTCTAGTTGCGGAGTCTGGTTGTGGAGGTTCTAGTTATGGAGTTTCTAGTTGTGGAGTTTCTAATCGTGGAGTTTTTAGTTGTGGAGTCTAGGGTTGTGGAGTTTAAAGTGGCGGAGTCTCAAGTTGTGGAATTTCTAGTTGTAGAGTTTTTAGTTGTGGAGCTTCTAGTTGTGGAGTTTCTAGTTGTGGAGTCCCTAGTTGTGGAGTTTCTAGTTGCGGAGTCTCTAGTTGTGGAGTTTCAAGTTGCGGAGTCTCAAGCTGTAGAGTTTCTAGTTGTTGAGTTTTTAGTTGTGGAGTTTCCAGTTGTGGAGTTTCTAGTTTAGTAGTTTCTAGTTGAAGAGTTTTTTGTTGTGGAGTGGTTAGTTGTAGAGTTTCCAGTAGTGGAGTTTCGAGTTGTGGAGTTTCGAGTTGCAGAGTCTTTAGTTGTGGAGTTTCAAGTTGTGGAGTCTCTAGTTGTGGAGTTTCTAGTTGCTGAGTTTCCAGTTGCGGAGTATCTAGTAGTGGAGTTTCCAGTTGTGGAGTTTCTAGTTGTGGAGTTTCTAGTTGCGGAGTCCCTAGTTGTGGAGTTTCTAGTTGCGGAGTCTCAAGCTGTGGAGTTTATAGTTGTTGAGTTTTTAGTTGTGGAGTTTCTAGTGCTTGAGTTTCTAGTTTGAAGTCTCTAGTTGTAGATTCTCTAGTTGTGGAGTCTCTAGTTTAGGAATTTCTAGTTGAAGAGTTTTTAGTTGTGGAGTGTCTAGTTGTGGAGTTTCCAGTTGTTGAGTTTCGAGTTGTGGAGTGGCGGAGTCTCTAGTTGTGGAGTTTCTAGTTGCAGAGTCTCTAGTTGTGGAGTTTCAAGTTGTGGAGTCTCTAGTTGTGGAGTTTCTAGTTGCCGAGTTTCCAGTTGTGGAGTATCTAATAGTGGAGTTGCCGGTTGTGGAGTTTTCAGTTGTGGAGTTTCTAGTTTCGGAGTCCCTAGTTGTGGAGTTTCTAGTTGCGGAGTCTCAAGATGTGGAGTTTCTAGTTGTTGAGTTTTCAGTTGTGGAGTTTCTAGTTGTTGAGTTTCTAGTTTGAAGTTTCTAGTTGTAGATTTTTTAGTTGTGGAGTCTCTAGTTTAGGAATTTCTAGTTGAAGAGTTTTTAGTTGTGGAGTGTCTAGTTGTGGAGTTTCCAGTTGTGGAGTTTCGAGTTGTGCAGTTGTGGAGTCTCTAGTTGTGGAGTTTCTAGTTGCAGAGTCTCTAGTGGTGGAGTTTCAAGTTTTGGAGTTTCTAGTGTTGGAGTTTTGAGTTTAGGAGTTTCTAGTTGCGGAATCACTAGCTGTGGATTTCCTAGTTGCGGAACTTAAAGTTGTGAGGTTTCAAGTTGTGGAGTTTCAAGTTGTGGAGTTTCTAGTTGTGGAATTTCTAGTTATGGAGTCTCTAGTTGTGTAGTTTCTAGCTGCGGAGTTTCTATTTGTGGAGTTTCTAGTTGCGGAGTTTCTAGTTGCAGAGTCTCTGGTTGTGGAGTTTCTAGTTGCGGAGTCTCTAGTTGTGGAGTTTCTAGTGTTGGAGTTTCTAGTTGTGGAGTTCCAAGTTGTAAAGTTTCTAGTTGGGGAGTTTCTAGTTGTGGAGTTTCTAGTTGTGGAGTAAATAGTTGTGGATTTTCCAGTTGTGGAGTTTCTAGTTGTGGAGTTGCGGAGTCTCTAGTTGTGGAGTTTCTAGTTGCCGAGTTTCCAGTTGTGGAGTATCTAGTAGTGGAGTTTCTAGTTGTGGAGTTTCTAGTTGCAGAGTATCTAGTTGTGCAGTTTCCAGTTGTGGAGTTTCTAGTGTTGAAGTTGCGGAGTCTCTGGTTGTGGAGTTTTTAGTTGTGGAGTCTCTAGTTGTGGAGTTTCTAGTTGTGGAGTTTTTAGTTGTGAAGTATCTAGTTGTGGAGTTTCCAGTTGTGATGTATCTAGTTGTGGTGTTTCCAGTTGTGGAGTATCTAGCTGTGGAGTTTTAAATTGTGGAGTTTCTAGTTGCGGAGTTTTTAATAGCGGAGTTTCTAGTTTTGAAGTTTCAAGTTGCGGAGTCTCAAGCTGTGGAGTTTCCAGTTGTGGAGTTTTTAGTTGTGGAGTTTTTAGTTGTTGAGTTTCTAGTTTTGAAGTCTCTAGTTTTGCAGTTTCTAGCTGTGGAGTTTCTAGATATGGAATTTCTAGTTGCCGAGTCTGTATTTGTGGGGTTTGTAGTTGTGGAGTTTCTAGTTGTGGAGTTTCTAGTTGTGGAGTTTCTAGTTGCGGAGTTTCTAGTTGTAGATTTTCTAGTTGTAGAGTATCTAGTTGTGGATTTTCCAGTTGCCGAGTTTCCAGTTGTGGAGTATCTAGTAGTGGAGTTTCCAGTTGTGGAGTCCCTAGTTGTGGAGTTTCTAGTTGCGGAGTCTCAAGCTGTGGAGTTTCAAGTTGTGGAGTTTCTAGTTGTGGAGTCTCAAGTTGTGGAGTTTAAAGTTGTGGAGTTTCAAGTTGTGGAGTCTCTAGTTGTGGAGTTTCTAGTTGCAGAGTATCTAGTTGTGCAGTTTCCAGTTGTGGAGTTTCTAGTTGTGAAGTTGCGGAGTCTCTGGTTGTGGAGTTTTTAGTTCTGGAGTCTCTAGTTGTGGAGTTTCTAGTTGTGGAGGTTTTAGTTGTGGAGTATCTAGTTGTGGAGTTTCCAGTTGTGAAGTATCTAGTTGTGGAGTTTCCAGTTGTGGAGTATCTAGTTGTGGAGTTTTAAATTGTGGAGTTTCTAGTTGCGGAGTTCCTAGTTGCGGAGTTTTTAATAGCGGAGTTTCTAGTTGTGAAGTTTCAAGTTGCGGAGTCTCAAGTTGTGGAGTTTCCAGTTGTGGAGTTTTTAGTGTTGGAGTTTTTAGTTGTTGAGTTTCTAGTTGTGAAGTCTCTAGTTTTGCAGTTTCTAGCTGTGGAGTTTCTAGATATGGAATTTCTAGTTGCCGAGTCTGTATTTGTGGGGTTTGTAGTTGTGGAGTTTCTAGTTGTGGAGTTTCTAGTTGTGGAGTCTCTAGTTGCGGAGAGTCTAGTTGTAGATTTTCTAGTTGTGGAGTATCTAGTTGTGGATTTTCCAGTTGTGGAGTTTCTAGTTGTTGAGTTGCGGAGTTTCTAGTTGTTGAGTTTCTAGTTGCAGAGTCTCTAGTTGTGGAGTTTCAAGTTGTGGAGTCTCTGGATGTGGAGTTTCTAGTTGTCGAGTTTCCAGTTGTGGAGTATCTAGTAGTGGAGTTTCGAGTTGTGGAGTTTCTAGTTGTGGAGTTTCTAGTTGTGGAGTCCCTAGTGTTGGAGTTTCTAGTTGCGGAGTCTCTAGTTGTGGAGTTTCGAGTTGCGAAGTCTCAAGCTGTAGAGTTTCTAGTTGTTGAGTTTTTAGTTGTGGAGTTTCCAGTTGTTGAGTTTCTAGTTTCAAGTCTCTAGTTGTAGATTCTCTAGTTGTGGAGTCTCTAGTTTAGGAGTTTCTAGTTGAAGAGTTTTTTGTGGTGGAGTGTCTAGTTGTGGAGTTTCCAGTAGTGGAGTTTCGAGTTGTGGAGTTTCGAGTTGCAGAGTCTTTAGTTGTGGAGTTTCAAGAGTTGGAGTCTCTAGTTGTGGAGTTTCTAGTTGCTGAGTTTCCAGTTGTGGAGTATCTAGTAGTGGAGTTTCCAGTTGTGGAGTTTCTAGTTGTGGAGTTTCTAGTTGCGGAGTCCCGAGTTGTGGAGTTTCTAGTTGTGGAGTCTCAAGCTGTGGAGTTTCTAGTTGTTGAGTTTTTAGTTGTGGAGTTTCTAGTGCTTGAGTTTCTAGTTTGAAGTCTCTAGTTGTAGATTCTCTAGTTGTGGAGTCTCTAGTTTAGGAATTTCTAGTTGAAGAGTTTTTAGTTGTGGAGTGTCTAGTTGTGGAGTTTCCAGTTGTGGAGTTTCGAGTTGTGGAGTTGTGGAGTCTCTAGTTGTGGAGTTTCTAGTTGCAGAGTCTCTAGTTGTGGAGTTTCAAGTTGTGGAGTCTCTAGTTGTGGAGTTTCTAGTTGCCGAGTTTCCAGTTGTGGAGTATCTAGTACTGGAGTTGCCTGTTGTGGAGTTTCCAGTTGTGGAGTTTCTAGTTGCGGAGTCCCTAGTTGTGGAGTTTCTAGTTGCGGAGTCTCAAGATGTGGAGTTTCTAGTGGTTGAGTTTATTGTTGTGGAGTTTCTAGTTGTTGAGTTTCTAGTTTGAAGTCTCTAGTTGTAGATTTTTTAGTTGTGGAGTCTCTAGTTTAGGAATTTCTAGTTGAAGAGTTTTTAGTTGTGGAGTGTCTAGTTGTGGAGTTTCTAGTTGCAGAGTCTCTAGTTCTGGAGTTTCAAGTTGTGGAGTCTCTAGTTATGGAGTTTCTAGTTGCCGAGTTTTCAGTTGTGGAATATCTAGTAGTGGAGTTTCTATTTGTGGAGTTTCTAGCTGCGGAGTTTCTAGTTGCAGAGTCTCTGGTTGTGGAGTTTCGAGTTTTGGAGTTTCTAGTGTTGGAGGTTTGAGTTGTGGAGTTTCTAGTTGTGGAGTTTCTAGTTGCGGAATCTCTAGCTGTGGATTTTCTAGTTGCGGAACCTAAAGTTGTGACGTTTCAAGTGGTGGAGTCTCTAGTTCTGGAGTTTCTAGTTGTGGAGTTTCTAGTTGTGGAGTCCCTAGTTGTGGAGTTTCTAGTTGCGGAGTCTCAAGATGTGGAGTTTCTAGTTGTTGAGTTTTTAGTTGTGGAGTTTCTAGTTGTTGAGTTTCTAGTTTGAAGTCTCTAGTTGTAGATTTTTTAGTTGTGGAGTCTCTAGTTTAGGAATTTCTAGTTGAAGAGTTTTCAGTTGTGGAGTGTCTAGTTGCAGAGTCTCTGGTTGTGGAGTTTCTAGTTGCGAAGTCTCTAGTTGTGGAGTTTCTTGTTGTGGAGTTTCCAGTTGTGGAGTTTCTAGTTGCAGAGTATCTAGTTGTGGAGTTTCCAGTTGTGGAGTTTCTAGTTGTGAAGTTGTGGAGTCTCTGGTTGTAGAGTTTTTAGTTGTGGAGTTTCTAGTTGTGGAGTTTCGAGTTGTGGAGTCTCTAGTTGTGGAGTTTCTAGTTGTGGAGTTTTTAGTTGTGGAGTCTCTAGTTGTGGAGTTTCGATTTTTGGAGTTTCTAGTGTTGGAGTTTTGAGTTTAGGAGTTTCTAGTTGCGGAATCTCTAGCTGTGGATTTTCTAGTTGCGGAACTTAAAGTTGTGAGGTTTCAAGTTGTGGAGTTTCAAGTTGCGGAGTCTCAAGCTGTGGAGTTTCTAGTTGTGGAGTTTCCAGTTGTGGAGTTTCGAGTTGTGGAGTTTCTAGTTGCAGAGTCTCTAGTTGTGGAGTTTCAAGTTGTGGAGTCTCTAGTTGTGGAGTTTCTAGTTGCCGAGTTTCCAGTTGTGGAGTATCTAGTAGAGGATTTTCCAGTTGTGGAGTTTCTAGTTGTGGAGTTTCTAGTTGCGGAGTCCCTAGTTGTGGAGTTTCTAGTTGCGGAGTCTCAAGCTGCGGAGTTTCAAGTTGTGGAGTTTCTAGTTGTGGAGTCTCAAGTTGTGGAGTTTCAAGTTGTGAAGTTTCAAGTTGTGGAGTCTCTAGTTGTGGAGTTTCTAGTTGCAGAGTATCTAGTTGTGGAGTTTCCAGTTGTGGAGTTTCTAGTTGTGAAGTTGTGGAGTCTCTGGTTGTAGAGTTTTTAGTTGTGGAGTTTCTAGTAGTGGAGTTTCGAGTTGTGGAGTCTCTAGTTGTGGAGTTTCTAGTTGTGGAGTTTTTAGTTGTGGACTATCTAGTTGTGGAGTTTCCAGTTGTGAAGTATCTAGTTGTGGAGTTTCCAGTTGTGGAGTATCTAGTTGTGGAGTTTTAAATTGTGGAGTTTCTAGTTGCGGAGTTTCTAGTTGCGGAGTTTTTAATAGCGGAGTTTCTAGTTGTGAAGTTTCAAGTTGCGGAGTCTCAAGTTGTGGAGTTTCCAGTTGTGGAGTTTTTAGTTGTGGAGTTTTAGTTGTTGAGTTTCTAGTTGTGAAGTCTCTAGTTTTGCAGTTTCTAGCTGTGGTGTTTCTAGATATGGAATTTCTAGTTGCCGAGTCTGTATTTGTGGGGTTTGTAGTTGTGGAGTTTCTAGTTGTGGAGTTTCTAGTTGTGGAGTCTCTAGTTGCGGAGTTTCTAGTTGTAGATTTTCTAGTTGTGGAGTATCTAGTTGTGGATTTTCCAGTTCTGGAGTTTCTAGTTGTTGAGTTGCGGAGTCTCTAGTTGTTGAGTTTCTAGTTGCAGAGTCTCTAGTTGTGGAGTTTCAAGTTGTGGAGTCTCTGGATGTGGAGTTTCTAGTTGTCGAGTTTCCAGTTGTAGAGTATCTAGTAGTGGAGTTTCGAGTTGTGGAGTTTCTAGTTGTGGAGTTTCTAGTTGTGGAGTCCCTAGTTGTGGAGTTTCTAGTTGCGGAGTCTCTAGTTGTGGAGTTTCAAGTTGCGGAGTCTCAAGGTGTAGAGTTTCTAGTTGTTGAGTTTTTAGTTGTGGAGTTTCCAGTTGTTGAGTTTCTAGTTTCAAGTCTCTAGTTGTAGATTCCCTAGTTGTGGAGTTTCTAGTTTAGGAGTTTCTAGTTGAAGAGTTTTTGTTGTGGAGTGTCTAGTTGTGGAGTTTCAAGTAGTGGAGTTTCGAGTTGCAGAGTCTTTAGTTGTGGAGTTTCAAGTTGTGGAGTCTCTAGTTGTGGAGTTTCTAGTTGCTGAGTTTCCAGTTGCGGAGTATCTAGTAGTGAAGATTCCAGTTGTGGAATTTCTAGTTGTGGAGTTTCTAGTTGCGGAGTCTCAAGCTGTGGAGTTTCTAGTTGTTGAGTTTTTAGTTGTGGAGTTTCTAGTGCTTGAGTTTCTAGTTTGAAGTCTCTAGTTGTAGATTCTCTAGTTGTGGAGTCTCTAGTTTAGGAATTTCTAGTTGAAGCGTTTTGAGTTGTGGAGTGTCTAGTTGTGAAGTTTCCAGTTGTGGAGTTTCGAGTTGTGGAGTTGCGGAGTCTCTAGTTGTGGAGTTTCTAGTTGCAGAGTCTCTAGTTGTGGAGTTTCAAGTTTTGAAGTTTCTAGTGCTGGAGTTTTGAGTTTAGGAGTTTCTAGTTGCGGAATCACTAGCTGTCGATTTCCTAGTTGCGGAACCTAAAGTTGTGAGGTTTCAAGTTGTGGAGTTTCAAGTTGTGGAGTTTCTAGTTGTGGAATTTCTAGTTGTGGAGTCTCTAGTTGTGTAGTTTCTAGCTGCGGAGTTTCTATTTGTGGAGTTTCTAGTTGCGGAGTTTCTAGTTGCAGAGTCTCTGGTTGTGGAGTTTCTAGTTGCGGAGTCTCTAGTTGTGGAGTTTCTAGTTGTGGAGTTTCTAGTTGTGGAGTTCCAAGTTGTAAAGTTTCTAGTTGGGGAGTTTCTAGTTGTGGAGTTTCTAGTTGTGGAGTCTCAAGTTGTGGAGTTTAAACTTGTGGAGTTTCAAGTTGTGGAGTCTATAGTTGTGGAGTTTCTAGTTGTGGATTTTCTAGTTGTGGAGTAAATAGTTGTGGATTTTCCAGTTGTGGAGTTTCTAGTTGTGGAGTTGCGGAGTCTCTAGTTGTGGAGTTTCTAGTTGCCGAGTTTCCAGCTGTGGAGTATCTAGTAGTGGAGTTTCCAGTTGTGGAGTTTCTAGTTGCAGAGTATCTAGTTGTGCAGTTTCCAGTTGTGGAGTTTCTAGTGTTGAAGTTGCGGAGTCTCTGGTTGTGGAGTTTTTAGTTGTGGAGTCTGTAGTTGTGGAGTTTCTAGTTGTGGAGTTTTTAGTTGTGGAGTATCTAGTTGTGGAGTTTCCAGTTGTGATGTATCTAGTTGTGGAGTTTCCAGTTGTGGAGTATCTAGTTGTTGAGTTTTAAATTGTGGAGCTTCTAGTTGCGGAGTTTTAGTTGCGGAGTTTCTAGTTGTGGAGTTTCTGGTTGTGGAGTTTCTATTTGAGGAGTTTCAAGTTGTGAAGTTTCTAGTTGTGGAGTCTCTAGTTGCGGAGTTTCTAGTTGTGAAGTTTCTAGTTGTGGAGTTTCTAGTTTTCGAGTTTCTAGTTGTGGAGTTTCTAGTTGTAGAGTCTCCTGTTGCGGAGTTTCTAGTTGCGGAGTTTCTAGTTGGGGAGTTTCCAGTTGTGGAGTTTCTAGTTGTGGAGTTTCTAGTTGTGGAGTTTCTAGTTTTCGAGTTTCTAGTTGTGGAGTTTCTAGTTGTAGAGTCTCCTGTTGCGGAGTTTCTAGTTGCGGAGTTTCTAGTTGGGGAGTTTCCAGTTGTGGAGTTTCTAGTTGTGGAGTTTCTAGTTGTGGAGTCTCAAGTTGTGGAGTTTAAACTTGTGGAGTTTCAAGTTGTGGAGTCTGTAGTTGTGGAGTTTCTAGTTGTAGATTTTCTAGTTTTGGAGTATCCAGTTGTGGAGTTTCTAGTTGTGAAGTTTCTAGTTGTGGAGTTTCTAGTTGTGGAGTTTCTGGTTGTGGAGTTTTTAGTTGTGGAGTTTCAAGTTGTGGAGACTCTAGTTGTGGAGTTTCTAGTTGTGGAGTCTCTAGATGCGGAGTTTCTAGTTGTGGAGTTGCTAGTGTTGGAGTTTCTAGTTGTGGAGTTTCAGGTTGTGGAGTTTCTAGTTGCAGAGATTCTAGTTGCGGAGTCTGGTTGTGGAGGTTCTAGTTATGGAGTTTCTAGTTGTGGAGTTTCTAATCGTGGAGTTTTTAGTTGTGGAGTCTAGGGTTGTGGAGTTTAAAGTGGCGGAGTCTCAAGTTGTGGAATTTCTAGTTGTAGAGTTTTTAGTTGTGGAGCTTCTAGTTGTTGAGTTTCTAGTTTTGAAGTCTCTAGTTGTGGAGTCTCTAGTTATGGAGTCTCTAGTTTAGAACTTTCTAGTTGTAGAGTTTTTAGTTGTGGAGTGTCTAGTTGTGGAGTTTCCAGTTGTGGAGTTTCCAGTTGTGGAGTTTCGAGTTGTGGAGTTTCTTGTTGTGGAAGTTTGAGTAGTGGAGTTTCTAGTTGCGGCATCTCAAGTTGTGGATTTTGTAGTTACGGAGTGTCTAGTTGTGGTGTTTCTAGCTGTGGAATTTCTCGTTGCGGAGTTTCTAAATGCGGAGTTTCTAGTAGCGGAGTTCCATAGTTGCAGAGTCTCTAGTTGTGGAGTTTCTAGTAGAGTTTCGAATTTTGAAGTTTCTAGTTGTTGAGTTTCTAGTTTGAAGTCTCTAGTTGTAGATTCTCTAGTTGTGGAGTCTCTGGTTTAGGAGTTTCTAGTTGAAGAGTTTTTAGTTGTGGAGTGTCTAGTTGTGGAGTTTCTATTTGTGGAGTATCTAGCTGCGGAGTTTCTAGTTGCGGAGTCTCTAGTTGTGGAGTTTCTAGTTGTGGAGTTTCTAGTTGTGGAGTTTCCATTTGTGGAGTTATAGTTGTGGACTTTCTAGACATTAAATTTCTTGTAGCCGAGTCTCTATTTGTGGAGCTTGTAGTTGTGGAGTTTCTAGTTGTTGAGTTTCTAGTTGTGGAGTCTCTAGTTTTGCAGTTTCTAGTTGTGGAGTTTCTAGATATTGAATTTCTAGTTTCCGAGTCTGTATTTGTGAAGTTTGAAGCTCTGGAGTTTCTAGTTGTGGAGTTTCTAGTTGTGGAGTCTCTAGTTGCGGAGTTTCTAGTTGCGGAGTTTCTAGTTGTGGAGTTTCTGGTTGTGGAGTTTCTATTTGAGGAGTTTCAAGTTGTGAAGTTTCTAGTTGTGGAGTCTCTAGTTGTGGAGTTTCTAGTTGTGGAGTTTCTAGTTGTAGAGTCTCCTGTTGCGGAGTTTCTAGTTGCGGAGTTTCTAGTTGGGGAGTTTCCAGTTGTGGAGTTTCTAGTTGTGGAGTTTCTAGTTGTGGAGTCTCAAGTTGTGGAGTTTCTAGTTGTGGAGTTTCTAGTTGCGGAGTTTCTAGTTGCGAAGTTTCAAGTTGTGGAGTTTCAAGTTGCGGAGTCTCAAGCTGTGGAGTTTCTAGTTGTGGAGTTTCCAGTTGTGGAGTTTCGAGTTGTGGAGTTTCTAGTTGCAGAGTCTCTAGTTGTGGAGTTTCAAGTTGTGGAGTCTCTAGTTGTGGAGTTTCTAGTTGCCGAGTTTCCAGTTGTGGAGTATCTAGTAGAGGATTTTCCAGTTGTGGAGTTTCTAGTTGTGGAGTTTCTAGTTGCGGAGTCCCTAGTTGTGGAGTTTCTAGTTGCGGAGTCTCAAGCTGCGGAGTTTCAAGTTGTGGAGTTTCTAGTTGTGGAGTCTCAAGTTGTGGAGTTTCAAGTTGTGAAGTTTCAAGTTGTGGAGTCTCTAGTTGTGGAGTTTCTAGTTGCAGAGTATCTAGTTGTGGAGTTTCCAGTTGTGGAGTTTCTAGTTGTGAAGTTGTGGAGTCTCTGGTTGTAGAGTTTTTAGTTGTGGAGTTTCTAGTTGTGGAGTTTCGAGTTGTGGAGTCTCTAGTTGTGGAGTTTCTAGTTGTGGAGTTTTTAGTTGTGGACTATCTAGTTGTGGAGTTTCCAGTTGTGAAGTATCTAGTTGTGGAGTTTCCAGTTGTGGAGTATCTAGTTGTGGAGTTTTAAATTGTGGAGTTTCTAGTTGCGGAGTTTCTAGTTGCGGAGTTTTTAATAGCGGAGTTTCTAGTTGTTAAGTTTCAAGTTGCGGAGTCTCAAGTTGTGGAGTTTCCAGTTGTGGAGTTTTTAGTTGTGGAGTTTTAGTTGTTGAGTTTCTAGTTGTGAAGTCTCTAGTTTTGCAGTTTCTAGCTGTGGTGTTTCTAGATATGGAATTTCTAGTTGCCGAGTCTGTATTTGTGGGGTTTGTAGTTGTGGAGTTTCTAGTTGTGGAGTTTCTAGTTGTGGAGTCTCAAGTTGCGGAGTTTCTAGTTGTAGATTTTCTAGTTGTGGAGTATCTAGTTGTGGATTTTCCAGTTCTGGAGTTTCTAGTTGTTGAGTTGCGGAGTCTCTAGTTGTTGAGTTTCTAGTTGCAGAGTCTCTAGTTGTGGAGTTTCAAGTTGTGGAGTCTCTGGATGTGGAGTTTCTAGTTGTCGAGTTTCCAGTTGTAGAGTATCTAGTAGTGGAGTTTCGAGTTGTGGAGTTTCTAGTTGTGGAGTTTCTAGTTGTGGAGTCCCTAGTTGTGGAGTTTCTAGTTGCGGAGTCTCTAGTTGTGGAGTTTCAAGTTGCGGAGTCTCAAGCTGTAGAGTTTCTAGTTGTTGAGTTTTTAGTTGTGGAGTTTCCAGTTGTTGAGTTTCTAGTTTCAAGTCTCTAGTTGTAGATTCCCTAGTTGTGGAGTTTCTAGTTTAGGAGTTTCTAGTTGAAGAGTTTTTGTTGTGGAGTGTCTAGTTGTGGAGTTTCAAGTAGTGGAGTTTCGAGTTGTGGAGGTTCGAGTTGCAGAGTCTTTAGTTGTGGAGTTTCAAGTTGTGCAGTCTCTAGTTGTGGAGTTTCTAGTTGCTGAGTTTCCAGTTGCGGAGTATCTAGTAGTGGAGTTTCCAGTTGTGGAATTTCTAGTTGTGGAGTTTCTAGTTGCGGAGTCTCAAGCTGTGGAGTTTCTAGTTGTTGAGTTTTTAGTTGTGGAGTTTCTAGTGCTTGAGTTTCTAGTTTGAAGTCTCTAGTTGTAGATTCTCTAGTTGTGGAGTCTCTAGTTTAGGAATTTCTAGTTGAAGCGTTTTGAGTTGTGGATTGTCTAGTTGTGAAGTTTCCAGTTGTGGAGTTGCGGAGTCTCTAGTTGTGGAGTTTCTAGTTGCAGAGTCTCTAGTTGTGGAGTTTCAAGTTTTGAAGTTTCTAGTGCTGGAGTTTTGAGTTTAGGAGTTTCTAGTTGCGGAATCACTAGCTGTCGATTTCCTAGTTGCGGAACCTAAAGTTGTGAGGTTTCAAGTTGTGGAGTTTCAAGTTGTGGAGTTTCTAGTTGTGGAATTTCTAGTTGTGGAGTCTCTAGTTGTGTAGTTTCTAGCTGCGGAGTTTCTATTTGTGGAGTTTCTAGTTGCGGAGTTTCTAGTTGCAGAGTCTCTGGTTGTGGAGTTTCTAGTTGCGGAGTCTCTAGTTGTGGAGTTTCTAGTTGTGGAGTTTCTAGTTGTGGAGTTCCAAGTTGTAAAGTTTCTAGTTGGGGAGTTTCTAGTTGTGGAGTTTCTAGTTGTGGAGTCTCAAGTTGTGGAGTTTAATCTTGTGGAGTTTCAAGTTGTGGAGTCTATAGTTGTGGAGTTTCTAGTTGTGGATTTTCTAGTTGTGGAGTAAATAGTTGTGGATTTTCCAGTTGTGGAGTTTCTAGTTGTGGAGTTGCGGAGTCTCTAGTTGTGGAGTTTCTAGTTGCCGAGTTTCCAGTTGTGGAGTATCTAGTAGTGGAGTTTCCAGTTGTGGAGTTTCTAGTTGCAGAGTATCTAGTTGTGCAGTTTCCAGTTGTGGAGTTTCTAGTGTTGAAGTGGCGGAGTCTCTGGTTGTGGAGTTTTTAGTTGTGGAGTCTGTAGTTGTGGAGTTTCTAGTTGTGGAGTTTTTAGTTGTGGAGTATCTAGTTGTGGAGTTTCCAGTTGTGATGTATCTAGTTGTGGAGTTTCCAGTTGTGGAGTATCTAGTTGTTGAGTTTTAAATTGTGGAGTTTCTAGTTGCGGAGTTTTAGTTGCGGAGTTTCTAGTTGTGGAGTTTCTGGTTGTGGAGTTTCTATTTGAGGAGTTTCAAGTTGTGAAGTTTCTAGTTGTGGAGCCTCTAGTTGCGGAGTTTCTAGTTGTGAAGTTTCTAGTTGTGGAGTTTCTAGTTTTCGAGTTTCTAGTTGTGGAGTTTCTAGTTGTAGAGTCTCCTGTTGCGGAGTTTCTAGTTGCGGAGTTTCTAGTTGGGGAGTTTCCAGTTGTGGAGTTTCTAGTTGTGGAGTTTCTAGTTGTGGAGTTTCTAGTTTTCGAGTTTCTAGTTGTGGAGTTTCTAGTTGTAGAGTCTCCTGTTGCGGAGTTTCTAGTTGCGGAGTTTCTAGTTGGGGAGTTTCCAGTTGTGGAGTTTCTAGTTGTGGAGTTTCTAGTTGTGGAGTCTCAAGTTGTGGAGTTTAAACTTGTGGAGTTTCAAGTTGTGGAGTCTGTAGTTGTGGAGTTTCTAGTTGTAGATTTTCTAGTTTTGGACTATCCAGTTGTGGAGTTTCTAGTTGTGAAGTTTCTAGTTGTGGAGTTTCTAGTTGTGGAGTTTCTGGTTGTGGAGTTTTTAGTTGTGGAGTTTCAAGTTGTGGAGACTCTAGTTGTGGAGTTTCTAGTTGTGGAGTCTCTAGATGCGGAGTTTCTAGTTGTGGAGTTGCTAGTGTTGGTGTTTCTAGTTGTGGAGTTTCAGGTTGTGGAGTTTCTAGTTGCAGAGATTCTAGTTGCGGAGTCTGGTTGTGGAGGTTCTAGTTATGGAGTTTCTAGTTGTGGAGTTTCTAATCGTGGAGTTTTTAGTTGTGGAGTCTAGGGTTGTGGAGTTTAAAGTGGCGGAGTCTCAAGTTGTGGAATTTCTAGTTGTAGAGTTTTTAGTTGTGGAGCTTCTAGTTGTTGAGTTTCTAGTTTTGAAGTCTCTAGTTGTGGAGTCTCTAGTTATGGAGTCTCTAGTTTAGAACTTTCTAGTTGTAGAGTTTTTAGTTGTGGAGTGTCTAGTTGTGGAGTTTCCAGTTGTGGAGTTTCCAGTTGTGGAGTTTCGAGTTGTGGAGTTTCTTGTTGTGGAAGTTTGAGTAGTGGAGTTTCTAGTTGCGGCATCTCAAGTTGTGGATTTTGTAGTTACGGAGTGTCTAGTTGTGGTGTTTCTAGCTGTGGAATTTCTCGTTGCGGAGTTTCTAAATGCGGAGTTTCTAGTAGCGGAGTTCCATAGTTGCAGAGTCTCTAGTTGTGGAGTTTCAAGTTGTGGAGTTTCTAGTAGAGTTTCGAATTTTGAAGTTTCTAGTTGTTGAGTTTCTAGTTTGAAGTCTCTAGTTGTAGATTCTCTAGTTGTGGAGTCTCTGGTTTAGGAGTTTCTAGTTGAAGAGTTTTTAGTTGTGGAGTGTCTAGTTGTGGAGTTTCTATTTGTGGAGTATCTAGCTGCGGAGTTTCTAGTTGCGGAGTCTCTAGTTGTGGAGTTTCTAGTTGTGGAGTTTCTAGTTGTGGAGTTTCCGTTTGTGGAGTTATAGTTGTGGACTTTCTAGACATTAAATTTCTTGTAGCCGAGTCTCTATTTGTGGAGCTTGTAGTTGTGGAGTTTCTAGTTGTTGAGTTTCTAGTTGTGGAGTCTCTAGTTTTGCAGTTTCTAGTTGTGGAGTTTCTAGATATTGAATTTCTAGTTTCCGAGTCTGTATTTGTGAAGTTTGAAGCTCTGGAGTTTCTAGTTGTGGAGTTTCTAGTTGTGGAGTCTCTAGTTGCGGAGTTTCTAGTTGCGGAGTTTCTAGTTGTGGAGTTTCTGGTTGTGGAGTTTCTATTTGAGGAGTTTCAAGTTGTGAAGTTTCAAGTTGTGGAGTCTCTAGTTGTGGAGTTTCTAGTTGCCGAGTTTCCAGTTGTGGAGTATCTAGTAGAGGATTTTCCAGTTGTGGAGTTTCTAGTTGTGGAGTTTCTAGTTGCGGAGTCCCTAGTTGTGGAGTTTCTAGTTGCGGAGTCTCAAGCTGCGGAGTTTCAAGTTGTGGAGTTTCTAGTTGTGGAGTCTCAAGTTGTGGAGTTTCAAGTTGTGAAGTTTCAAGTTGTGGAGTCTCTAGTTGTGGAGTTTCTAGTTGCAGAGTATCTAGTTGTGGAGTTTCCAGTTGTGGAGTTTCTAGTTGTGAAGTTGTGGAGTCTCTGGTTGTAGAGTTTTTAGTTGTGGAGTTTCTAGTAGTGGAGTTTCGAGTTGTGGAGTCTCTAGTTGTGGAGTTTCTAGTTGTGGAGTTTTTAGTTGTGGACTATCTAGTTGTGGAGTTTCCAGTTGTGAAGTATCTAGTTGTGGAGTTTCCAGTTGTGGAGTATCTAGTTGTGGAGTTTTAAATTGTGGAGTTTCTAGTTGCGGAGTTTCTAGTTGCGGAGTTTTTAATAGCGGAGTTTCTAGTTGTGAAGTTTCAAGTTGCGGAGTCTCAAGTTGTGGAGTTTCCAGTTGTGGAGTTTTTAGTTGTGGAGTTTTAGTTGTTGAGTTTCTAGTTGTGAAGTCTCTAGTTTTGCAGTTTCTAGCTGTGGTGTTTCTAGATATGGAATTTCTAGTTGCCGAGTCTGTATTTGTGGGGTTTGTAGTTGTGGAGTTTCTAGTTGTGGAGTTTCTAGTTGTGGAGTCTCTAGTTGCGGAGTTTCTAGTTGTAGATTTTCTAGTTGTGGAGTATCTAGTTGTGGATTTTCCAGTTCTGGAGTTTCTAGTTGTTGAGTTGCGGAGTCTCTAGTTGTTGAGTTTCTAGTTGCAGAGTCTCTAGTTGTGGAGTTTCAAGTTGTGGAGTCTCTGGATGTGGAGTTTCTAGTTGTCGAGTTTCCAGTTGTAGAGTATCTAGTAGTGGAGTTTCGAGTTGTGGAGTTTCTAGTTGTGGAGTTTCTAGTTGTGGAGTCCCTAGTTGTGGAGTTTCTAGTTGCGGAGTCTCTAGTTGTGGAGTTTCAAGTTGCGGAGTCTCAAGCTGTAGAGTTTCTAGTTGTTGAGTTTTTAGTTGTGGAGTTTCCAGTTGTTGAGTTTCTAGTTTCAAGTCTCTAGTTGTAGATTCCCTAGTTGTGGAGTTTCTAGTTTAGGAGTTTCTAGTTGAAGAGTTTTTGTTGTGGAGTGTCTAGTTGTGGAGTTTCAAGTAGTGGAGTTTCGAGTTGCAGAGTCTTTAGTTGTGGAGTTTCAAGTTGTGGAGTCTCTAGTTGTGGAGTTTCTAGTTGCTGAGTTTCCAGTTGCGGAGTATCTAGTAGTGGAGATTCCAGTTGTGGAATTTCTAGTTGTGGAGTTTCTAGTTGCGGAGTCTCAAGCTGTGGAGTTTCTAGTTGTTGAGTTTTTAGTTGTGGAGTTTCTAGTGCTTGAGTTTCTAGTTTGAAGTCTCTAGTTGTAGATTCTCTAGTTGTGGAGTCTCTAGTTTAGGAATTTCTAGTTGAAGCGTTTTGAGTTGTGGAGTGTCTAGTTGTGAAGTTTCCAGTTGTGGAGTTTCGAGTTGTGGAGTTGCGGAGTCTCTAGTTGTGGAGTTTCTAGTTGCAGAGTCTCTAGTTGTGGAGTTTCAAGTTTTAAAGTTTCTAGTGCTGGAGTTTTGAGTTTAGGAGTTTCTAGTTGCGGAATCACTAGCTGTCGATTTCCTAGTTGCGGAACCTAAAGTTGTGAGGTTTCAAGTTGTGGAGTTTCAAGTTGTGGAGTTTCTAGTTGTGGAATTTCTAGTTGTGGAGTCTCTAGTTGTGTAGTTTCTAGCTGCGGAGTTTCTATTTGTGGAGTTTCTAGTTGCGGAGTTTCTAGTTGCAGAGTCTCTGGTTGTGGAGTTTCTAGTTGCGGAGTCTCTAGTTGTGGAGTTTCTAGTTGTGGAGTTTCTAGTTGTGGAGTTCCAAGTTGTAAAGTTTCTAGTTGGGGAGTTTCTAGTTGTGGAGTTTCTAGTTGTGGAGTCTCAAGTTGTGGAGTTTAAACTTGTGGAGTTTCAAGTTGTGGAGTCTATAGTTGTGGAGTTTCTAGTTGTGGATTTTCTAGTTGTGGAGTAAATAGTTGTGGATTTTCCAGTTGTGGAGTTTCTAGTTGTGGAGTTGCGGAGTCTCTAGTTGTGGAGTTTCTAGTTGCCGAGTTTCCAGTTGTGGAGTATCTAGTAGTGGAGTTTCCAGTTGTGGAGTTTCTAGTTGCAGAGTATCTAGTTGTGCAGTTTCCAGTTGTGGAGTTTCTAGTGTTGAAGTTGCGGAGTCTCTGGTTGTGGAGTTTTTAGTTGTGGAGTCTGTAGTTGTGGAGTTTCTAGTTGTGGAGTTTTTAGTTGTGGAGTATCTAGTTGTGGAGTTTCCAGTTGTGATGTATCTAGTTGTGGAGTTTCCAGTTGTGGAGTATCTAGTTGTTGAGTTTTAAATTGTGGAGTTTCTAGTTGCGGAGTTTTAGTTGCGGAGTTTCTAGTTGTGGAGTTTCTGGTTGTGGAGTTTCTATTTGAGGAGTTTCAAGTTGTGAAGTTTCTAGTTGTGGAGTCTCTAGTTGCGGAGTTTCTAGTTGTGAAGTTTCTAGTTGTGGAGTTTCTAGTTTTCGAGTTTCTAGTTGTGGAGTTTCTAGTTGTAGAGTCTCCTGTTGCGGAGTTTCTAGTTGCGGAGTTTCTAGTTGGGGAGTTTCCAGTTGTGGAGTTTCTAGTTGTGGAGTTTCTAGTTGTGGAGTTTCTAGTTTTCGAGTTTCTAGTTGTGGAGTTTCTAGTTGTAGAGTCTCCTGTTGCGGAGTTTCTAGTTGCGGAGTTTCTAGTTGGGGAGTTTCCAGTTGTGGAGTTTCTAGTTGTGGAGTTTCTAGTTGTGGAGTCTCAAGTTGTGGAGTTTAAACTTGTGGAGTTTCAAGTTGTGGAGTCTGTAGTTGTGGAGTTTCTAGTTGTAGATTTTCTAGTTTTGGAGTATCCAGTTGTGGAGTTTCTAGTTGTGAAGTTTCTAGTTGTGGAGTTTCTAGTTGTGGAGTTTCTGGTTGTGGAGTTTTTAGTTGTGGAGTTTCAAGTTGTGGAGACTCTAGTTGTGGAGTTTCTAGTTGTGGAGTCTCTAGATGCGGAGTTTCTAGTTGTGGAGTTGCTAGTGTTGGAGTTTCTAGTTGTGGAGTTTCAGGTTGTGGAGTTTCTAGTTGCAGAGATTCTAGTTGCGGAGTCTGGTTGTGGAGGTTCTAGTTATGGAGTTTCTAGTTGTGGAGTTTCTAATCGTGGAGTTTTTAGTTGTGGAGTCTAGGGTTGTGGAGTTTAAAGTGGCGGAGTCTCAAGTTGTGGAATTTCTAGTTGTAGAGTTTTTAGTTGTGGAGCTTCTAGTTGTTGAGTTTCTAGTTTTGAAGTCTCTAGTTGTGGAGTCTCTAGTTATGGAGTCTCTAGTTTAGAACTTTCTAGTTGTAGAGTTTTTAGTTGTGGAGTGTCTAGTTGTGGAGTTTCCAGTTGTGGAGTTTCCAGTTGTGGAGTTTCGAGTTGTGGAGTTTCTTGTTGTGGAAGTTTGAGTAGTGGAGTTTCTAGTTGCGGCATCTCAAGTTGTGGATTTTGTAGTTACGGAGTGTCTAGTTGTGGTGTTTCTAGCTGTGGAATTTCTCGTTGCGGAGTTTCTAAATGCGGAGTTTCTAGTAGCGGAGTTCCATAGTTGCAGAGTCTCTAGTTGTGGAGTTTCAAGTTGTGGAGTTTCTAGTAGAGTTTCGAATTTTTAAGTTTCTAGTTGTTGAGTTTCTAGTTTGAAGTCTCTAGTTGTAGATTCTCTAGTTGTGGAGTCTCTGGTTTAGGAGTTTCTAGTTGAAGAGTTTTTAGTTGTGGAGTGTCTAGTTGTGGAGTTTCTATTTGTGGAGTATCTAGCTGCGGAGTTTCTAGTTGCGGAGTCTCTAGTTGTGGAGTTTCTAGTTGTGGAGTTTCTAGTTGTGGAGTTTCCATTTGTGGAGTTATAGTTGTGGACTTTCTAGACATTAAATTTCTTGTAGCCGAGTCTCTAATTGTGGAGCTTGTAGTTGTGGAGTTTCTAGTTGTTGAGTTTCTAGTTGTGGAGTCTCTAGTTTTGCAGTTTCTAGTTGTGGAGTTTCTAGATATTGAATTTCTAGTTTCCGAGTCTGTATTTGTGAAGTTTGAAGCTCTGGAGTTTCTAGTTGTGGAGTTTCTAGTTGTGGAGTCTCTAGTTGCGGAGTTTCTAGTTGCGGAGTTTCTAGTTGTGGAGTTTCTGGTTGTGGAGTTTCTATTTGAGGAGTTTCAAGTTGTGAAGTTTCTAGTTGTGGAGTCTCTAGTTGTGGAGTTTCTAGTTGTGGAGTTTCTAGTTGTAGAGTCTCCTGTTGCGGAGTTTCTAGTTGCGGAGTTTCTAGTTGGGGAGTTTCCAGTTGTGGAGTTTCTAGTTGTGGAGTTTCTAGTTGTGGAGTCTCAAGTTGTGGAGTTTCTAGTTGTGGAGTTTCTAGTTGCGGAGTTTCTAGTTGCGAAGTTTCAAGTTGTGGAGTTTCAAGTTGCGGAGTCTCAAGCTGTGGAGTTTCTAGTTGTGGAGTTTCCAGTGGTGGAGTTTCGAGTTGTGGAGTTTCTAGTTGCAGAGTCTCTAGTTGTGGAGTTTCAAGTTGTGGAGTCTCTAGTTGTGGAGTTTCTAGTTGCCGAGTTTCCAGTTGTGGAGTATCTAGTAGTGGATTTTCCAGTTGTGGAGTTTCTAGTTGTGGAGTTTCTAGTTGCGGAGTCCCTAGTTGTGGAGTTTCTAGTTGCGGAGTCTCAAGCTGCGGAGTTTCAAGTTGTGGAGTTTCTAGTTGTGGAGTCTCAAGTTGTGGAGTTTCAAGTTGTGAAGTTTCAAGTTGTGGAGTCTCTAGTTGTGGAGTTTCTAGTTGCAGAGTATCTAGTTGTGGAGTTTCCAGTTGTGGAGTTTCTAGTTGTGAAGTTGTGGAGTCTCTTGTTGTAGAGTTTTCAGTTGTGGAGTTTCTAGTTGTGGAGTTTCGAGTTGTGGAGTCTCTAGTTGTGGAGTTTCTAGTTGTGGAGTTTTTAGTTGTGGAGTATCTAGTTGTACAGTTTCCAGTTGTGAAGTATCTAGTTGTGGAATTTCCAGTTGTGGAGTATCTAGTTGTGGAGTTTTATAATTGTGGAATTTCTAGTTGCGGAGTTTCTAGTTGCGGAGTTTTTAATAGCGGAGTTTCTAGTTGTGAAGTTTCAAGTTGCGGAGTCTCTTGTAGTGAAGTTTCCAGTTGTGGAGTTTTTAGTTGTGGAGTTTTAGTTGTGGAGTTTCTAGTTGTGGAGTCTCTAGTTGCGGAGTTACTAGTTGTAGATTTTCTAGTTGTGGAGTATCTAGTTGTGGATTTTCCAGTTCTGGAGTTTCTAGTTGTTGAGTTGCGGAGTCTCTAGTTGTTGAGTTTCTAGTTGCAGAGTCTCTAGTTGTGGAGCTTCAAGTTGTGGAGTCTCTGGATGTGGAGTTTCTAGTTGTCGAGTTTCCAGTTGTGGAGTATCTAGTAGTGGAGTTTCGAGTTGTGGAGTTTCTAGTTGTGGAGTTTCTAGTTGTGGAGTCCCTAGTTGTGGAGTTTCTAGTTGCGGAATCTCTAGTTGTGGAGTTTCAAGTTGCGGAGTCTCAAGCTGTAGAGTTTCTAGTTGTTGAGTTTTTAGTTGTGGAGTTTCCAGTTGTTGAGTTTCTAGTTTCAAGTCTCTAGTGTTAGATTGCCTAGTTGTGGAGTCTCTAGTTTAGGAGTTTCTAGTTGAAGAGTTTTTTGTTGTGGAGTGTCTAGTTGTGGAGTTTCCAGTAGTGGAGTTTCGAGTTGTGGAGTTTCGAGTTGCAGAGTCTTTAGTTGTGGAGTTTCAAGTTGTGGAGTCTCTAGTTGTGGAGTTTCTAGTTGCTGAGTTTCCAGTTGCGGAGTATCTAGTAGTGGAGTTTCCAGTTGTGGAGTTTCTAGTTGTGGAGTTTCTAGTTGCGGAGTCCCTAGTTGTGGAGTTTCTTGTTGCGGAGTCTCAAGCTGTGGAGTTTCTAGTTGTTGAGTTTTTAGTTGTGGAGTTTCTAGTGCTTCAGTTTCTAGTTTGAAGTCTCTAGTTGTAGATTCTCTAGTTGTGGAGTCTCTAGTTTAGGAATTTCTAGTTGAAGAGTTTTAGTTGTGGAGTGTCTAGTTGTGGAGTTTCCAGTTGTTGAGTTTAGAGTTGTGGAGTTGCGAAGTCTCTAGTTGTGGAGTTTCTAGTTGCAGAGTCTCTAGTTGTGGAGTTTCAAGTTGTGGAGTCTCTAGTTGTGGAGTTTCTAGTTGCCGAGTTTCCAGTTGTGGAGTATCTAGTAGTGGAGTTGCCGGTTGTGGAGTTTCCAGTTGTGGAGTTTCTAGTTTCGGAGTCCATAGTTGTGGAGTTTCTAGTTGCGGAGTCTCAAGATGTGGAGTTTCTAGTTGTTGAGTTTTCAGTTGTGGAGTTTCTAGTTGTTGAGTTTCTAGTTTGAAGTCTCTAGTTGTAGATTTTTTAGTTGTGGAGTCTCTAGTTTAGAAATTTCTAGTTGAAGAGTTTTTAGTTGTGGAGTGTCTAGTTGTGGAGTTTCCAGTTGTGGAGTTTTGAGTTGTGGAGTTGTGGAGTCTCTAGTTGTGGAGTTTCTAGTTGCAGAGTCTCTAGTTGTGCGTTTCAAGTTTTGGAGTTTCTAGTGTTGGAGTTTTGAGTTTAGGAGTTTCTAGTTGCGGAATCACCAGCTGTGGATTTCCTAGTTGCGGAACTTAAAGTTGTGAGGTTTCAAGTTGTAGAGTTTGAAGTTGTGGAGTTTCTAGTTGTGGAATTTCTAGTTATGGAGTCTCTAGTTGTGTAGTTTCTAGCTGCGGAGTTTCTATTTGTGGAGTTTCTAGTTGCGGAGTTTCTAGTTGCAGAGTCTCTGGTTGTGGAGTTTCTAGTTGCGGAGTTCCAAGTTGTAGAGTTTCTAGTTGGGGAGTTTCTAGTTGTGGAGTTTCTAGTTGTGGAGTCTCAAGTTGTGGAGTTTAAACTTGTGGAGTTTCAAGTTGTGGAGTCTATAGGGAGTTTCTAGTTGTGGATTTTCTAGTTGTGGAGTAAATAGTTGTGGATTTTCCAGTTGTGTAGTTTCTAGTTGTGGAGTTGCGGAGTCTCTAGTTGTGGAGTTTCTAGTTGCCGAGTTTCCAGTTGTGGAGTATCTAGTAATGGAGTTTCCAGTTGTGGAGTTTCTAGTTGCAGAGTATCTAGTTGTGCAGTTTCCAGTTGTGGAGTTTCTAGTGTTGAAGTTGCGGAGTCTCTGGTTGTGGAGTTTTTAGTTGTGGAGTCTCTAGTTGTGGAGTGTCTAGTTGTGGAGTTTTTAGTTGTGGAGTATCTAGTTGTGGAGTTTCCAGTTGTGATGTATCTAGTTGTGGAGTTTCCAGTTGTGGAGTATCTAGTTGTGGAGTTTTAAATTGTGGAGTTTCTAGTTGCGGAGTTTCTAGTTGCGGAGTTTTTAATAGCGGAGTTTCTAGTTTTGAAGTTTCAAGTTGCGGAGTCTCAAGTTGTGGAGTTTCCAGTTGTGGAGTTTTTAGTTGTGGAGTTTTTAGTTGTTGGGTTTCTAGTTGTGAAGTCTCTAGTTTTGCAGTTTCTAGCTGTGGAGTTTCTAGATATGGAATTTCTAGTTGCCGAGTCTGTATTTGTGGGGTTTGTAGTTGTGGAGTTTCTAGTTGTGGAGTTTCTAGTTGCGGAGTTTCTAGTTGTAGATTTTCTAGTTGTGGAGTATCTAGTTGTGGATTTTCCAGTTGCCGAGTTTCCAGTTGTGGAGTATCTAGTAGTGGAGTTTCCAGTTGTGGAGTCCCTAGTTGTGGAGTTTCTAGTTGCGGAGTCTCAAGCTGTGGAGTTTCAAGTTGTGGAGTTTCTAGTTGTGGAGTCTCAAGTTGTGGAGTTTAAAGTTGTGGAGTTTCAAGTTGTGGAGTCTCTAGTTGTGGAGTTTCTAGTTGCAGAGTATCTAGTTGTGCAGTTTCCAGATGTGGAGTTTCTAGTTGTGAAGTTGCGGAGTCTCTGGTTGTGGAGTTTTTAGTTCTGGAGTCTCTAGTTGTGGAGTTTCTAGTTGTGGAGTTTTTAGTTGTGGAGTATCTAGTTGTGGAGTTTCCAGTTGTGAAGTATCTAGTTGTGAAGTTTCCAGTTGTGGAGTATCTAGTTGTGGAGTTTTAAATTGTGGAGTTTCGAGTTGCGGAGTTTCTAGTTGCGGAGTTTTTAATAGCGGAGTTTCTAGTTGTGAAGTTTCAAGTTGCGGAGTCTCCAGTTGTGGAGTTTCCAGTTGTGGAGTTTTTAGTTGTGGAGTTTTTAGTTGTTGATTTTCTAGTTGTGAAGTCTCTAGTTTTGCAGTTTCTAGCTGTGGAGTTTCTAGATATGGAATTTCTAGTTGCCGAGTCTGTATTTGTGGGGTTTGTAGTTGTGGAGTTTCTAGTTGTGGAGTTTCTAGTTGTGGAGTCTCTAGTTGCGGAGTTTCTAGTTGTAGATTTTCTAGTTGTGGAGTATCTAGTTGTGGATTTTCCAGTTGTGGAGTTTCTAGTTGTTGAGTTGCGGAGTTTCTAGTTGTTGAGTTTCTAGTTGCAGAGTCTCTAGTTGTGGAGTTTCAAGTTGTGGAGTCTCTGGATGTGGAGTTTCTAGTTGTCGAGTTTCCAGTTGTGGAGTATCTAGTAGTGGAGTTTCTAGTTGTGGAGTTTCTAGTTGTGGAGTTTCTAGTTGTGGAGTCCTTAGTGTTGGAGTTTCTAGTTGCGGAGTCTCTAGTTGTGGAGTTTCGAGTTGCGGAGTCTCAAACTGTGGAGTTTCTAGTTGTTGAGTTTTTAGTTGTGGAGTTTCCAGTTGTTGAGTTTCTAGTTTCAAGTCTCTAGTTGTAGATTCTCTAGTTGTGGAGTCTCTAGTTTAGGAGTTTCTAGTTGAAGAGTTTTTTGTGGTGGAGTGTCTAGTTGTGGAGTTTCCAGTAGTGGAGTTTCGAGTTGTGGAGTTTCTAGTTGCGGAGTCCCTAGTTGTGGAGTTTCTAGTTGTGGAGTCTCAAGCTGTGGAGTTTCTAGTTGTTGAGGTTTTAGTTGTGGAGTTTCTAGTGCTTGAGTTTTCTAGTTTGAAGTCTCTAGTTGTAGATTCTCTAGTTGTGGAGTCTCTAGTTTAGGAATTTCTAGTTGAAGAGTTTTTAGTTGTGGAGTGTCTAGTTGTGGAGTTTCCAGTTGTGGAGTTTCGAGTTGTGGAGTTGCGGAGTCTCTAGTTGTGGAGTTTCTAGTTGCAGAGTCTCTAGTTGTGGAGTTTCAAGTTGTGGAGTCTCTAGTTGTGGAGTTTCTAGTTGCCGAGTTTCCAGTTGTGGAGTATCTAGTACTGGAGTTGCCGGTTGTGGAGTTTCCAGTTGTGGAGTTTCTAGTTGCGGAGTCCCTAGTTGTGGAGTTTCTAGTTGCGGAGTCTCAAGATGTGGAGTTTCTAGTTGTTGAGTTTTTAGTTGTGGAGTTTCTAGTTGTTGAGTTTCTAGTTTGAAGTCTCTAGTTGTAGATTTTTTAGTTGTGGAGTCTCTAGTTTAGGAATTTCTAGTTGAAGAGTTTTTAGTTGTGGAGTGTCTAGTTGTGGAGTTTCTAGTTGCAGAGTCTCTAGTTGTGGAGTTTCAAGTTGTGGAGTCGCTAGTTGTGGAGTTTCTAGTTGCCGAGTTTTCAGTTGTGGAGTATCTAGTAGTGGAGTTTCTATTTGTGGAGTTTCTAGATGCGGAGTTTCTAGTTGCAGAGTCTCTGGTTGTGGAGTTTCGAGTTTTGGAGTTTCTAGTGTTGGAGGTTTGAGTTGTGGAGTTTCTAGTTGTGGAGTTTCTAGTTGCGGAATCTCTAGCTGTGGAGTTTCTAGTTGCGGAACCTAAAGTTGTGAGGTTTCAAGTGGTGGAGTTTCTAGTTGTGGAGTTTCTAGTTGTGGAGTTTCTAGTTGTGGAGTCTCTAGTTGTGTAGTTTCTAGCTGCGGAGTTTCTAGTTGCAGAGTTTTTATTTGTGGAGTTTCTACTTGCGGAGTTTCTAGTTGCAGAGTCTCTGGTTGTGGAGTTTCTAGTTGCGAAGTCTCTAGTTGTGCAGTTTCTTGTTGTGGAGTTTCCAGTTGTGGAGTTTTTAGTTGTGGAGTTTCTAGTTGTGGAGTTTCTGGTTGTGGAGTTTCTGGTTGTGGAGTTTCTAGTTGCGGAGTCTCTAGTTGTGGAGTTTCGATTTTTGGAGTTTCTAGTGTTGGAGTTTTGAGTTTAGGAGTTTCTAGTTGCGGAATCTCTAGCTGTGGATTTTCTAGTTGCGGAACTTAAAGTTGTGAGGTTTCAAGTTGTGGAGTTTCAAGTTGTGGAGTTTCTAGTTGTGGAATTTCTAGTTGTGGAGTCTCTAGTTGTGTAGTTTCTAGCTGCAGAGTTTCTATTTGTGGAGTTTCTAGTTGCGGAGTTTCTAGTTGCAGAGTCTCTGGTTGTGGAGTTTCTAGTTGCGGAGTCTCTAGTTGTGGAGTTTCTAGTTGTGGAGTTTCTAGTTGTGGAGTTCCAAGTTGTAAAGTTTCTAGTTGGGGAGTTTCTAGTTGTGGAGTTTCTAGTTGTGGAGTCTCAAGTTGTGGAGTTTAAACTTGTGGAGTTTCAAGTTGTGGAGTCTATAGTTGTGGATTTTATAGTTGTGGATTTTCTAGTTGTGGAGTAAATCGTTGTGGATTTTCCAGTTGTGGAGTTTCTAGTTGTGGAGTTGCGGAGTCTCTAGTTGTGGAGTTTCTAGTTGCAGAGTCTCTAGTTGTGGAGTTTCAAGTTGTGGAGTCTCTAGTTGTGGAGTTTCTAGTTGCCGAGTTTCCAGTTGTGGAGTATCTAGTAGTGGAGTTTCCAGTTGTGGAGTTTCTAGTTGTGGAGTTTCTAGTTGCGGAGTCCCTTGTTGTGGAGTTTCTAGTTGTGGAGTCTCTAGTTGTAGAGTTTCTAGTTGAGGAGTTTCTAGTTGTGGATTTTCCAGTTGTCGAGTTTCTAGTAGTGGAGTATCTAGTAGTGAAGTTTCCAGTTGTGGAGTTTCAAGTTGCGGAGTCTCAAGCTGTGGAGCTTCTAGTTGTTGAGTTTTAGTTGTGCAGTTTCTAGTTGTTGAGTTTCTAGTTTGAAGTCTCAGGTTGTGGAGTTTCTAGTTTAGGAGTTTCTAGTTGTAGAGTTTTTAGTTTTTGAGTCTCTAGTTGTGAAGTTTCAAGTTCTGGAGTTTCGAGTTGTGGAGTTTCGAATTGTGGAGTTTTGAGTTGTGGAGTTTCGAGTTGTGGAGTTTATAGTTGTGGAGTTTCTAGTTGCGGAATCTCTAGTTGTGCATTTTCTAGTTGCGAAACTTAAAGCTGTGAGGTTTCAAGTTGTGGAGTTTCTAGTTGTGGAGTTTCTAGTTGTGGAGTTTCTAGTTGCGGAGTTTCTAGTTGTGGAGTTTCTAGCTGCGGAGACTCTAGTTGTGGAGTTTCTAGTTGTGGAGTCTCTAGATGCGGAGTTTCTAGTTGTGGAGTTGCTAGTGTTGGAGTTTCTAGTTGTGGAGTTTCAGGTTGTGGAGTTTCTAGTTTCAGAGATTCTAGTTGCGGAGTCTCTGGTTGTGGAAGTTCTAGTTATGGATTTTCTAGTTGTGGAGTTTCTAGTAGAGTTTCGAATTTTGAAGTTTCTAGTTGTTGAGTTTCTAGTTTGAAGTCTCTAGTTGTAGATTCTCTAGTTGTGGAGTCTCTTGTTTAGGTGTTTCTAGTTGAAGAGTTTTTAGTTGTGGAGTGTCTAGTTGTGAAGTTTCCAGTTGTGGAGTTTCGAGTTGTGGAGTTTCGAGTTTTGGAGTTTCTAGTTGTGGAATTTTGAGTTGTGGAGTTTCTAGTTGTGGAGTTTCTAGTTGCGGAATCTCTAGCTGTGGATTTTCTAGTTGCGTAACTTAAGGTCGTGAGGTTTCAAGTTGTGGAGTTTCTAGTTTTCTAGTTGTGGAGTTTCTAGTTGTGGAGTTTCTAGTTGTGGAGTCTGTAGTTGTGTAGTTTCTAGCTGCGGAGTTTCTATTTGTCGAGTATCTAGCTGCGGAGTTTCTAGTTGCGGAGTCTCTAGTTGTGGAGCTTCTAGTTGTGGAGTTTCTAGTTGTGGAGTTTCCATTTGTGGAGTTATAGTTGTGGACTTTCTAGACATGAAATTTCTTGTAGTCGTGTCTCTATTTGTGGAGCTTGTAGTTGTGGAGTTTCTAGTTGTTGAGTTTCTAGTTGTGGAGTCTCTAGTTTTGCAGTTTCTAGTTGTGGAGTTTCTAGATATGGAATTTCTAGTTGCCGAGTCTGTATTTGTGAAGTTTGAAGTTCTGGAGTTTCTAGTTGTGGAGTTTCTAGTTGTGGAGTCTCTAGTGTCGGAGTTTCTAGTTGCGGAGTTTCTAGTTGTGGAGTTTCTGGTTGTGGAGTTTCTATTTGAGGAGTTTCAAGTTGTGAAGTTTCTAGTTGTGGAGTCTCTAGTTGCTGAGATTCTAGTTGTGAAGTTTCTAGTTGTGGAGTTTCTAGTTTTCGAGTCCCTAGTTGTGGAGTTTCTAGTTGCGGAGTCTCAAGCTGCCGAGTTTCAAGTTGTGGTGTTTCTAGTTGTGGAGTCTCAAGTTGTGGAGTTTCAAGTTGTGAAATTTCAAGTTGTGGAGTCTCTAGTTGTGGAGTTTCTAGTTGCAGAGTATCTAGTTGTGGAGTTTCCAGTTGTAGAGTTTCTAGTTGTGAAGTTGTGGAGTCTCTTGTTGTAGAGTTTTCAGTTGTGGAGTTTCTAGTTGTGGAGTTTCCAGTTGTGAAGTATCTAGTTGTGGAGTTTCCAGTTGTGGAGTATCTAGTTGTGGAGTTTTAAATTGTGGAGTTTCTAGTTGCGGAGTTTCCAGTTGCGGAGTTTTTAATAGCGGAGTTTCTAGTTGTGAAGTTTCAAGTTGCGGAGTCTCAAGTTGTGGAGTTTCCAGTTGTGGAGTTTTTAGTTGTGGAGTTTTAGTTGTTGAGTTTCTAGTTGTGAAGTCTCTAGTTTTGCAGTTTCTAGCTGTGGAGTTTCTAGATATGGAATTTCTAGTTGCCGAGTCTGTATTTGTGGGGTTTGTAGTTGTGGAGTTTCTAGTTGTGGAGTTTCTAGTTGTGGAGTCTCTAGTTGCGGAGTTTCTAGTTGTGGAGTATCTAGTTGTGGATTTTCCAGTTCTGGAGTTTCTAGTTGTTGAGTTGCGGAGTCTCTAGTTGTTGAGTTTCTAGTTGCAGAGTCTCTAGTTATGGAGTTTCAAGTTGTGGAGTCTCTGGATGTGGAGTTTCTAGTTGTCGAGTTTCCAGTTGTGGAGTATCTAGTAGTGGAGTTTCGAGTTGTGGAGTTTCTAGTTGTGGAGTTTCTAGTTGTGGAGTCCCTAGTTGTGGAGTTTCTAGTTGCGGAGTCTCTAGTTGTGGAGTTTCAAGTTGCGGAGACTCAAGCTGTAGAGTTTCTAGTTGTTGAGTTTTTAGTTGTGGAGTTTCCAGTTGTTGAGTTTCTAGTTTCAAGTCTCTAGTTGTAGATTCCCTAGTTGTGGAGTCTCTAGTTTAGGAGTTTCTAGTTGAAGAGTTTTTTGTTGTGGAGTGTCTAGTTGTGGAGTTTCCAGTAGTGGAGTTTCGAGTTGTGGAGTTTCGAGTTGCAGAGTCTTTAGTTGTGGAGTTTCAAGTTGTGGAGTTTCTAGTTGCTGAGTTTCCAGTTGCGGAGTATCTAGTAGTGGAGTTTCCAGTTGTGGAGTTTCTAGTTGTGGAGTTTCTAGTTGCGGAGTCCCTAGTTGTGGAGTTTCTAGTTGCGGAGTCTCAAGCTGTGGAGTTTCTAGTTGTTGAGTTTTTAGTTGTGGAGTTTCTAGTGCTTGAGTTTCTAGTTTGAAGTCTCTAGTTGTAGATTCTCTAGTTGTGGAGTCTCTAGTTTAGGAATTTCTAGTTGAAGAGTTTTTAGTTGTGGAGTGTCTAGTTGTGAAGTTTCCAGTTGTTGAGTTTCGAGTTGTGGAGTTGCGGAGTCTCTAGTTGTGGAGTTTCTAGTTGCAGAGTCTCTAGTTGTGGAGTTTCAAGTTGTGGAGTCTCTAGTTGTGGAGTTTCTAGTTGCCGAGTTTCCAGTTGTGGAGTATCTAGTAGTGGAGTTGCCGGTTGTGGAGTTTCCAGTTGTGGAGTTTCTAGTTTCGGAGTCCCTAGTTGTGGAGTTTCTAGTTGCGGAGTCTCAAGATGTGGAGTTTCTAGTTGTTGAGTTTTCAGTTGTGGAGTTTCTAGTTGTTGAGTTTCTAGTTTGAAGTCTCTAGTTGTAGATTTTTTAGTTGTGGAGTCTCTAGTTTAGGAATTTCTAGTTGAAGAGTTTTTAGTTGTGGAGTGTCTAGTTGAGGAGTTTCCAGTTGTGGAGTTTCGAGTTGTGCAGTTGTGGAGTCTCTAGTTGTGGAGTTTCTAGTTGCAGAGTCTCTAGTTGTGGAGTTTCAAGTTTTGGAGTTTCTAGTGTTGGAGTTTTGAGTTTAGGAATTTCTAGTTGCGGAATCACTAGCTGTGGATTTCCTAGTTGCGGAACTTAAAGTTGTGAGGTTTCAAGTTGTGGAGTTTCATGTTGTGGAGTTTCTAGTTGTGGAATTTCTAGTTATGGAGTCTCTAGTTGTGTAGTTTCTAGCTGCGGAGTTTCTATTTGTGGAGTTTCTAGTTGCGGAGTTTCTAGTTGCAGAGTCTCTGGTTGGGGAGTTTCTAGTTGTGGAGTTTCTAGTTGTGGAGTCTCAAGTTGTGGAGTTTAAACTTGTGGAGTTTCAAGTTGTGGAGTCTATAGTTGTGGAGTTTCTAGTTGTGGATTTTCTAGTTGTGGAGTAAATAGTTGTGGATTTTCCAGTTGTGGAGTTTCTAGTTGTGGAGTGGCGGAGTCTCTAGTTGTGGAGTTTCTAGTTGCCGAGTTTCCAGTTGTGGAGTATCTAGTAGTGGAGTTTCTAGTTGTGGAGTTTCTAGTTGCAGAGTATCTAGTTGTGCAGTTTCCAGTTGTGGAGTTTCTAGTGTTGAAGTTGCGGAGTCTCTGGTTGTGGAGTTTTTAGTTGTGGAGTCTCTAGTTGTGGAGTTTCTAGTTGTGGAGTTTTTAGTTGTGAAGTATCTAGTTGTGAAGTTTCCAGTTGTGATGTATCTAGTTGTGGAGTTTCCAGTTGTGGAGTATCTTGCTGTGGAGTTTTAAATTGTGGAGTTTCTAGTTGCGGAGTTTCTAGTTGCGGAGTTTTTAATAGCGGAGTTTCTAGTTTTGAAGTTTCAAGTTGCGGAGTCTCAAGTTGTGGAGTTTCCAGTTGTGGAGTTTTTAGTTGTGGAGTTTTTAGTTGTTGAGTTTCTAGTTTTGAAGTCTCTAGTTTTGCAGTTTCTAGCTGTGGAGTTTCTAGATATGGAATTTCTAGTTGCCGAGTCTGTATTTGTGGGGTTTGTAGTTGTGGAGTTTCTAGTTGTGGAGTTTCTAGTTGTGGAGTTTCTAGTTGTGGAGTTTCTAGTTGTAGATTTTCTAGTTGTAGCGTATCTAGTTGTGGATTTTCCAGTTGCCGAGTTTCCAGTTGTGGAGTATCTAGTAGTGGAGTTTCCAGTTGCAGAGTCTTTAGTTGTGGAGTTTCTAGTTGTAGAGTCTCCTGTTGCGGAGTTTCTAGTTGCGGAGTTTCTAGTTGGGGAGTTTCCAGTTGTGGAGTTTCTAGTTGTGGAGTTTCTAGTTGTGGAGTCTCAAGTTGTGGAGTTTAAACTTGTGGAGTTTCAAGTTGTGGAGTCTGTAGTTGTGGAGTTTCTAGTTGTAGATTTTCTAGTTTTGGAGTATCCAGTTGTGGAGTTTCTAGTTGTGAAGTTTCTAGTTGTGGAGTTTCTAGTTGTGGAGTTTCTGGTTGTGGAGTTTTTAGTTGTGGAGTTTCAAGTTGTGGAGACTCTAGTTGTGGAGTTTCTAGTTGTGGAGTCTCTAGATGCGGAGTTTCTAGTTGTGGAGTTGCTAGTGTTGGAGTTTCTAGTTGTGGAGTTTCAGGTTGTGGAGTTTCTAGTTGCAGAGATTCTAGTTGCGGAGTCTGGTTGTGGAGGTTCTAGTTATGGAGTTTCTAGTTGTGGAGTTTCTAATCGTGGAGTTTTTAGTTGTGGAGTCTAGGGTTGTGGAGTTTAAAGTGGCGGAGTCTCAAGTTGTGGAATTTCTAGTTGTAGAGTTTTTAGTTGTGGAGCTTCTAGTTGTTGAGTTTCTAGTTTTGAAGTCTCTAGTTGTGGAGTCTCTAGTTATGGAGTCTCTAGTTTAGAACTTTCTAGTTGTAGAGTTTTTAGTTGTGGAGTGTCTAGTTGTGGAGTTTCCAGTTGTGGAGTTTCCAGTTGTGGAGTTTCGAGTTGTGGAGTTTCTTGTTGTGGAAGTTTGAGTAGTGGAGTTTCTAGTTGCGGCATCTCAAGTTGTGGATTTTGTAGTTACGGAGTGTCTAGTTGTGGTGTTTCTAGCTGTGGAATTTCTCGTTGCGGAGTTTCTAAATGCGGAGTTTCTAGTAGCGGAGTTCCATAGTTGCAGAGTCTCTAGTTGTGGAGTTTCAAGTTGTGGAGTTTCTAGTAGAGTTTCGAATTTTTAAGTTTCTAGTTGTTGAGTTTCTAGTTTGAAGTCTCTAGTTGTAGATTCTCTAGTTGTGGAGTCTCTGGTTTAGGAGTTTCTAGTTGAAGAGTTTTTAGTTGTGGAGTGTCTAGTTGTGGAGTTTCTATTTGTGGAGTATCTAGCTGCGGAGTTTCTAGTTGCGGAGTCTCTAGTTGTGGAGTTTCTAGTTGTGGAGTTTCTAGTTGTGGAGTTTCCATTTGTGGAGTTATAGTTGTGGACTTTCTAGACATTAAATTTCTTGTAGCCGAGTCTCTAATTGTGGAGCTTGTAGTTGTGGAGTTTCTAGTTGTTGAGTTTCTAGTTGTGGAGTCTCTAGTTTTGCAGTTTCTAGTTGTGGAGTTTCTAGATATTGAATTTCTAGTTTCCGAGTCTGTATTTGTGAAGTTTGAAGCTCTGGAGTTTCTAGTTGTGGAGTTTCTAGTTGTGGAGTCTCTAGTTGCGGAGTTTCTAGTTGCGGAGTTTCTAGTTGTGGAGTTTCTGGTTGTGGAGTTTCTATTTGAGGAGTTTCAAGTTGTGAAGTTTCTAGTTGTGGAGTCTCTAGTTGTGGAGTTTCTAGTTGTGGAGTTTCTAGTTGTAGAGTCTCCTGTTGCGGAGTTTCTAGTTGCGGAGTTTCTAGTTGGGGAGTTTCCAGTTGTGGAGTTTCTAGTTGTGGAGTTTCTAGTTGTGGAGTCTCAAGTTGTGGAGTTTCTAGTTGTGGAGTTTCTAGTTGCGGAGTTTCTAGTTGCGAAGTTTCAAGTTGTGGAGTTTCAAGTTGCGGAGTCTCAAGCTGTGGAGTTTCTAGTTGTGGAGTTTCCAGTGGTGGAGTTTCGAGTTGTGGAGTTTCTAGTTGCAGAGTCTCTAGTTGTGGAGTTTCAAGTTGTGGAGTCTCTAGTTGTGGAGTTTCTAGTTGCCGAGTTTCCAGTTGTGGAGTATCTAGTAGTGGATTTTCCAGTTGTGGAGTTTCTAGTTGTGGAGTTTCTAGTTGCGGAGTCCCTAGTTGTGGAGTTTCTAGTTGCGGAGTCTCAAGCTGCGGAGTTTCAAGTTGTGGAGTTTCTAGTTGTGGAGTCTCAAGTTGTGGAGTTTCAAGTTGTGAAGTTTCAAGTTGTGGAGTCTCTAGTTGTGGAGTTTCTAGTTGCAGAGTATCTAGTTGTGGAGTTTCCAGTTGTGGAGTTTCTAGTTGTGAAGTTGTGGAGTCTCTTGTTGTAGAGTTTTCAGTTGTGGAGTTTCTAGTTGTGGAGTTTCGAGTTGTGGAGTCTCTAGTTGTGGAGTTTCTAGTTGTGGAGTTTTTAGTTGTGGAGTATCTAGTTGTACAGTTTCCAGTTGTGAAGTATCTAGTTGTGGAATTTCCAGTTGTGGAGTATCTAGTTGTGGAGTTTTATAATTGTGGAATTTCTAGTTGCGGAGTTTCTAGTTGCGGAGTTTTTAATAGCGGAGTTTCTAGTTGTGAAGTTTCAAGTTGCGGAGTCTCTTGTAGTGAAGTTTCCAGTTGTGGAGTTTTTAGTTGTGGAGTTTTAGTTGTGGAGTTTCTAGTTGTGGAGTCTCTAGTTGCGGAGTTACTAGTTGTAGATTTTCTAGTTGTGGAGTATCTAGTTGTGGATTTTCCAGTTCTGGAGTTTCTAGTTGTTGAGTTGCGGAGTCTCTAGTTGTTGAGTTTCTAGTTGCAGAGTCTCTAGTTGTGGAGCTTCAAGTTGTGGAGTCTCTGGATGTGGAGTTTCTAGTTGTCGAGTTTCCAGTTGTGGAGTATCTAGTAGTGGAGTTTCGAGTTGTGGAGTTTCTAGTTGTGGAGTTTCTAGTTGTGGAGTCCCTAGTTGTGGAGTTTCTAGTTGCGGAATCTCTAGTTGTGGAGTTTCAAGTTGCGGAGTCTCAAGCTGTAGAGTTTCTAGTTGTTGAGTTTTTAGTTGTGGAGTTTCCAGTTGTTGAGTTTCTAGTTTCAAGTCTCTAGTGTTAGATTGCCTAGTTGTGGAGTCTCTAGTTTAGGAGTTTCTAGTTGAAGAGTTTTTTGTTGTGGAGTGTCTAGTTGTGGAGTTTCCAGTAGTGGAGTTTCGAGTTGTGGAGTTTCGAGTTGCAGAGTCTTTAGTTGTGGAGTTTCAAGTTGTGGAGTCTCTAGTTGTGGAGTTTCTAGTTGCTGAGTTTCCAGTTGCGGAGTATCTAGTAGTGGAGTTTCCAGTTGTGGAGTTTCTAGTTGTGGAGTTTCTAGTTGCGGAGTCCCTAGTTGTGGAGTTTCTTGTTGCGGAGTCTCAAGCTGTGGAGTTTCTAGTTGTTGAGTTTTTAGTTGTGGAGTTTCTAGTGCTTCAGTTTCTAGTTTGAAGTCTCTAGTTGTAGATTCTCTAGTTGTGGAGTCTCTAGTTTAGGAATTTCTAGTTGAAGAGTTTTAGTTGTGGAGTGTCTAGTTGTGGAGTTTCCAGTTGTTGAGTTTAGAGTTGTGGAGTTGCGAAGTCTCTAGTTGTGGAGTTTCTAGTTGCAGAGTCTCTAGTTGTGGAGTTTCAAGTTGTGGAGTCTCTAGTTGTGGAGTTTCTAGTTGCCGAGTTTCCAGTTGTGGAGTATCTAGTAGTGGAGTTGCCGGTTGTGGAGTTTCCAGTTGTGGAGTTTCTAGTTTCGGAGTCCATAGTTGTGGAGTTTCTAGTTGCGGAGTCTCAAGATGTGGAGTTTCTAGTTGTTGAGTTTTCAGTTGTGGAGTTTCTAGTTGTTGAGTTTCTAGTTTGAAGTCTCTAGTTGTAGATTTTTTAGTTGTGGAGTCTCTAGTTTAGAAATTTCTAGTTGAAGAGTTTTTAGTTGTGGAGTGTCTAGTTGTGGAGTTTCCAGTTGTGGAGTTTTGAGTTGTGGAGTTGTGGAGTCTCTAGTTGTGGAGTTTCTAGTTGCAGAGTCTCTAGTTGTGCGTTTCAAGTTTTGGAGTTTCTAGTGTTGGAGTTTTGAGTTTAGGAGTTTCTAGTTGCGGAATCACCAGCTGTGGATTTCCTAGTTGCGGAACTTAAAGTTGTGAGGTTTCAAGTTGTAGAGTTTGAAGTTGTGGAGTTTCTAGTTGTGGAATTTCTAGTTATGGAGTCTCTAGTTGTGTAGTTTCTAGCTGCGGAGTTTCTATTTGTGGAGTTTCTAGTTGCGGAGTTTCTAGTTGCAGAGTCTCTGGTTGTGGAGTTTCTAGTTGCGGAGTTCCAAGTTGTAGAGTTTCTAGTTGGGGAGTTTCTAGTTGTGGAGTTTCTAGTTGTGGAGTCTCAAGTTGTGGAGTTTAAACTTGTGGAGTTTCAAGTTGTGGAGTCTATAGGGAGTTTCTAGTTGTGGATTTTCTAGTTGTGGAGTAAATAGTTGTGGATTTTCCAGTTGTGTAGTTTCTAGTTGTGGAGTTGCGGAGTCTCTAGTTGTGGAGTTTCTAGTTGCCGAGTTTCCAGTTGTGGAGTATCTAGTAATGGAGTTTCCAGTTGTGGAGTTTCTAGTTGCAGAGTATCTAGTTGTGCAGTTTCCAGTTGTGGAGTTTCTAGTGTTGAAGTTGCGGAGTCTCTGGTTGTGGAGTTTTTAGTTGTGGAGTCTCTAGTTGTGGAGTGTCTAGTTGTGGAGTTTTTAGTTGTGGAGTATCTAGTTGTGGAGTTTCCAGTTGTGATGTATCTAGTTGTGGAGTTTCCAGTTGTGGAGTATCTAGTTGTGGAGTTTTAAATTGTGGAGTTTCTAGTTGCGGAGTTTCTAGTTGCGGAGTTTTTAATAGCGGAGTTTCTAGTTTTGAAGTTTCAAGTTGCGGAGTCTCAAGTTGTGGAGTTTCCAGTTGTGGAGTTTTTAGTTGTGGAGTTTTTAGTTGTTGGGTTTCTAGTTGTGAAGTCTCTAGTTTTGCAGTTTCTAGCTGTGGAGTTTCTAGATATGGAATTTCTAGTTGCCGAGTCTGTATTTGTGGGGTTTGTAGTTGTGGAGTTTCTAGTTGTGGAGTTTCTAGTTGCGGAGTTTCTAGTTGTAGATTTTCTAGTTGTGGAGTATCTAGTTGTGGATTTTCCAGTTGCCGAGTTTCCAGTTGTGGAGTATCTAGTAGTGGAGTTTCCAGTTGTGGAGTCCCTAGTTGTGGAGTTTCTAGTTGCGGAGTCTCAAGCTGTGGAGTTTCAAGTTGTGGAGTTTCTAGTTGTGGAGTCTCAAGTTGTGGAGTTTAAAGTTGTGGAGTTTCAAGTTGTGGAGTCTCTAGTTGTGGAGTTTCTAGTTGCAGAGTATCTAGTTGTGCAGTTTCCAGATGTGGAGTTTCTAGTTGTGAAGTTGCGGAGTCTCTGGTTGTGGAGTTTTTAGTTCTGGAGTCTCTAGTTGTGGAGTTTCTAGTTGTGGAGTTTTTAGTTGTGGAGTATCTAGTTGTGGAGTTTCCAGTTGTGAAGTATCTAGTTGTGAAGTTTCCAGTTGTGGAGTATCTAGTTGTGGAGTTTTAAATTGTGGAGTTTCGAGTTGCGGAGTTTCTAGTTGCGGAGTTTTTAATAGCGGAGTTTCTAGTTGTGAAGTTTCAAGTTGCGGAGTCTCCAGTTGTGGAGTTTCCAGTTGTGGAGTTTTTAGTTGTGGAGTTTTTAGTTGTTGATTTTCTAGTTGTGAAGTCTCTAGTTTTGCAGTTTCTAGCTGTGGAGTTTCTAGATATGGAATTTCTAGTTGCCGAGTCTGTATTTGTGGGGTTTGTAGTTGTGGAGTTTCTAGTTGTGGAGTTTCTAGTTGTGGAGTCTCTAGTTGCGGAGTTTCTAGTTGTAGATTTTCTAGTTGTGGAGTATCTAGTTGTGGATTTTCCAGTTGTGGAGTTTCTAGTTGTTGAGTTGCGGAGTTTCTAGTTGTTGAGTTTCTAGTTGCAGAGTCTCTAGTTGTGGAGTTTCAAGTTGTGGAGTCTCTGGATGTGGAGTTTCTAGTTGTCGAGTTTCCAGTTGTGGAGTATCTAGTAGTGGAGTTTCTAGTTGTGGAGTTTCTAGTTGTGGAGTTTCTAGTTGTGGAGTCCTTAGTGTTGGAGTTTCTAGTTGCGGAGTCTCTAGTTGTGGAGTTTCGAGTTGCGGAGTCTCAAACTGTGGAGTTTCTAGTTGTTGAGTTTTTAGTTGTGGAGTTTCCAGTTGTTGAGTTTCTAGTTTCAAGTCTCTAGTTGTAGATTCTCTAGTTGTGGAGTCTCTAGTTTAGGAGTTTCTAGTTGAAGAGTTTTTTGTGGTGGAGTGTCTAGTTGTGGAGTTTCCAGTAGTGGAGTTTCGAGTTGTGGAGTTTCTAGTTGCGGAGTCCCTAGTTGTGGAGTTTCTAGTTGTGGAGTCTCAAGCTGTGGAGTTTCTAGTTGTTGAGGTTTTAGTTGTGGAGTTTCTAGTGCTTGAGTTTTCTAGTTTGAAGTCTCTAGTTGTAGATTCTCTAGTTGTGGAGTCTCTAGTTTAGGAATTTCTAGTTGAAGAGTTTTTAGTTGTGGAGTGTCTAGTTGTGGAGTTTCCAGTTGTGGAGTTTCGAGTTGTGGAGTTGCGGAGTCTCTAGTTGTGGAGTTTCTAGTTGCAGAGTCTCTAGTTGTGGAGTTTCAAGTTGTGGAGTCTCTAGTTGTGGAGTTTCTAGTTGCCGAGTTTCCAGTTGTGGAGTATCTAGTACTGGAGTTGCCGGTTGTGGAGTTTCCAGTTGTGGAGTTTCTAGTTGCGGAGTCCCTAGTTGTGGAGTTTCTAGTTGCGGAGTCTCAAGATGTGGAGTTTCTAGTTGTTGAGTTTTTAGTTGTGGAGTTTCTAGTTGTTGAGTTTCTAGTTTGAAGTCTCTAGTTGTAGATTTTTTAGTTGTGGAGTCTCTAGTTTAGGAATTTCTAGTTGAAGAGTTTTTAGTTGTGGAGTGTCTAGTTGTGGAGTTTCTAGTTGCAGAGTCTCTAGTTGTGGAGTTTCAAGTTGTGGAGTCGCTAGTTGTGGAGTTTCTAGTTGCCGAGTTTTCAGTTGTGGAGTATCTAGTAGTGGAGTTTCTATTTGTGGAGTTTCTAGATGCGGAGTTTCTAGTTGCAGAGTCTCTGGTTGTGGAGTTTCGAGTTTTGGAGTTTCTAGTGTTGGAGGTTTGAGTTGTGGAGTTTCTAGTTGTGGAGTTTCTAGTTGCGGAATCTCTAGCTGTGGAGTTTCTAGTTGCGGAACCTAAAGTTGTGAGGTTTCAAGTGGTGGAGTTTCTAGTTGTGGAGTTTCTAGTTGTGGAGTTTCTAGTTGTGGAGTCTCTAGTTGTGTAGTTTCTAGCTGCGGAGTTTCTAGTTGCAGAGTTTTTATTTGTGGAGTTTCTACTTGCGGAGTTTCTAGTTGCAGAGTCTCTGGTTGTGGAGTTTCTAGTTGCGAAGTCTCTAGTTGTGCAGTTTCTTGTTGTGGAGTTTCCAGTTGTGGAGTTTTTAGTTGTGGAGTTTCTAGTTGTGGAGTTTCTGGTTGTGGAGTTTCTGGTTGTGGAGTTTCTAGTTGCGGAGTCTCTAGTTGTGGAGTTTCGATTTTTGGAGTTTCTAGTGTTGGAGTTTTGAGTTTAGGAGTTTCTAGTTGCGGAATCTCTAGCTGTGGATTTTCTAGTTGCGGAACTTAAAGTTGTGAGGTTTCAAGTTGTGGAGTTTCAAGTTGTGGAGTTTCTAGTTGTGGAATTTCTAGTTGTGGAGTCTCTAGTTGTGTAGTTTCTAGCTGCAGAGTTTCTATTTGTGGAGTTTCTAGTTGCGGAGTTTCTAGTTGCAGAGTCTCTGGTTGTGGAGTTTCTAGTTGCGGAGTCTCTAGTTGTGGAGTTTCTAGTTGTGGAGTTTCTAGTTGTGGAGTTCCAAGTTGTAAAGTTTCTAGTTGGGGAGTTTCTAGTTGTGGAGTTTCTAGTTGTGGAGTCTCAAGTTGTGGAGTTTAAACTTGTGGAGTTTCAAGTTGTGGAGTCTATAGTTGTGGATTTTATAGTTGTGGATTTTCTAGTTGTGGAGTAAATCGTTGTGGATTTTCCAGTTGTGGAGTTTCTAGTTGTGGAGTTGCGGAGTCTCTAGTTGTGGAGTTTCTAGTTGCAGAGTCTCTAGTTGTGGAGTTTCAAGTTGTGGAGTCTCTAGTTGTGGAGTTTCTAGTTGCCGAGTTTCCAGTTGTGGAGTATCTAGTAGTGGAGTTTCCAGTTGTGGAGTTTCTAGTTGTGGAGTTTCTAGTTGCGGAGTCCCTTGTTGTGGAGTTTCTAGTTGTGGAGTCTCTAGTTGTAGAGTTTCTAGTTGAGGAGTTTCTAGTTGTGGATTTTCCAGTTGTCGAGTTTCTAGTAGTGGAGTATCTAGTAGTGAAGTTTCCAGTTGTGGAGTTTCAAGTTGCGGAGTCTCAAGCTGTGGAGCTTCTAGTTGTTGAGTTTTAGTTGTGCAGTTTCTAGTTGTTGAGTTTCTAGTTTGAAGTCTCAGGTTGTGGAGTTTCTAGTTTAGGAGTTTCTAGTTGTAGAGTTTTTAGTTTTTGAGTCTCTAGTTGTGAAGTTTCAAGTTCTGGAGTTTCGAGTTGTGGAGTTTCGAATTGTGGAGTTTTGAGTTGTGGAGTTTCGAGTTGTGGAGTTTATAGTTGTGGAGTTTCTAGTTGCGGAATCTCTAGTTGTGCATTTTCTAGTTGCGAAACTTAAAGCTGTGAGGTTTCAAGTTGTGGAGTTTCTAGTTGTGGAGTTTCTAGTTGTGGAGTTTCTAGTTGCGGAGTTTCTAGTTGTGGAGTTTCTAGCTGCGGAGACTCTAGTTGTGGAGTTTCTAGTTGTGGAGTCTCTAGATGCGGAGTTTCTAGTTGTGGAGTTGCTAGTGTTGGAGTTTCTAGTTGTGGAGTTTCAGGTTGTGGAGTTTCTAGTTTCAGAGATTCTAGTTGCGGAGTCTCTGGTTGTGGAAGTTCTAGTTATGGATTTTCTAGTTGTGGAGTTTCTAGTAGAGTTTCGAATTTTGAAGTTTCTAGTTGTTGAGTTTCTAGTTTGAAGTCTCTAGTTGTAGATTCTCTAGTTGTGGAGTCTCTTGTTTAGGTGTTTCTAGTTGAAGAGTTTTTAGTTGTGGAGTGTCTAGTTGTGAAGTTTCCAGTTGTGGAGTTTCGAGTTGTGGAGTTTCGAGTTTTGGAGTTTCTAGTTGTGGAATTTTGAGTTGTGGAGTTTCTAGTTGTGGAGTTTCTAGTTGCGGAATCTCTAGCTGTGGATTTTCTAGTTGCGTAACTTAAGGTCGTGAGGTTTCAAGTTGTGGAGTTTCTAGTTTTCTAGTTGTGGAGTTTCTAGTTGTGGAGTTTCTAGTTGTGGAGTCTGTAGTTGTGTAGTTTCTAGCTGCGGAGTTTCTATTTGTCGAGTATCTAGCTGCGGAGTTTCTAGTTGCGGAGTCTCTAGTTGTGGAGCTTCTAGTTGTGGAGTTTCTAGTTGTGGAGTTTCCATTTGTGGAGTTATAGTTGTGGACTTTCTAGACATGAAATTTCTTGTAGTCGTGTCTCTATTTGTGGAGCTTGTAGTTGTGGAGTTTCTAGTTGTTGAGTTTCTAGTTGTGGAGTCTCTAGTTTTGCAGTTTCTAGTTGTGGAGTTTCTAGATATGGAATTTCTAGTTGCCGAGTCTGTATTTGTGAAGTTTGAAGTTCTGGAGTTTCTAGTTGTGGAGTTTCTAGTTGTGGAGTCTCTAGTGTCGGAGTTTCTAGTTGCGGAGTTTCTAGTTGTGGAGTTTCTGGTTGTGGAGTTTCTATTTGAGGAGTTTCAAGTTGTGAAGTTTCTAGTTGTGGAGTCTCTAGTTGCTGAGATTCTAGTTGTGAAGTTTCTAGTTGTGGAGTTTCTAGTTTTCGAGTCCCTAGTTGTGGAGTTTCTAGTTGCGGAGTCTCAAGCTGCCGAGTTTCAAGTTGTGGTGTTTCTAGTTGTGGAGTCTCAAGTTGTGGAGTTTCAAGTTGTGAAATTTCAAGTTGTGGAGTCTCTAGTTGTGGAGTTTCTAGTTGCAGAGTATCTAGTTGTGGAGTTTCCAGTTGTAGAGTTTCTAGTTGTGAAGTTGTGGAGTCTCTTGTTGTAGAGTTTTCAGTTGTGGAGTTTCTAGTTGTGGAGTTTCCAGTTGTGAAGTATCTAGTTGTGGAGTTTCCAGTTGTGGAGTATCTAGTTGTGGAGTTTTAAATTGTGGAGTTTCTAGTTGCGGAGTTTCCAGTTGCGGAGTTTTTAATAGCGGAGTTTCTAGTTGTGAAGTTTCAAGTTGCGGAGTCTCAAGTTGTGGAGTTTCCAGTTGTGGAGTTTTTAGTTGTGGAGTTTTAGTTGTTGAGTTTCTAGTTGTGAAGTCTCTAGTTTTGCAGTTTCTAGCTGTGGAGTTTCTAGATATGGAATTTCTAGTTGCCGAGTCTGTATTTGTGGGGTTTGTAGTTGTGGAGTTTCTAGTTGTGGAGTTTCTAGTTGTGGAGTCTCTAGTTGCGGAGTTTCTAGTTGTGGAGTATCTAGTTGTGGATTTTCCAGTTCTGGAGTTTCTAGTTGTTGAGTTGCGGAGTCTCTAGTTGTTGAGTTTCTAGTTGCAGAGTCTCTAGTTATGGAGTTTCAAGTTGTGGAGTCTCTGGATGTGGAGTTTCTAGTTGTCGAGTTTCCAGTTGTGGAGTATCTAGTAGTGGAGTTTCGAGTTGTGGAGTTTCTAGTTGTGGAGTTTCTAGTTGTGGAGTCCCTAGTTGTGGAGTTTCTAGTTGCGGAGTCTCTAGTTGTGGAGTTTCAAGTTGCGGAGACTCAAGCTGTAGAGTTTCTAGTTGTTGAGTTTTTAGTTGTGGAGTTTCCAGTTGTTGAGTTTCTAGTTTCAAGTCTCTAGTTGTAGATTCCCTAGTTGTGGAGTCTCTAGTTTAGGAGTTTCTAGTTGAAGAGTTTTTTGTTGTGGAGTGTCTAGTTGTGGAGTTTCCAGTAGTGGAGTTTCGAGTTGTGGAGTTTCGAGTTGCAGAGTCTTTAGTTGTGGAGTTTCAAGTTGTGGAGTTTCTAGTTGCTGAGTTTCCAGTTGCGGAGTATCTAGTAGTGGAGTTTCCAGTTGTGGAGTTTCTAGTTGTGGAGTTTCTAGTTGCGGAGTCCCTAGTTGTGGAGTTTCTAGTTGCGGAGTCTCAAGCTGTGGAGTTTCTAGTTGTTGAGTTTTTAGTTGTGGAGTTTCTAGTGCTTGAGTTTCTAGTTTGAAGTCTCTAGTTGTAGATTCTCTAGTTGTGGAGTCTCTAGTTTAGGAATTTCTAGTTGAAGAGTTTTTAGTTGTGGAGTGTCTAGTTGTGAAGTTTCCAGTTGTTGAGTTTCGAGTTGTGGAGTTGCGGAGTCTCTAGTTGTGGAGTTTCTAGTTGCAGAGTCTCTAGTTGTGGAGTTTCAAGTTGTGGAGTCTCTAGTTGTGGAGTTTCTAGTTGCCGAGTTTCCAGTTGTGGAGTATCTAGTAGTGGAGTTGCCGGTTGTGGAGTTTCCAGTTGTGGAGTTTCTAGTTTCGGAGTCCCTAGTTGTGGAGTTTCTAGTTGCGGAGTCTCAAGATGTGGAGTTTCTAGTTGTTGAGTTTTCAGTTGTGGAGTTTCTAGTTGTTGAGTTTCTAGTTTGAAGTCTCTAGTTGTAGATTTTTTAGTTGTGGAGTCTCTAGTTTAGGAATTTCTAGTTGAAGAGTTTTTAGTTGTGGAGTGTCTAGTTGAGGAGTTTCCAGTTGTGGAGTTTCGAGTTGTGCAGTTGTGGAGTCTCTAGTTGTGGAGTTTCTAGTTGCAGAGTCTCTAGTTGTGGAGTTTCAAGTTTTGGAGTTTCTAGTGTTGGAGTTTTGAGTTTAGGAATTTCTAGTTGCGGAATCACTAGCTGTGGATTTCCTAGTTGCGGAACTTAAAGTTGTGAGGTTTCAAGTTGTGGAGTTTCAAGTTGTGGAGTTTCTAGTTGTGGAATTTCTAGTTATGGAGTCTCTAGTTGTGTAGTTTCTAGCTGCGGAGTTTCTATTTGTGGAGTTTCTAGTTGCGGAGTTTCTAGTTGCAGAGTCTCTGGTTGGGGAGTTTCTAGTTGTGGAGTTTCTAGTTGTGGAGTCTCAAGTTGTGGAGTTTAAACTTGTGGAGTTTCAAGTTGTGGAGTCTATAGTTGTGGAGTTTCTAGTTGTGGATTTTCTAGTTGTGGAGTAAATAGTTGTGGATTTTCCAGTTGTGGAGTTTCTAGTTGTGGAGTGGCGGAGTCTCTAGTTGTGGAGTTTCTAGTTGCCGAGTTTCCAGTTGTGGAGTATCTAGTAGTGGAGTTTCTAGTTGTGGAGTTTCTAGTTGCAGAGTATCTAGTTGTGCAGTTTCCAGTTGTGGAGTTTCTAGTGTTGAAGTTGCGGAGTCTCTGGTTGTGGAGTTTTTAGTTGTGGAGTCTCTAGTTGTGGAGTTTCTAGTTGTGGAGTTTTTAGTTGTGAAGTATCTAGTTGTGAAGTTTCCAGTTGTGATGTATCTAGTTGTGGAGTTTCCAGTTGTGGAGTATCTTGCTGTGGAGTTTTAAATTGTGGAGTTTCTAGTTGCGGAGTTTCTAGTTGCGGAGTTTTTAATAGCGGAGTTTCTAGTTTTGAAGTTTCAAGTTGCGGAGTCTCAAGTTGTGGAGTTTCCAGTTGTGGAGTTTTTAGTTGTGGAGTTTTTAGTTGTTGAGTTTCTAGTTTTGAAGTCTCTAGTTTTGCAGTTTCTAGCTGTGGAGTTTCTAGATATGGAATTTCTAGTTGCCGAGTCTGTATTTGTGGGGTTTGTAGTTGTGGAGTTTCTAGTTGTGGAGTTTCTAGTTGTGGAGTTTCTAGTTGTGGAGTTTCTAGTTGTAGATTTTCTAGTTGTAGCGTATCTAGTTGTGGATTTTCCAGTTGCCGAGTTTCCAGTTGTGGAGTATCTAGTAGTGGAGTTTCCAGTTGTGGAGTCCCTAGTTGTGGAGTTTCTAGTTGCGGAGTCTCAAGCTGTGTAGTTTCAAGTTGTGGAGTTTCTAGTTGTGGAGTCTCAAGTTGTGGAGTTTAAAGTTGTGGAGTTTCAAGTTGTGGAGTCTCTAGTTGTGGAGTTTCTAGTTGCAGAGTATCTAGTTGTGCAGTTTCCAGTTGTGGAGTTTCTAGTTGTGAAGTTGCGGAGTCTCTGGTTGTGGAGTTTTTAGTTCTGGAGTCTCTAGTTGTGGAGTTTCTAGTTGTGGAGTTTTTAGTTGTGGAGTATCTAGTTGTGGAGTTTCCAGTTGTGAAGTATCTAGTTGTGGAGTTTCCAGTTGTGGAGTATCTAGTTGTGGAGTTTTAAATTGTGGAGTTTCTAGTTGCGGAGTTTCTAGTTGCGGAGTTTTTAATAGCGGAGTTTCTAGTTGTGAAGTTTCAAGTTGCGGAGTCTCAAGTTGTGGAGTTTCCAGTCTGGAGTTTTTAGTTTTGGAGTTTTTAGTTGTTGAGTTTCTAGTTGTGAAGTCTCTAGTTTTGCAGTTTCTAGCTGTGGAGTTTCTAGATATGGAATTTCTAGTTGCCGAGTCTGTATTTGTGGGGTTTGTAGTTGTGGAGTTTCTAGTTGTGGAGTTTCTAGTTGTGGAGTCTCTAGTTGCGGAGAGTCTAGTTGTAGATTTTCTAGTTGTGGAGTATCTAGTTGTGGATTTTCCAGTTGTGGAGTTTCTAGTTGTTGAGTTGCGGAGTTTCTAGTTGTTGAGTTTCTAGTTGCAGAGTCTCTAGTTGTGGAGTTTCAAGTTGTGGAGTCTCTGGATGTGGAGTTTCTAGTTGTCGTGTTTCCAGTTGTGGAGTATCTAGTAGTGGAGTTTCGAGTTGTGGAGTTTCTAGTTGTGGAGTTTCTAGTTGTGGAGTCCCTAGTGTTGGAGTTTCTAGTTGCGGAGTCTCTAGTTGTGGAGTTTCAAGTTGCGGAGACTCAAGCTGTAGAGTTTCTAGTTGTTGAGTTTTTAGTTGTGGAGTTTCCAGTTGTTGAGTTTCTAGTTTCAAGTCTCTAGTTGTAGATTCCCTAGTTGTGGAGTCTCTAGTTTAGGAGTTTCTAGTTGAAGAGTTTTTTGTTGTGGAGTGTCTAGTTGTGGAGTTTCCAGTAGTGGAGTTTCGAGTTGTGGAGTTTCGAGTTGCAGAGTCTTTAGTTGTGGAGTTTCAAGTTGTGGAGTTTCTAGTTGCTGAGTTTCCAGTTGCGGAGTATCTAGTAGTGGAGTTTCCAGTTGTGGAGTTTCTAGTTGTGGAGTTTCTAGTTGCGGAGTCCCTAGTTGTGGAGTTTCTAGTTGCGGAGTCTCAAGCTGTGGAGTTTCTAGTTGTTGAGTTTTTAGTTGTGGAGTTTCTAGTGCTTGAGTTTCTAGTTTGAAGTCTCTAGTTGTAGATTCTCTAGTTGTGGAGTCTCTAGTTTAGGAATTTCTAGTTGAAGAGTTTTTAGTTGTGGAGTGTCTAGTTGTGAAGTTTCCAGTTGTTGAGTTTCGAGTTGTGGAGTTGCGGAGTCTCTAGTTGTGGAGTTTCTAGTTGCAGAGTCTCTAGTTGTGGAGTTTCAAGTTGTGGAGTCTCTAGTTGTGGAGTTTCTAGTTGCCGAGTTTCCAGTTGTGGAGTATCTAGTAGTGGAGTTGCCGGTTGTGGAGTTTCCAGTTGTGGAGTTTCTAGTTTCGGAGTCCCTAGTTGTGGAGTTTCTAGTTGCGGAGTCTCAAGATGTGGAGTTTCTAGTTGTTGAGTTTTCAGTTGTGGAGTTTCTAGTTGTTGAGTTTCTAGTTTGAAGTCTCTAGTTGTAGATTTTTTAGTTGTGGAGTCTCTAGTTTAGGAATTTCTAGTTGAAGAGTTTTTAGTTGTGGAGTGTCTAGTTGAGGAGTTTCCAGTTGTGGAGTTTCGAGTTGTGCAGTTGTGGAGTCTCTAGTTGTGGAGTTTCTAGTTGCAGAGTCTCTAGTTGTGGAGTTTCAAGTTTTGGAGTTTCTAGTGTTGGAGTTTTGAGTTTAGGAATTTCTAGTTGCGGAATCACTAGCTGTGGATTTCCTAGTTGCGGAACTTAAAGTTGTGAGGTTTCAAGTTGTGGAGTTTCAAGTTGTGGAGTTTCTAGTTGTGGAATTTCTAGTTATGGAGTCTCTAGTTGTGTAGTTTCTAGCTGCGGAGTTTCTATTTGTGGAGTTTCTAGTTGCGGAGTTTCTAGTTGCAGAGTCTCTGGTTGGGGAGTTTCTAGTTGTGGAGTTTCTAGTTGTGGAGTCTCAAGTTGTGGAGTTTAAACTTGTGGAGTTTCAAGTTGTGGAGTCTATAGTTGTGGAGTTTCTAGTTGTGGATTTTCTAGTTGTGGAGTAAATAGTTGTGGATTTTCCAGTTGTGGAGTTTCTAGTTGTGGAGTGGCGGAGTCTCTAGTTGTGGAGTTTCTAGTTGCCGAGTTTCCAGTTGTGGAGTATCTAGTAGTGGAGTTTCTAGTTGTGGAGTTTCTAGTTGCAGAGTATCTAGTTGTGCAGTTTCCAGTTGTGGAGTTTCTAGTGTTGAAGTTGCGGAGTCTCTGGTTGTGGAGTTTTTAGTTGTGGAGTCTCTAGTTGTGGAGTTTCTAGTTGTGGAGTTTTTAGTTGTGAAGTATCTAGTTGTGAAGTTTCCAGTTGTGATGTATCTAGTTGTGGAGTTTCCAGTTGTGGAGTATCTTGCTGTGGAGTTTTAAATTGTGGAGTTTCTAGTTGCGGAGTTTCTAGTTGCGGAGTTTTTAATAGCGGAGTTTCTAGTTTTGAAGTTTCAAGTTGCGGAGTCTCAAGTTGTGGAGTTTCCAGTTGTGGAGTTTTTAGTTGTGGAGTTTTTAGTTGTTGAGTTTCTAGTTTTGAAGTCTCTAGTTTTGCAGTTTCTAGCTGTGGAGTTTCTAGATATGGAATTTCTAGTTGCCGAGTCTGTATTTGTGGGGTTTGTAGTTGTGGAGTTTCTAGTTGTGGAGTTTCTAGTTGTGGAGTTTCTAGTTGTGGAGTTTCTAGTTGTAGATTTTCTAGTTGTAGCGTATCTAGTTGTGGATTTTCCAGTTGCCGAGTTTCCAGTTGTGGAGTATCTAGTAGTGGAGTTTCCAGTTGTGGAGTCCCTAGTTGTGGAGTTTCTAGTTGCGGAGTCTCAAGCTGTGTAGTTTCAAGTTGTGGAGTTTCTAGTTGTGGAGTCTCAAGTTGTGGAGTTTAAAGTTGTGGAGTTTCAAGTTGTGGAGTCTCTAGTTGTGGAGTTTCTAGTTGCAGAGTATCTAGTTGTGCAGTTTCCAGTTGTGGAGTTTCTAGTTGTGAAGTTGCGGAGTCTCTGGTTGTGGAGTTTTTAGTTCTGGAGTCTCTAGTTGTGGAGTTTCTAGTTGTGGAGTTTTTAGTTGTGGAGTATCTAGTTGTGGAGTTTCCAGTTGTGAAGTATCTAGTTGTGGAGTTTCCAGTTGTGGAGTATCTAGTTGTGGAGTTTTAAATTGTGGAGTTTCTAGTTGCGGAGTTTCTAGTTGCGGAGTTTTTAATAGCGGAGTTTCTAGTTGTGAAGTTTCAAGTTGCGGAGTCTCAAGTTGTGGAGTTTCCAGTCTGGAGTTTTTAGTTTTGGAGTTTTTAGTTGTTGAGTTTCTAGTTGTGAAGTCTCTAGTTTTGCAGTTTCTAGCTGTGGAGTTTCTAGATATGGAATTTCTAGTTGCCGAGTCTGTATTTGTGGGGTTTGTAGTTGTGGAGTTTCTAGTTGTGGAGTTTCTAGTTGTGGAGTCTCTAGTTGCGGAGAGTCTAGTTGTAGATTTTCTAGTTGTGGAGTATCTAGTTGTGGATTTTCCAGTTGTGGAGTTTCTAGTTGTTGAGTTGCGGAGTTTCTAGTTGTTGAGTTTCTAGTTGCAGAGTCTCTAGTTGTGGAGTTTCAAGTTGTGGAGTCTCTGGATGTGGAGTTTCTAGTTGTCGTGTTTCCAGTTGTGGAGTATCTAGTAGTGGAGTTTCGAGTTGTGGAGTTTCTAGTTGTGGAGTTTCTAGTTGTGGAGTCCCTAGTGTTGGAGTTTCTAGTTGCGGAGTCTCTAGTTGTGGAGTTTCGAGTTGCGAAGTCTCAAGCTGTGGAGTTTCTAGTTGTTGAGTTTTTAGTTGTGGAGTTTCCAGTTGTTGAGTTTCTAGTTTCAAGTCTCTAGTTGTAGATTCTCTAGTTGTGGAGTCTCTAGTTTAGGAGTTTCTAGTTGAAGAGTTTTTGTGGTGGAGTGTCTAGTTGTGGAGTTTCCAGTAGTGGAGTTTCGAGTTGTGGAGTTTCGAGTTGCAGAGTCTTTAGTTGTGGAGTTTCAAGAGTTGGAGTCTCTAGTTGTGGAGTTTCTAGTTGCTGAGTTTCCAGTTGTGGAGTTTCTAGTGTTGGAGTTTCTAGTTGCGGAGTCCCTAGTTGTGGAGTTTCTAGTTGTGGAGTCTCCAGCTGTGGAGTTTCTAGTTGTTGAGTTTTTAGTTGTGGAGTTTCTAGTGCTTGAGTTTCTAGTTTGAAGTCTCTAGTTGTAGATTCTCTAGTTGTGGAGTCTCTAGTTTAGGAATTTCTAGTTGAAGAGTTTTTAGTTGTGGAGTGTCTAGTTGTGGAGTTTCCAGTTGTGGAGTTTCGAGTTGTGGAGTTGCGGAGTCTCTAGTTGTGGAGTTTCTAGTTGCAGAGTCTCTAGTTGTGGAGTTTCAAGTTGTGGAGTCTCAAGATGTGGAGTTTCTAGTGGTTGAGTTTTTAGTTGTGGAGTTTCTAGTTGTTGAGTTTCTAGTTTGAAGTCTCTAGTTGTAGATTTTTTAGTTGTGGAGTCTCTAGTTTAGGAATTTCTAGTTGAAGAGTTTTTAGTTGTGGAGTGTCTAGTTGTGAAGTTTCTAGTTGCAGAGTCTCTAGTTCTGGAGTTTCAAGTTGTGGAGTCTCTAGTTGTGGAGTTTCTAGTTGCCGAGTTTTCAGTTGTGGAGTATCTAGTAGTGGAGTTTCTATTTGTGGAGTTTCTAGCTGCGGAGTTTCTAGTTGCCGAGTCTCTGGTTGTGGAGTTTCGAGTTTTGGAGTTTCTAGTGTTGGAGGTTTGAGTTGTGGAGTTTCTAGTTGTGGAGTTTCTAGTTGCGGAATCTCTAGCTGTGGATTTTCTAGTTGCGGAACCTAAAGTTGTGAGGTTTCAAGTGGTGGAGTCTCTAGTTGTGGAGTTTCTAGTTGTGGAGTTTCTAGTTGTGGAGTCCCTAGTTGTGGAGTTTCTAGTTGTGGAGTCTCAAGATGTGGAGTTTCTGGTTGTTGAGTTTTAGTTGTGGAGTTTCTAGTTGTTGAGTTTCTAGTTTGAAGGCTCTAGTTGTAGATTTTTTAGTTGTGGAGTCTCTAGTTGAATTTCTAGTTGAAGAGTTTTTAGTTGTGGAGTGTCTAGTTGCAGAGTCTCTGGTTGTGGAGTTTCTAGTTGCGAAGTCTCTAGTTGTGGAGTTTCTTGTTGTGGAGTTTCCAGTTGTGGAGTTTTTAGTTGTGGAGTTTCTAGTTGTGGAGTTTCTGGTTGTGGAGTTTCTGGTTGTGGAGTTTCTAGTTGCGGAGTCTCTAGTTGTGGAGTTTCGATTTTTGGAGTTTCTAGTGTTGGAGTTTTGAGTTTAGGAGTTTCTAGTTGCGGAATCTCTAGCTGTGGATTTTCTAGTTGCGGAACTTAAAGTTGTGAGGTTTCAAGTTGTGGAGTTTCAAGTTGCGGAGTCTCAAGCTGTGGAGTTTCTAGTTGTGGAGTTTCCAGTTGTGGAGTTTCGAGTTGTGGAGTTTCTAGTTGCAGAGTCTCTAGTTGTGGAGTTTCAAGTTGTGGAGTCTCTAGTTGTGGAGTTTCTAGTTGCCGAGTTTCCAGTTGTGGAGTATCTAGTGGATTTTCCAGTTGTGGAGTTTCCAGTTGTGGAGTTTCTAGTTGCGGAGTCCCTAGTTGTGGAGTTTCTAGTTGCGGAGTCTCAAGCTGCGGAGTTTCAAGTTGTGGAGTTTCTAGTTGTGGAGTCTCAAGTTGTGGAGTTTCAAGTTGTGAAGTTTCAAGTTGTGGAGTCTCTAGTTGTGGAGTTTCTAGTTGCAGAGTATCTAGTTGTGGAGTTTCCAGTTGTGGAGTTTCTAGTTGTGAAGTTGTGGAGTCTCTGGTTGTAGAGTTTTTAGTTGTGGAGTTTCTAGTTGTGGAGTTTCGAGTTGTGGAGTCTCTAGTTGTGGAGTTTCTAGTTGTGGAGTTTTTAGTTGTGGACTATCTAGTTGTGGAGTTTCCAGTTGTGAAGTATCTAGTTGTGTAGTTTCCAGTTGTGGAGTATCTAGTTGTGGAGTTTTAAATTGTGGAGTTTCTAGTTGCGGAGTTTCTAGTTGCGGAGTTTTTAATAGCGGAGTTTCTAGTTGTGAAGTTTCAAGTTGCGGAGTCTCAAGTTGTGGAGTTTCCAGTTGTGGAGTTTTTAGTTGTGGAGTTTTAGTTGTTGAGTTTCTAGTTGTGAAGTCTCTAGTTTTGCAGTTTCTAGCTGTGGAGTTTCTAGATATGGAATTTCTAGTTGCCGAGTCTGTATTTGTGGGGTTTGTAGTTGTGGAGTTTCTAGTTGTGGAGTTTCTAGTTTTGGAGTCTCTAGCTGCGGAGTTTCTAGTTGTAGATTTTCTAGTTGTGGAGTATCTAGTTGTGGATTTTCCAGTTCTGGAGTTTCTAGTTGTTGAGTTGCGGAGTCTCTAGTTGTTGAGTTTCTAGTGGCAGAGTCTCTAGTTGTGGAGTTTCAAGTTGTGGAGTCTCTGGATGTGGAGTTTCTAGTTGTCGAGTTTCCAGTTGTGGAGTTTCTAGTTGTGGAGTTTCTAGTTGTGGAGTCCCTAGTTGTGGAGTTTCTAGTTGCGGAGTCTCTAGTTGTGGAGTTTCAAGTTGCGGAGTCTCAAGCTGTAGAGTTTCTAGTTGTTGAGTTTTTAGTTGTGGAGTTTCCAGTTGTTGAGTTTCTAGTTTCAAGTCTCTAGTTGTAGATTCCCTAGTTGTGGAGTTTCTAGTTTAGGAGTTTCTAGTTGAAGAGTTTTTGTTGTGGAGTGTCTAGTTGTGGAGTTTCAAGTAGTGGAGTTTCGAGTTGTGGAGTTTCGAGTTGCAGAGTCTTTAGTTGTGGAGTTTCAAGTTGTGGAGTCTCTAGTTGTGGAGTTTCTAGTTGCTGAGTTTCCAGTTGCGGAGTATCTAGTAGTGGAGTTTCCAGTTGTGGAGTTTCTAGTTGTGGAGTTTCTAGTTGCGGAGTCTCAAGCTATGAAGTTTCTAGTTGTTGAGTTTTTAGTTGTGGAGTTTCTAGTGCTTGAGTTTCTAGTTTGAAGTCTCTAGTTGTAGATTCTCTAGTTGTGGAGTCTCTAGTTTAGGAATTTCTAGTTGAAGCGTTTTTAGTTGTGGAGTGTCTAGTTGTGAAGTTTCCAGTTGTGGAGTTTCGAGTTGTGGAGTTGCGGAGTCTCTAGTTGTGGAGTTTCTAGTTGCAGAGTCTCTAGTTGTGGAGTTTGAAGTTTTGAAGTTTCTAGTGCTGGAGTTTTGAGTTTAGGAGTTTCTAGTTGCGGAATCACTAGCTGTCAATTTCCTAGTTGCGGAACATAAAGTTGTGAGGTTTCAAGTTGTGGAGTTTCAAGTTGTGGAGTTTCTAGTTGTGGAATTTCTAGTTGTGGAGTCTCTAGTTGTGTAGTTTCTAGCTGCGGAGTTTCTATTTGTGGAGTTTCTAGTTGCGGAGTTTCTAGTTGCAGAGTCTCTGGTTGTGGAGTTTCTAGTTGCGGAGTCTCTAGTTGTGGAGTTTCTAGTTGTGGAGTTTCTAGTTGTGGAGTTCCAAGTTGTAAAGTTTCTAGTTGGGGAGTTTCTAGTTGTGGAGTTTCTAGTTGTGGAGTCTCAAGTTGTGGAGTTTAAACTTGTGGAGTTTCAAGTTGTGGAGTCTATAGTTGTGGAGTTTCTAGTTGTGGATTTTCTAGTTGTGGAGTAAATAGTTGTGGATTTTCCAGTTGTGGAGTTTCTAGTTTTGGAGTTGCGGAGTCTCTAGTTGTGGAGTTTCTAGTTGCCGAGTTTCCAGTTGTGGAGTATCTAGTAGTGGAGTTTCCAGTTGTGGAGTTTCTAGTTGCAGAGTATCTAGTTGTGCAGTTTCCAGTTGTGGAGTTTCTAGTGTTGAAGTTGCGGAGTCTATGGTTGTGGAGTTTTTAGTTGTGGAGCCTGTAGTTGTGGAGTTTCTAGTTGTGGAGTTTTTAGTTGTGGAGTATCTAGTTGTGGAGTATCCAGTTGTGATGTATCTAGTTGTGGAGTTTCCAGTTGTGGAGTATCTAGTTGTTGAGTTTTAAATTGTGGAGTTTCTAGTTGTGGAGTTTCTAGTTGCGGAGTTTCTAGTTCTGGAGTTTCTGGTTGTGGAGTTTCTATTTGAGGAGTTTCAAGTTGTGAAGTTTCTAGTTGTGGAGTCTCTAGTTGCGGAGTTTCTAGTTGTGAAGTTTCTAGTTGTGGAGTTTCTAGTTTTCGAGTTTCTAGTTGCGGAGTTTCTAGTTGTAGAGTCTCCTGTTGCGGAGTTTCTAGTTGCGGAGTTTCTAGTTGGGGAGTTTCCAGTTGTGGAGTTTCTATTTGTGGAGTTTCTAGTTGTGGAGTTTCTAGTTTTCGAGTTTCTAGTTGTGGAGTTTCTAGTTGTAGAGTCTCCTGTTGCGGAGTTTCTAGTTGCGGAGTTTCTAGTTGGGGAGTTTCCAGTTGTGGAGTTTCTAGTTGTGGAGTTTCTAGTTGTGGAGTCTCAAGTTGTGGAGTTTAAACTTGTGGAGTTTCAAGTTGTGGAGTCTGTAGTTGTGGAGTTTCTAGTTGTAGATTTTCTAGTTTTGGAGTATCCAGTTATGGAGTTTCTAGTTGTGAAGTTTCTAGTTGTGGAGTTTTTAGTTGTGGAGTTTCTGGTTGTGGAGTTTTTAGTTGTGGAGTTTCAAGTTGTGGAGACTCTAGTTGTGGAGTTTCTAGTTGTGGAGTCTCTAGATGCGGAGTTTCTAGTTGTGAAGTTGCTAGTGTTGGAGTTTCTAGTTGTGGAGTTTCAGGTTGTGGAGTTTCTAGTTGCAGAGATTCTAGTTGCGGAGTCTGGTTGTGGAGGTTCTAGTTATGGAGTTTCTAGTTGTGGAGTTTCTAATCGTGGAGTTTTTAGTTGTGGAGTCTAGGGTTGTGGAGTTTAAAGTGGTGGAGTCTCAAGTTGTGGAATTTCTAGTTGTAGAGTTTTTAGTTGTGGAGCTTCTAGTTGTTGAGTTTCTAGTTTTGAAGTCTCTAGTTGCGGAGTCTCTAGTTATGGAGTCTCTAGTTTAGAACTTTCTAGTTGTAGAGTTTTTAGTTGTGGAGTGTCTAGTTGTGGAGTTTCCAGTTGTGGAGTTTCCAGTTGTGGAGTTTCGAGTTGTGGAGTTTCTTGTTGTGGAGGTTTGAGTAGTGGAGTTTCTAGTTGCGGCATCTCAAGTTGTGGAATTTGTAGTTACGGAGTGTCTAGTTGTGGTGTTTCTAGCTGTGGAATTTCTTGTTGCGGAGTTTCTAAATGCAGAGTTTCTAGTAGCGGAGTTCCATAGTTGCAGAGTCTCTAGTTGTGGAGTTTCAAGTTGTGGAGTTTCTAGTAGAGTTTCGAATTTTGAAGTTTCTAGTTGTTGAGCTTCTAGTTTGAAGTCTCTAGTTGTAGATTCTCTAGTTGTGGAGTCTCTGGTTTAGGAGTTTCTAGTTAAAGAGTTTTTAGTTGTGGAGTGTCTAGTTGTGGAGTTTCTAGTTGTGGAGTTTCTAGTTGTGGAGTTTCCATTTGTGGAGTTATAGTTGTGGACTTTCTAGACATTAAATTTCTTGTAGCCGAGTCTCTATTTGTGGAGCTTGTAGTTGTGGAGTTTCTAGTTGTTGAGTTTCTAGTTGTGGAGTCTCTAGTTTTGCAGTTTCTAGTTGTGGAGTTTCTAGATATTGAATTTCTAGTTTCCGAGTCTGTATTTGTGAAGTTTGAAGTTCTGGAGTTTCTAGTTGTGGAGTTTCTAGTTGTGGAGTCTCTATTTGCGGAGTTTCTAGTTGCGGAGTTTCTAGTTGTGGAGTTTCTGGTTGTGGAGTTTCTATTTGAGGAGTTTCAAGTTGTGAAGTTTCTAGTTGTGGAGTCTCTAGTTGCGGAGTTTCTAGTTGTGAAGTTTCTAGTTGTGGAGTTTCTAGTTGTGGAGTTTCTAGTTGTGGAGTTTCTAGTTGTAGAGTCTCCTGTTGCGGAGTTTCTAGTTGCGGAGTTTCTAGTTGGGGAGTTTCCAGTTGGGGAGTTTCCAGTTGTGGAGTTTCTAGTTGTGGAGTTTCTAGTTGTGGAGTCTCAAGTTGTGGAGTTTAAACTTGTGGAGTTTCAAGTTGTGGAGTCAATAGTTGTGGAGTTTCTAGTTGTAGATTTTCTAGTTGTGGAGTATCTAGTTGTGGATTTTCCAGTTGTGGAGTTTCTAGTTGTTCAGTTGCAGAGTATCTAGTTGTTGAGTTTCTAGTTGCAGAGTCTCTAGCTGTGGAGTGTCAAGTTGTGGAGTCTCTAGATGTGGAGTTTCTAGTTGTCGAGTTTCCAGTTGTGGAGTATCTAGTAGTGGAGATTCGAGTTGTGGAGTTTCTAGTTGTGGAGTTTTTAGTTGTGGAGTTTCTAGTTGCGGAGTCTCTAGTTGCGAAGTTTCAAGTTGTGGAGTTTCAAGTTGCGGAGTCTCAAGCTGTGGAGTTTCTAGTTGTGGAGTTTCCAGTGGTGGAGTTTCGAGTTGTGGAGTTTCTAGTTGCAGAGTCTCTAGTTGTGGAGTTTCAAGTTGTGGAGTCTCTAGTTGTGGAGTTTCTAGTTGCCGAGTTTCCAGTTGTGGAGTATCTAGTAGTGGATTTTCCAGTTGTGGAGTTTCTAGTTGTGGAGTTTCTAGTTGCGGAGTCCCTAGTTGTGGAGTTTCTAGTTGCGGAGTCTCAAGCTGCGGAGTTTCAAGTTGTGGAGTTTCTAGTTGTGGAGTCTCAAGTTGTGGAGTTTCAAGTTGTGAAGTTTCAAGTTGTGGAGTCTCTAGTTGTGGAGTTTCTAGTTGCAGAGTATCTAGTTGTGGAGTTTCCAGTTGTGGAGTTTCTAGTTGTGAAGTTGTGGAGTCTCTTGTTGTAGAGTTTTCAGTTGTGGAGTTTCTAGTTGTGGAGTTTCGAGTTGTGGAGTCTCTAGTTGTGGAGTTTCTAGTTGTGGAGTTTTTAGTTGTGGAGTATCTAGTTGTGGAGTTTCCAGTTGTGGAGTATCTAGTTGTGGAGTTTTATAATTGTGGAATTTCTAGTTGCGGAGTTTCTAGTTGCGGAGTTTTTAATAGCGGAGTTTCTAGTTGTGAAGTTTCAAGTTGCGGAGTCTCAAGTTGTGAAGTTTCCAGTTGTGGAGTTTTTAGTTGTGGAGTTTTAGTTGTTGAGTTTCTAGTTGTGAAGTCTCTAGTTTTGCAGTTTCTAGCTGTGGAGTTTCTAGATATGGAATTTCTAGTTGCCGGGTCTGTATTTGTGGGGTTTGTAGTTGTGGAGTTTCTAGTTGTGGAGTTTCTAGTTGTGGAGTCTCTAGTTGCGGAGTTTCTAGTTGTAGATTTTCTAGTTGTGGAGTATCTAGTTGTGGATTTTCCAGTTCTGGAGTTTCTAGTTGTTGAGTTGCGGAGTCTCTAGTTGTTGAGTTTCTAGTTGCAGAGTCTCTAGTTGTGGAGTTTCAAGTTGTGGAGTCTCTGGATGTGGAGTTTCTAGTTGCTGAGTTTCCAGTTGTGGAGTTTCTAGTTGCTGAGTTTCCAGTTGCGGAGTATCTAGTAGTGGAGTTTCCAGTTGTGGAGTTTCTAGTTGTGGAGTTTCTAGTTGCGGAGTCCCTAGTTGTGGAGTTTCCAGTTGCGGAGTCTCAAGCTGTGGAGTTTCTAGTTGTTGAGTTTTTAGTTGTGGAGTTTCTAGTGCTTCAGTTTCTAGTTTGAAGTCTCTAGTTGTAGATTCTCTAGTTGTGGAGTCTCTAGTTTAGGAATTTCTAGTTGAAGAGTTTTTAGTTGTGGAGTGTCTAGTTGTGGAGTTTCCAGTTGTTGAGTTTCGAGTTGTGGAGTTGCGGAGTCTCTAGTTGTGGAGTTTCTAGTTGCAGAGTCTCTAGTTGTGGAGTTTCAAGTTGTGGAGTCTCTAGTTGTGGAGTTTCTAGTTGCCGAGTTTCCAGTTGTGGAGTATCTAGTAGTGGAGTTGCCGGTTGTGGAGTTTCCAGTTGTGGAGTTTCTAGTTTCGGAGTCCATAGTTGTGGAGTTTCTAGTTGCGGAGTCTCAAGATGTGGAGTTTCTAGTTGTTGAGTTTTCAGTTGTGGAGTTTCTAGTGCTTCAGTTTCTAGTTTGAAGTCTCTAGTTGTAGATTCTCTAGTTGTGGAGTCTCTAGTTTAGGAATTTCTAGTTGAAGAGTTTTTAGTTGTGGAGTGTCTAGTTGTGGAGTTTCCAGTTGTTGAGTTTCGAGTTGTGGAGTTGCGGAGTCTCTAGTTGTGGAGTTTCTAGTTGCAGAGTCTCTAGTTGTGGAGTTTCAAGTTGTGGAGTCTCTAGTTGTGGAGTTTCTAGTTGCCGAGTTTCCAGTTGTGGAGTATCTAGTAGTGGAGTTGCCGGTTGTGGAGTTTCCAGTTGTGGAGTTTCTAGTTTCGGAGTCCATAGTTGTGGAGTTTCTAGTTGCGGAGTCTCAAGATGTGGAGTTTCTAGTTGTTGAGTTTTCAGTTGTGGAGTTTCTAGTTGTTGAGTTTCTAGTTTGAAGTCCCTAGTTGTAGATTTTTTAGTTGTGGAGTCTCTAGTTTAGAAATTTCTAGTTGAAGAGTTTTTAGTTGTGGAGTGTCTAGTTGTGGAGTTTCCAGTTGTGGAGTTTTGAGTTGTGGAGTTGTGGAGTCTCTAGTTGTGGAGTTTCTAGTTGCAGAGTCTCTAGTTGTGGAGTTTCAAGTTTTGGAGTTTCTAGTGTTGGAGTTTTGAGTTTAGGAGTTTCTAGTTGCGGAATCACCAGCTGTGGATTTCCTAGTTGCGGAACTTAAAGTTGTGAGGTTTCAAGTTGTGGAGTTTCAAGTTGTGGAGTTTCTAGTTGTGGAATTTCTAGTTATGGAGTCTCTAGTTGTGTAGTTTCTAGCTGCGGAGTTTCTATTTGTGGAGTTTCTAGTTGCGGAGTTTCTAGTTGCAGAGTCTCTGGTTGTGGAGTTTCTAGTTGCGGAGTCTCTAGTTGTGGAGTTTCTAGTTGTGGAGTTTCTAGTTGTGGAGTTCCAAGTTGTAAAGTTTCTAGTTGGGGAGTTTCTAGTTGTGGAGTTTCTAGTTGTGGAGTCTCAAGTTGTGGAGTTTAAACTTGTGGAGTTTCAAGTTGTGGAGTCTATAGTTGTGGAGTTTCTAGTTGTGGATTTTCTAGTTGTGGAGTAAATAGTTGTGGATTTTCCAGTTGTGTAGTTTCTAGTTGTGGAGTTGCGGAGTCTCTAGTTGTGGAGTTTCTAGTTGCCGAGTTTCCAGTTGTGGAGTATCTAGTAGTGGAGTTTCCAGTTGTGGAGTTTCTAGTTGCAAAGTATCTAGTTGTGCAGTTTCCAGTTGTGGAGTTTCTAGTGTTGAAGTTGCGGAGTCTCAGGTTGTGGAGTTTTTAGTTGTGGAGTCTCTAGTTGTGGAGTTTCTAGTTGTGGAGTTTTTAGTTGTGGAGTATCTAGTTGTGGAGTTTCCAGTTGTGGAGTATCTAGTTGTGGAGTTTTAAATTGTGGAGTTTCTAGTTGCGTAGTTTTTAATAGCGGAGTTTCTAGTTTTGAAGTTTCTAGTTGTGAAGTCTCTAGTTTTGCAGTTTCTAGCTGTGGAGTTTCTAGATATGGAATTTCTAGTTGCCGAGTCTGTATTTGTGGGGTTTGTAGTTGTGGAGTTTCTAGTTGTGGAGTTTCTAGTTGTGGAGTTTCTAGTTGCGGAGTTTCTAGTTGTAGATATTCTAGTTGTGGAGTATCTAGTTGTGGATTTTCCAGTTGCCGAGTTTCCAGTTGTGGAGTATCTAGTAGTGGAGTTTCCAGTTGTGGAGTCCCTAGTTGTGGAGTTTCTAGTTGCGGAGTCTCAAGCTGTGGAGTTTCAAGTTGTGGAGTTTCTAGTTGTGGAGTCTCAAGTTGTGGAGTTTAAAGTTGTGGAGTTTCAAGTTGTGGAGTCTCTAGTTGTGGAGTTTCTAGTTGCAGAGTATCTAGTTGTGCAGTTTCCAGTTGTGGAGTTTCTAGTTGTGAAGTTGCGGAGTCTCTGGTTGTGGAGTTTTTAGTTCTGGAGTCTCTAGTTGTGGAGTTTCTAGTTGTGGAGTTTTTAGTTGTGGAGTATCTAGTTGTGGAGTTTCCAGTTGTGAAGTATCTAGTTGTGGAGTTTCCAGTTGTGGAGTATCTAGTTGTGGAGTTTTAAAATGTGGAGTTTCTAGTTGCGGAGTTTCTAGTTGCGGAGTTTTTAATAGCGGAGTTTCTAGTTGTGAAGTTTCAAGTTGCGGAGTCTCAAGTTGTGGAGTTTCCAGTTGTGGAGTTTTTAGTTTTGGAGTTTTAGTTGTTGAGTTTCTAGTTGTGAAGTCTCTAGTTTTGCAGTTTCTAGCTGTGGAGTTTCTAGATATGGAATTTCTAGTTGCCGAGTCTGTATTTGTGGGGTTTGTAGTTGTGGAGTTTCTAGTTGTGGAGTTTCTAGTTGTGGAGTCTCTAGTTGCGGAGAGTCTAGTTGTAGATTTTCTAGTTGTGGAGTATCTAGTTGTGGATTTTCCAGTTGTGGAGTTTCTAGTTGTTGAGTTGCGGAGTTTCTAGTTGTTGAGTTTCTAGTTGCAGAGTCTCTAGTTGTGGAGTTTCAAGTTGTGGAGTCTCTGGATGTGGAGTTTCTAGTTGTCGTGTTTCCAGTTGTGGAGTATCTAGTAGTGGAGTTTCGAGTTGTGGAGTTTCTAGTTGTGGAGTTTCTAGTTGTGGAGTCCCTAGTGTTGGAGTTTCTAGTTGCGGAGTCTCTAGTTGTGGAGTTTCGAGTTGCGAAGTCTCAAGCTGTGGAGTTTCTAGTTGTTGAGTTTTAGTTGTGGAGTTTCCAGTTGTTGAGTTTCTAGTTTCAAGTCTCTAGTTGTAGATTCTCTAGTTGTGGAGTCTCTAGTTTAGGAGTTTCTAGTTGAAGAGTTTTTTGTGGTGGAGTGTCTAGTTGTGGAGTTTCCAGTAGTGGAGTTTCGAGTTGTGGAGTTTCGAGTTGCAGAGTCTTTAGTTGTGGAGTTTCAAGAGTTGGAGTCTCTAGTTGTGGAGTTTCTAGTTGCTGAGTTTCCAGTTGTGGAGTTTCTAGTGTTGGAGTTTCTAGTTGCGGAGTCCCTAGTTGTGGAGTTTCTAGTTGTGGAGTCTCAAGCTGTGGAGTTTCTAGTTGTTGAGTTTTTAGTTGTGGAGTTTCTAGTGCTTGAGTTTCTAGTTTGAAGTCTCTAGTTGTAGATTCTCTAGTTGTGGAGTCTCTAGTTTAGGAATTTCTAGTTGAAGAGTTTTTAGTTGTGGAGTGTCTAGTTGTGGAGTTTCCATTTGTGGAGTTTCGAGTTGTGGAGTTGCGGAGTCTCTAGTTGTGGAGTTTCTAGTTGCAGAGTCTCTAGTTGTGGAGTTTCAAGTTGTGGAGTCTCAAGATGTGGAGTTTCTAGTGGTTGAGTTTTTAGTTGTGGAGTTTCTAGTTGTGGAGTTTCTAGTTGTGGAGTTTTTAGTTGTGGACTATCTAGTTGTGGAGTTTCCAGTTGTGAAGTATCTAGTTGTGGAGTTTCCAGTTGTGGAGTATCTAGTTGTGGAGTTTTAAATTGTGGAGTTTCTAGTTGCGGAGTTTCTAGTTGCGGAGTTTTTAATAGCGGAGTTTCTAGTTGTGAAGTTTCAAGTTGCGGAGTCTCAAGTTGTGGAGTTTCCAGTTGTGGAGTTTTTAGTTGTGGAGCTTTAGTTGTTGAGTTTCTAGTTGTGAAGTCTCTAGTTTTGCAGTTTCTAGCTGTGGAGTTTCTAGATATGGAATTTCTAGTTGCCGAGTCTGTATTTGTGGGGTTTGTAGTTGTGGAGTTTCTAGTTGTGGAGTTTCTAGTTTTGGAGTCTCTAGCTGCGGAGTTTCTAGTTGTAGATTTTCTAGTTGTGGAGTATCTAGTTGTGGATTTTCCAGTTCTGGAGTTTCTAGTTGTTGAGTTGCGCAGTCTCTAGTTGTTGAGTTTCTAGTGGCAGAGTCTCTAGTTGTGGAGTTTCAAGTTGTGGAGTCTCTGGATGTGGAGTTTCTAGTTGTCGAGTTTCCAGTTGTGGAGTTTCTAGTTGTGGAGTTTCTAGTTGTGGAGTCCCTAGTTGTGGAGTTTCTAGTTGCGGAGTCTCTAGTTGTGGAGTTTCAAGTTGCGGAGTCTCAAGCTGTAGAGTTTCTAGTTGTTGAGTTTTTAGTTGTGGAGTTTCCAGTTGTTGAGTTTCTAGTTTCAAGTCTCTAGTTGTAGATTCCCTAGTTGTGGAGTTTCTAGTTTAGGAGTTTCTAGTTGAAGAGTTTTTGTTGTGGAGTGTCTAGTTGTGGAGTTTCAAGTAGTGGAGTTTCGAGTTGTGGAGTTTCGAGTTGCAGAGTCTTTAGTTGTGGAGTTTCAAGTTGTGGAGTCTCTAGTTGTGGAGTTTCTAGTTGCTGAGTTTCCAGTTGCGGAGTATCTAGTAGTGGAGTTTCCAGTTGTGGAGTTTCTAGTTGTGGAGTTTCTAGTTGCGGAGTCTCAAGCTGTGGAGTTTCTAGTTGTTGAGTTTTTAGTTGTGGAGTTTCTAGTGCTTGAGTTTCTAGTTTGAAGTCTCTAGTTGTAGATTCTCTAGTTGTGGAGTCTCTAGTTTAGGAATTTCTAGTTGAAGCGTTTTTAGTTGTGGAGTGTCTAGTTGTGAAGTTTCCAGTTGTGGAGTTTCGAGTTGTGGAGTTGCGGAGTCTCTAGTTGTGGAGTTTCTAGTTGCAGAGTCTCTAGTTGTGGAGTTTGAAGTTTTGAAGTTTCTAGTGCTGGAGTTTTGAGTTTAGGAGTTTCTAGTTGCGGAATCACTAGCTGTCGATTTCCTAGTTGCGGAACTTAAAGTTGTGAGGTTTCAAGTTGTGGAGTTTCAAGTTGTGGAGTTTCTAGTTGTGGAATTTCTAGTTGTGGAGTCTCTAGTTGTGTAGTTTCTAGCTGCGGAGTTTCTATTTGTGGAGTTTCGAGTTGTGGAGTTTCTAGTTGTGGAGTTTCTAGTTGTGGAGTCCCTAGTGTTGGAGTTTCTAGTTGCGGAGTCTCTAGTTGTGGAGTTTCGAGTTGCGAAGTCTCAAGCTGTGGAGTTTCTAGTTGTTGAGTTTTAGTTGTGGAGTTTCCAGTTGTTGAGTTTCTAGTTTCAAGTCTCTAGTTGTAGATTCTCTAGTTGTGGAGTCTCTAGTTTAGGAGTTTCTAGTTGAAGAGTTTTTTGTGGTGGAGTGTCTAGTTGTGGAGTTTCCAGTAGTGGAGTTTCGAGTTGTGGAGTTTCGAGTTGCAGAGTCTTTAGTTGTGGAGTTTCAAGAGTTGGAGTCTCTAGTTGTGGAGTTTCTAGTTGCTGAGTTTCCAGTTGTGGAGTTTCTAGTGTTGGAGTTTCTAGTTGCGGAGTCCCTAGTTGTGGAGTTTCTAGTTGTGGAGTCTCAAGCTGTGGAGTTTCTAGTTGTTGAGTTTTTAGTTGTGGAGTTTCTAGTGCTTGAGTTTCTAGTTTGAAGTCTCTAGTTGTAGATTCTCTAGTTGTGGAGTCTCTAGTTTAGGAATTTCTAGTTGAAGAGTTTTTAGTTGTGGAGTGTCTAGTTGTGGAGTTTCCATTTGTGGAGTTTCGAGTTGTGGAGTTGCGGAGTCTCTAGTTGTGGAGTTTCTAGTTGCAGAGTCTCTAGTTGTGGAGTTTCAAGTTGTGGAGTCTCAAGATGTGGAGTTTCTAGTGGTTGAGTTTTTAGTTGTGGAGTTTCTAGTTGTTGAGTTTCTAGTTTGAAGTCTCTAGTTGTAGATTTTTTAGTTGTGGAGTCTCTAGTTTAGGAATTTCTAGTTGAAGAGTTTTTAGTTGTGGAGTGTCTAGTTGTGAAGTTTCTAGTTGCAGAGTCTCTAGTTCTGGAGTTTCAAGTTGTGGAGTCTCTAGTTGTGGAGTTTCTAGTTGCCGAGTTTTCAGTTGTGGAGTATCTAGTAGTGGAGTTTCTATTTGTGGAGTTTCTAGCTGCGGAGTTTCTAGTTGCAGAGTCTCTGGTTGTGGAGTTTCGAGTTTTGGAGTTTCTAGTGTTGGAGGTTTGAGTTGTGGAGTTTCTAGTTGTGGAGTTTCTAGTTGCGGAATCTCTAGCTGTGGATTTTCTAGTTGCGGAACCTAAAGTTGTGAGGTTTCAAGTGGTGGAGTCTCTAGTTGTGGAGTTTCTAGCTGTGGAGTTTCTAGTTGTGGAGTCCCTAGTTGTGGAGTTTCTAGTTGCGGAGTCTCAAGATGTGGAGTTTCTGGTTGTTGAGTTTTTAGTTGTGGAGTTTCTAGTTGTTGAGTTTCTAGTTTGAAGGCTCTAGTTGTAGATTTTTTAGTTGTGGAGTCTCTAGTTGAATTTCTAGTTGAAGAGTTTTTAGTTGTGGAGTGTCTAGTTGCAGAGTCTCTGGTTGTGGAGTTTCTAGTTGCGAAGTCTCTAGTTGTGGAGTTTCTTGTTGTGGAGTTTCCAGTTGTGGAGTTTTTAGTTGTGGAGTTTCTAGTTGTGGAGTTTCTGGTTGTGGAGTTTCTGGTTGTGGAGTTTCTAGTTGCGGAGTCTCTAGTTGTGGAGTTTCGATTTTTGGAGTTTCTAGTGTTGGAGTTTTGAGTTTAGGAGTTTCTAGTTGCGGAATCTCTAGCTGTGGATTTTCTAGTTGCGGAACCTAAAGTTGTGAGGTTTCAAGTTGTGGAGTTTCAAGTTGCGGAGTCTCAAGCTGTGGAGTTTCTAGTTGTGGAGTTTCCAGTTGTGGAGTTTCGAGTTGTGGAGTTTCTAGTTGCAGAGTCTCTAGTTGTGGAGTTTCAAGTTGTGGAGTCTCTAGTTGTGGAGTTTCTAGTTGCCGAGTTTCCAGTTGTGGAGTATCTAGTGGATTTTCCAGTTGTGGAGTTTCCAGTTGTGGAGTTTCTAGTTGCGGAGTCCCTAGTTGTGGAGTTTCTAGTTGCGGAGTATCAAGCTGCGGAGTTTCAAGTTGTGGAGTTTCTAGTTGTGGAGTCTCAAGTTGTGGAGTTTCAAGTTGTGAAGTTTCAAGTTGTGGAGTCTCTAGTTGCAGAGTATCTAGTTGTGGAGTTTCCAGTTGTGGAGTTTCTAGTTGTGAAGTTGTGGAGTCTCTTGTTGTAGAGTTTTCAGTTGTGGAGTTTCTAGTTGTGGAGTTTCGAGTTGTGGAGTCTCTAGTTGTGGAGTTTCTAGTTGTGGAGTTTTTAGTTGTGGAGTATCTAGTTGTGGAGTTTCCAGTTGTGGAGTATCTAGTTGTGGAGTTTTATAATTGTGGAATTTCTAGTTGCGGAGTTTCTAGTTGCGGAGTTTTTAATAGCGGAGTTTCTAGTTGTGAAGTTTCAAGTTGCGGAGTCTCAAGTTGTGAAGTTTCCAGTTGTGGAGTTTTTAGTTGTGGAGTTTTAGTTGTTGAGTTTCTAGTTGTGAAGTCTCTAGTTTTGCAGTTTCTAGCTGTGGAGTTTCTAGATATGGAATTTCTAGTTGCCGGGTCTGTATTTGTGGGGTTTGTAGTTGTGGAGTTTCTAGTTGTGGAGTTTCTAGTTGTGGAGTCTCTAGTTGCGGAGTTTCTAGTTGTAGATTTTCTAGTTGTGGAGTATCTAGTTGTGGATTTTCCAGTTCTGGAGTTTCTAGTTGTTGAGTTGCGGAGTCTCTAGTTGTTGAGTTTCTAGTTGCAGAGTCTCTAGTTGTGGAGTTTCAAGTTGTGGAGTCTCTGGATGTGGAGTTTCTAGTTGCTGAGTTTCCAGTTGTGGAGTTTCTAGTTGCTGAGTTTCCAGTTGCGGAGTATCTAGTAGTGGAGTTTCCAGTTGTGGAGTTTCTAGTTGTGGAGTTTCTAGTTGCGGAGTCCCTAGTTGTGGAGTTTCCAGTTGCGGAGTCTCAAGCTGTGGAGTTTCTAGTTGTTGAGTTTTTAGTTGTGGAGTTTCTAGTGCTTCAGTTTCTAGTTTGAAGTCTCTAGTTGTAGATTCTCTAGTTGTGGAGTCTCTAGTTTAGGAATTTCTAGTTGAAGAGTTTTTAGTTGTGGAGTGTCTAGTTGTGGAGTTTCCAGTTGTTGAGTTTCGAGTTGTGGAGTTGCGGAGTCTCTAGTTGTGGAGTTTCTAGTTGCAGAGTCTCTAGTTGTGGAGTTTCAAGTTGTGGAGTCTCTAGTTGTGGAGTTTCTAGTTGCCGAGTTTCCAGTTGTGGAGTATCTAGTAGTGGAGTTGCCGGTTGTGGAGTTTCCAGTTGTGGAGTTTCTAGTTTCGGAGTCCATAGTTGTGGAGTTTCTAGTTGCGGAGTCTCAAGATGTGGAGTTTCTAGTTGTTGAGTTTTCAGTTGTGGAGTTTCTAGTGCTTCAGTTTCTAGTTTGAAGTCTCTAGTTGTAGATTCTCTAGTTGTGGAGTCTCTAGTTTAGGAATTTCTAGTTGAAGAGTTTTTAGTTGTGGAGTGTCTAGTTGTGGAGTTTCCAGTTGTTGAGTTTCGAGTTGTGGAGTTGCGGAGTCTCTAGTTGTGGAGTTTCTAGTTGCAGAGTCTCTAGTTGTGGAGTTTCAAGTTGTGGAGTCTCTAGTTGTGGAGTTTCTAGTTGCCGAGTTTCCAGTTGTGGAGTATCTAGTAGTGGAGTTGCCGGTTGTGGAGTTTCCAGTTGTGGAGTTTCTAGTTTCGGAGTCCATAGTTGTGGAGTTTCTAGTTGCGGAGTCTCAAGATGTGGAGTTTCTAGTTGTTGAGTTTTCAGTTGTGGAGTTTCTAGTTGTTGAGTTTCTAGTTTGAAGTCCCTAGTTGTAGATTTTTTAGTTGTGGAGTCTCTAGTTTAGAAATTTCTAGTTGAAGAGTTTTTAGTTGTGGAGTGTCTAGTTGTGGAGTTTCCAGTTGTGGAGTTTTGAGTTGTGGAGTTGTGGAGTCTCTAGTTGTGGAGTTTCTAGTTGCAGAGTCTCTAGTTGTGGAGTTTCAAGTTTTGGAGTTTCTAGTGTTGGAGTTTTGAGTTTAGGAGTTTCTAGTTGCGGAATCACCAGCTGTGGATTTCCTAGTTGCGGAACTTAAAGTTGTGAGGTTTCAAGTTGTGGAGTTTCAAGTTGTGGAGTTTCTAGTTGTGGAATTTCTAGTTATGGAGTCTCTAGTTGTGTAGTTTCTAGCTGCGGAGTTTCTATTTGTGGAGTTTCTAGTTGCGGAGTTTCTAGTTGCAGAGTCTCTGGTTGTGGAGTTTCTAGTTGCGGAGTCTCTAGTTGTGGAGTTTCTAGTTGTGGAGTTTCTAGTTGTGGAGTTCCAAGTTGTAAAGTTTCTAGTTGGGGAGTTTCTAGTTGTGGAGTTTCTAGTTGTGGAGTCTCAAGTTGTGGAGTTTAAACTTGTGGAGTTTCAAGTTGTGGAGTCTATAGTTGTGGAGTTTCTAGTTGTGGATTTTCTAGTTGTGGAGTAAATAGTTGTGGATTTTCCAGTTGTGTAGTTTCTAGTTGTGGAGTTGCGGAGTCTCTAGTTGTGGAGTTTCTAGTTGCCGAGTTTCCAGTTGTGGAGTATCTAGTAGTGGAGTTTCCAGTTGTGGAGTTTCTAGTTGCAAAGTATCTAGTTGTGCAGTTTCCAGTTGTGGAGTTTCTAGTGTTGAAGTTGCGGAGTCTCAGGTTGTGGAGTTTTTAGTTGTGGAGTCTCTAGTTGTGGAGTTTCTAGTTGTGGAGTTTTTAGTTGTGGAGTATCTAGTTGTGGAGTTTCCAGTTGTGGAGTATCTAGTTGTGGAGTTTTAAATTGTGGAGTTTCTAGTTGCGTAGTTTTTAATAGCGGAGTTTCTAGTTTTGAAGTTTCTAGTTGTGAAGTCTCTAGTTTTGCAGTTTCTAGCTGTGGAGTTTCTAGATATGGAATTTCTAGTTGCCGAGTCTGTATTTGTGGGGTTTGTAGTTGTGGAGTTTCTAGTTGTGGAGTTTCTAGTTGTGGAGTTTCTAGTTGCGGAGTTTCTAGTTGTAGATATTCTAGTTGTGGAGTATCTAGTTGTGGATTTTCCAGTTGCCGAGTTTCCAGTTGTGGAGTATCTAGTAGTGGAGTTTCCAGTTGTGGAGTCCCTAGTTGTGGAGTTTCTAGTTGCGGAGTCTCAAGCTGTGGAGTTTCAAGTTGTGGAGTTTCTAGTTGTGGAGTCTCAAGTTGCGGAGTTTAAAGTTGTGGAGTTTCAAGTTGTGGAGTCTCTAGTTGTGGAGTTTCTAGTTGCAGAGTATCTAGTTGTGCAGTTTCCAGTTGTGGAGTTTCTAGTTGTGAAGTTGCGGAGTCTCTGGTTGTGAAGTTTTTAGTTCTGGAGTCTCTAGTTGTGGAGTTTCTAGTTGTGGAGTTTTTAGTTGTGGAGTATCTAGTTGTGGAGTTTCCAGTTGTGAAGTATCTAGTTGTGGAGTTTCCAGTTGTGGAGTATCTAGTTGTGGAGTTTTAAAATGTGGAGTTTCTAGTTGCGGAGTTTCTAGTTGCGGAGTTTTTAATAGCGGAGTTTCTAGTTGTGAAGTTTCAAGTTGCGGAGTCTCAAGTTGTGGAGTTTCCAGTTGTGGAGTTTTTAGTTTTGGAGTTTTAGTTGTTGAGTTTCTAGTTGTGAAGTCTCTAGTTTTGCAGTTTCTAGCTGTGGAGTTTCTAGATATGGAATTTCTAGTTGCCGAGTCTGTATTTGTGGGGTTTGTAGTTGTGGAGTTTCTAGTTGTGGAGTTTCTAGTTGTGGAGTCTCTAGTTGCGGAGAGTCTAGTTGTAGATTTTCTAGTTGTGGAGTATCTAGTTGTGGATTTTCCAGTTCTGGAGTTTCTAGTTGTTGAGTTGCGGAGTTTCTAGTTGTTGAGTTTCTAGTTGCAGAGTCTCTAGTTGTGGAGTTTCAAGTTGTGGAGTCTCTGGATGTGGAGTTTCTAGTTGTCGTGTTTCCAGTTGTGGAGTATCTAGTAGTGGAGTTTCGAGTTGTGGAGTTTCTAGTTGTGGAGTTTCTAGTTGTGGAGTCCCTAGTGTTGGAGTTTCTAGTTGCGGAGTCTCTAGTTGTGGAGTTTCGAGTTGCGAAGTCTCAAGCTGTGGAGTTTCTAGTTGTTGAGTTTTAGTTGTGGAGTTTCCAGTTGTTGAGTTTCTAGTTTCAAGTCTCTAGTTGTAGATTCTCTAGTTGTGGAGTCTCTAGTTTAGGAGTTTCTAGTTGAAGAGTTTTTTGTGGTGGAGTGTCTAGTTGTGGAGTTTCCAGTAGTGGAGTTTCGAGTTGTGGAGTTTCGAGTTGCAGAGTCTTTAGTTGTGGAGTTTCAAGAGTTGGAGTCTCTAGTTGTGGAGTTTCTAGTTGCTGAGTTTCCAGTTGTGGAGTTTCTAGTGTTGGAGTTTCTAGTTGCGGAGTCCCTAGTTGTGGAGTTTCTAGTTGTGGAGTCTCAAGCTGTGGAGTTTCTAGTTGTTGAGTTTTTAGTTGTGGAGTTTCTAGTGCTTGAGTTTCTAGTTTGAAGTCTCTAGTTGTAGATTCTCTAGTTGTGGAGTCTCTAGTTTAGGAATTTCTAGTTGAAGAGTTTTTAGTTGTGGAGTGTCTAGTTGTGGAGTTTCCATTTGTGGAGTTTCGAGTTGTGGAGTTGCGGAGTCTCTAGTTGTGGAGTTTCTAGTTGCAGAGTCTCTAGTTGTGGAGTTTCAAGTTGTGGAGTCTCAAGATGTGGAGTTTCTAGTGGTTGAGTTTTTAGTTGTGGAGTTTCTAGTTGTGGAGTTTCTAGTTGTGGAGTTTTTAGTTGTGGACTATCTAGTTGTGGAGTTTCCAGTTGTGAAGTATCTAGTTGTGGAGTTTCCAGTTGTGGAGTATCTAGTTGTGGAGTTTTAAATTGTGGAGTTTCTAGTTGCGGAGTTTCTAGTTGCGGAGTTTTTAATAGCGGAGTTTCTAGTTGTGAAGTTTCAAGTTGCGGAGTCTCAAGTTGTGGAGTTTCCAGTTGTGGAGTTTTTAGTTGTGGAGCTTTAGTTGTTGAGTTTCTAGTTGTGAAGTCTCTAGTTTTGCAGTTTCTAGCTGTGGAGTTTCTAGATATGGAATTTCTAGTTGCCGAGTCTGTATTTGTGGGGTTTGTAGTTGTGGAGTTTCTAGTTGTGGAGTTTCTAGTTTTGGAGTCTCTAGCTGCGGAGTTTCTAGTTGTAGATTTTCTAGTTGTGGAGTATCTAGTTGTGGATTTTCCAGTTCTGGAGTTTCTAGTTGTTGAGTTGCGCAGTCTCTAGTTGTTGAGTTTCTAGTGGCAGAGTCTCTAGTTGTGGAGTTTCAAGTTGTGGAGTCTCTGGATGTGGAGTTTCTAGTTGTCGAGTTTCCAGTTGTGGAGTTTCTAGTTGTGGAGTTTCTAGTTGTGGAGTCCCTAGTTGTGGAGTTTCTAGTTGCGGAGTCTCTAGTTGTGGAGTTTCAAGTTGCGGAGTCTCAAGCTGTAGAGTTTCTAGTTGTTGAGTTTTTAGTTGTGGAGTTTCCAGTTGTTGAGTTTCTAGTTTCAAGTCTCTAGTTGTAGATTCCCTAGTTGTGGAGTTTCTAGTTTAGGAGTTTCTAGTTGAAGAGTTTTTGTTGTGGAGTGTCTAGTTGTGGAGTTTCAAGTAGTGGAGTTTCGAGTTGTGGAGTTTCGAGTTGCAGAGTCTTTAGTTGTGGAGTTTCAAGTTGTGGAGTCTCTAGTTGTGGAGTTTCTAGTTGCTGAGTTTCCAGTTGCGGAGTATCTAGTAGTGGAGTTTCCAGTTGTGGAGTTTCTAGTTGTGGAGTTTCTAGTTGCGGAGTCTCAAGCTGTGGAGTTTCTAGTTGTTGAGTTTTTAGTTGTGGAGTTTCTAGTGCTTGAGTTTCTAGTTTGAAGTCTCTAGTTGTAGATTCTCTAGTTGTGGAGTCTCTAGTTTAGGAATTTCTAGTTGAAGCGTTTTTAGTTGTGGAGTGTCTAGTTGTGAAGTTTCCAGTTGTGGAGTTTCGAGTTGTGGAGTTGCGGAGTCTCTAGTTGTGGAGTTTCTAGTTGCAGAGTCTCTAGTTGTGGAGTTTGAAGTTTTGAAGTTTCTAGTGCTGGAGTTTTGAGTTTAGGAGTTTCTAGTTGCGGAATCACTAGCTGTCGATTTCCTAGTTGCGGAACTTAAAGTTGTGAGGTTTCAAGTTGTGGAGTTTCAAGTTGTGGAGTTTCTAGTTGTGGAATTTCTAGTTGTGGAGTCTCTAGTTGTGTAGTTTCTAGCTGCGGAGTTTCTATTTGTGGAGTTTCGAGTTGTGGAGTTTCTAGTTGTGGAGTTTCTAGTTGTGGAGTCCCTAGTGTTGGAGTTTCTAGTTGCGGAGTCTCTAGTTGTGGAGTTTCGAGTTGCGAAGTCTCAAGCTGTGGAGTTTCTAGTTGTTGAGTTTTAGTTGTGGAGTTTCCAGTTGTTGAGTTTCTAGTTTCAAGTCTCTAGTTGTAGATTCTCTAGTTGTGGAGTCTCTAGTTTAGGAGTTTCTAGTTGAAGAGTTTTTTGTGGTGGAGTGTCTAGTTGTGGAGTTTCCAGTAGTGGAGTTTCGAGTTGTGGAGTTTCGAGTTGCAGAGTCTTTAGTTGTGGAGTTTCAAGAGTTGGAGTCTCTAGTTGTGGAGTTTCTAGTTGCTGAGTTTCCAGTTGTGGAGTTTCTAGTGTTGGAGTTTCTAGTTGCGGAGTCCCTAGTTGTGGAGTTTCTAGTTGTGGAGTCTCAAGCTGTGGAGTTTCTAGTTGTTGAGTTTTTAGTTGTGGAGTTTCTAGTGCTTGAGTTTCTAGTTTGAAGTCTCTAGTTGTAGATTCTCTAGTTGTGGAGTCTCTAGTTTAGGAATTTCTAGTTGAAGAGTTTTTAGTTGTGGAGTGTCTAGTTGTGGAGTTTCCATTTGTGGAGTTTCGAGTTGTGGAGTTGCGGAGTCTCTAGTTGTGGAGTTTCTAGTTGCAGAGTCTCTAGTTGTGGAGTTTCAAGTTGTGGAGTCTCAAGATGTGGAGTTTCTAGTGGTTGAGTTTTTAGTTGTGGAGTTTCTAGTTGTTGAGTTTCTAGTTTGAAGTCTCTAGTTGTAGATTTTTTAGTTGTGGAGTCTCTAGTTTAGGAATTTCTAGTTGAAGAGTTTTTAGTTGTGGAGTGTCTAGTTGTGAAGTTTCTAGTTGCAGAGTCTCTAGTTCTGGAGTTTCAAGTTGTGGAGTCTCTAGTTGTGGAGTTTCTAGTTGCCGAGTTTTCAGTTGTGGAGTATCTAGTAGTGGAGTTTCTATTTGTGGAGTTTCTAGCTGCGGAGTTTCTAGTTGCAGAGTCTCTGGTTGTGGAGTTTCGAGTTTTGGAGTTTCTAGTGTTGGAGGTTTGAGTTGTGGAGTTTCTAGTTGTGGAGTTTCTAGTTGCGGAATCTCTAGCTGTGGATTTTCTAGTTGCGGAACCTAAAGTTGTGAGGTTTCAAGTGGTGGAGTCTCTAGTTGTGGAGTTTCTAGCTGTGGAGTTTCTAGTTGTGGAGTCCCTAGTTGTGGAGTTTCTAGTTGCGGAGTCTCAAGATGTGGAGTTTCTGGTTGTTGAGTTTTTAGTTGTGGAGTTTCTAGTTGTTGAGTTTCTAGTTTGAAGGCTCTAGTTGTAGATTTTTTAGTTGTGGAGTCTCTAGTTGAATTTCTAGTTGAAGAGTTTTTAGTTGTGGAGTGTCTAGTTGCAGAGTCTCTGGTTGTGGAGTTTCTAGTTGCGAAGTCTCTAGTTGTGGAGTTTCTTGTTGTGGAGTTTCCAGTTGTGGAGTTTTTAGTTGTGGAGTTTCTAGTTGTGGAGTTTCTGGTTGTGGAGTTTCTGGTTGTGGAGTTTCTAGTTGCGGAGTCTCTAGTTGTGGAGTTTCGATTTTTGGAGTTTCTAGTGTTGGAGTTTTGAGTTTAGGAGTTTCTAGTTGCGGAATCTCTAGCTGTGGATTTTCTAGTTGCGGAACCTAAAGTTGTGAGGTTTCAAGTTGTGGAGTTTCAAGTTGCGGAGTCTCAAGCTGTGGAGTTTCTAGTTGTGGAGTTTCCAGTTGTGGAGTTTCGAGTTGTGGAGTTTCTAGTTGCAGAGTCTCTAGTTGTGGAGTTTCAAGTTGTGGAGTCTCTAGTTGTGGAGTTTCTAGTTGCCGAGTTTCCAGTTGTGGAGTATCTAGTGGATTTTCCAGTTGTGGAGTTTCCAGTTGTGGAGTTTCTAGTTGCGGAGTCCCTAGTTGTGGAGTTTCTAGTTGCGGAGTATCAAGCTGCGGAGTTTCAAGTTGTGGAGTTTCTAGTTGTGGAGTCTCAAGTTGTGGAGTTTCAAGTTGTGAAGTTTCAAGTTGTGGAGTCTCTAGTTGTGGAGTTTCTAGTTGCAGAGTATCTAGTTGTGGAGTTTCCAGTTGTGGAGTTTCTAGTTGTGAAGTTGTGGAGTCTCTGGTTGTAGAGTTTTTAGTTGTGGAGTTTCTAGTTGTGGAGTTTCGAGTTGTGGAGTCTCTAGTTGTGGAGTTTCTAGTTGTGGAGTTTTTAGTTGTGGACTATCTAGTTGTGGAGTTTCCAGTTGTGAAGTATCTAGTTGTGGAGTTTCCAGTTGTGGAGTATCTAGTTGTGGAGTTTTAAATTGTGGAGTTTCTAGTTGCGGAGTTTCTAGTTGCGGAGTTTTTAATAGCGGAGTTTCTAGTTGTGAAGTTTCAAGTTGCGGAGTCTCAAGTTGTGGAGTTTCCAGTTGTGGAGTTTTTAGTTGTGGAGCTTTAGTTGTTGAGTTTCTAGTTGTGAAGTCTCTAGTTTTGCAGTTTCTAGCTGTGGAGTTTCTAGATATGGAATTTCTAGTTGCCGAGTCTGTATTTGTGGGGTTTGTAGTTGTGGAGTTTCTAGTTGTGGAGTTTCTAGTTTTGGAGTCTCTAGCTGCGGAGTTTCTAGTTGTAGATTTTCTAGTTGTGGAGTATCTAGTTGTGGATTTTCCAGTTCTGGAGTTTCTAGTTGTTGAGTTGCGGAGTCTCTAGTTGTTGAGTTTCTAGTGGCAGAGTCTCTAGTTGTGGAGTTTCAAGTTGTGGAGTCTCTGGATGTGGAGTTTCTAGTTGTCGAGTTTCCAGTTGTGGAGTTTCTAGTTGTGGAGTTTCTAGTTGTGGAGTCCCTAGTTGTGGAGTTTCTAGTTGCGGAGTCTCTAGTTGTGGAGTTTCAAGTTGCGGAGTCTCAAGCTGTAGAGTTTCTAGTTGTTGAGTTTTTAGTTGTGGAGTTTCCAGTTGTTGAGTTTCTAGTTTCAAGTCTCTAGTTGTAGATTCCCTAGTTGTGGAGTTTCTAGTTTAGGAGTTTCTAGTTGAAGAGTTTTTTTGTGGAGTGTCTAGTTGTGGAGTTTCAAGTAGTGGAGTTTCGAGTTGTGGAGTTTCGAGTTGCAGAGTCTTTAGTTGTGGAGTTTCAAGTTGTGGAGTCTCTAGTTGTGGAGTTTCTAGTTGCTGAGTTTCCAGTTGCGGAGTATCTAGTAGTGGAGTTTCCAGTTGTGGAGTTTCTAGTTGTGGAGTTTCTAGTTGCGGAGTCTCAAGCTGTGGAGTTTCTAGTTGTTGAGTTTTTAGTTGTGGAGTTTCTAGTGCTTGAGTTTCTAGTTTGAAGTCTCTAGTTGTAGATTCTCTAGTTGTGGAGTCTCTAGTTTAGGAATTTCTAGTTGAAGCGTTTTTAGTTGTGGAGTGTCTAGTTGTGAAGTTTCCAGTTGTGGAGTTTCGAGTTGTGGAGTGGCGGAGTCTCTAGTTGTGGAGTTTCTAGTTGCAGAGTCTCTAGTTGTGGAGTTTGAAGTTTTGAAGTTTCTAGTGCTGGAGTTTTGAGTTTAGGAGTTTCTAGTTGCGGAATCACTAGCTGTCGATTTCCTAGTTGCGGAACTTAAAGTTGTGAGGTTTCAAGTTGTGGAGTTTCAAGTTGTGGAGTTTCTAGTTGTGGAATTTCTAGTTGTGGAGTCTCTAGTTGTGTAGTTTCTAGCTGCGGAGTTTCTATTTGTGGAGTTTCTAGTTGCGGAGTTTCTAGTTGCAGAGTCTCTGGTTGTGGAGTTTCTAGTTGCGGAGTCTCTAGTTGTGAAGTTTCTAGTTGTGGAGTTTCTAGTTGTGGAGTTCCAAGTTGTAAAGTTTCTAGTTGGGGAGTTTCTAGTTGTGGAGTTTCTAGTTGTGGAGTCTCAAGTTGTGGAGTTTAAACTTGTGGAGTTTCAAGTTGTGGAGTCTATAGTTGTGGAGTTTCTAGTTGTGGATTTTCTAGTTGTGGAGTAAATAGTTGTGGATTTTCCAGTTGTGGAGTTTCTAGTTTTGGAGTTGCGGAGTCTCTAGTTGTGGAGTTTCTAGTTGCCGAGTTTCCAGTTGTGGAGTATCTAGTAGTGGAGTTTCCAGTTGTGGAGTTTCTAGTTGCAGAGTATCTAGTTGTGCAGTTTCCAGTTGTGGAGTTTCTAGTGTTGAAGTTGCGGAGTCTATGGTTGTGGAGTTTTTAGTTGTGGAGTCTGTAGTTGTGGAGTTTCTAGTTGTGGAGTTTTTAGTTGTGGAGTATCTAGTTGTGGAGTATCCAGTTGTGATGTATCTAGTTGTGGAGTTTCCAGTTGTGGAGTATCTAGTTGTTGAGTTTTAAATTGTGGAGTTTCTAGTTGCGGAGTTTCTAGTTGCGGAGTTTCTAGTTCTGGAGTTTCTGGTTGTGGAGTTTCTATTTGAGGAGTTTCAAGTTGTGAAGTTTCTAGTTGTGGAGTCTCTAGTTGCGGAGTTTCTAGTTGTGAAGTTTCTAGTTGTGGAGTTTCTAGTTTTCGAGTTTCTAGTTGTGGAGTTTCTAGTTGTAGAGTCTCCTGTTGCGGAGTTTCTAGTTGCGGAGTTTCTAGTTGGGGAGTTTCCAGTTGTGGAGTTTCTATTTGTGGAGTTTCTAGTTGTGGAGTTTCTAGTTTTCGAGTTTCTAGTTGTGGAGTTTTTAGTTGTAGATTCTCCTGTTGCGGAGTTTCTAGTTGCGGAGTTTCTAGTTGGGGAGTTTCCAGTTGTGGAGTTTCTAGTTGTGGAGTTTCTAGTTGTGGAGTCTCAAGTTGTGGAGTTTAAACTTGTGGAGTTTCAAGTTGTGGAGTCTGTAGTTGTGGAGTTTCTAGTTGTAGATTTTCTAGTTTTGGAGTATCCAGTTGTGGAGTTTCTAGTTGTGAAGTTTCTAGTTGTGGAGTTTTTAGTTGTGGAGTTTCTGGTTGTGGAGTTTTTAGTTGTGGAGTTTCAAGTTGTGGAGACTCTAGTTGTGGAGTTTCTAGTTGTGGAGTCTCTAGATGCGGAGTTTCTAGTTGTGAAGTTGCTAGTGTTGGAGTTTCTAGTTGTGGAGTTTCAGGTTGTGGAGTTTCTAGTTGCAGAGATTCTAGTTGCGGAGTCTGGTTGTGGAGGTTCTAGTTATGGAGTTTCTAGTTGTGGAGTTTCTAATCGTGGAGTTTTTAGTTGTGGAGTCTAGGGTTGTGGAGTTTAAAGTGGCGGAGTCTCAAGTTGTGGAATTTCTAGTTGTAGAGTTTTTAGTTGTGGAGCTTCTAGTTGTTGAGTTTCTAGTTTTGAAGTCTCTAGTTGTGGAGTCTCTAGTTATGGAGTCTCTAGTTTAGAACTTTCTAGTTGTAGAGTTTTTAGTTGTGGAGTGTCTAGTTGTGGAGTTTCCAGTTGTGGAGTTTCCAGTTGTGGAGTTTCGAGTTGTGGAGTTTCTTGTTGTGGAGGTTTGAGTAGTGGAGTTTCTAGTTGCGGCATCTCAAGTTGTGGAGTTTGTAGTTACGGAGTGTCTAGTTGTGGTGTTTCTAGCTGTGGAATTTCTTGTTGCGGAGTTTCTAAATGCGGAGTTTCTAGTAGCGGAGTTCCATAGTTGCAGAGTCTCTAGTTGTGGAGTTTCAAGTTGTGGAGTTTCTAGTAGAGTGTCGAATTTTGAAGTTTCTAGTTGTTGAGTTTCTAGTTTGAAGTCTCTAGTTGTAGATTCTCTAGTTGTGGAGTCTCTGGTTTAGGAGTTTCTAGTTAAAGAGTTTTTAGTTGTGGAGTGTCTAGTTGTGGAGTTTCTATTTGTGGAGTATCTAGCTGCGGAGTTTCTAGTTGCGGAGTCTCTAGTTGTGGAGTTTCTAGTTGTGGAGTTTCTAGTTGTGGAGTTTCCATTTGTGGAGTTATAGTTGTGGACTTTCTAGACATTAAATTTCTTGTAGCCGAGTCTCTATTTGTGGAGCTTGTAGTTGTGGAGTTTCTAGTTGTTGAGTTTCTAGTTGTGGAGTCTCTAGTTTTGCAGTTTCTAGTTGTGGAGTTTCTAGATATTGAATTTCTAGTTTCCGAGTCTGTATTTGTGAAGTTTGAAGTTCTGGAGTTTCTAGTTGTGGAGTTTCTAGTTGTGGAGTCTCTATTTGCGGAGTTTCTAGTTGCGGAGTTTCTAGTTGTGGAGTTTCTGGTTGTGGAGTTTCTATTTGAGGAGTTTCAAGTTGTGAAGTTTCTAGTTGTGGAGTCTCTAGTTGCGGAGTTTCTAGTTGTGAAGTTTCTAGTTGTGGAGTTTCTAGTTGTGGAGTTTCTAGTTGTGGAGTTTCTAGTTGTAGAGTCTCCTGTTGCGGAGTTTCTAGTTGCGGAGTTTCTAGTTGGGGAGTTTCCAGTTGTGGAGTTTCTAGTTGTGGAGTTTCTAGTTGTGGAGTCTCAAGTTGTGGAGTTTAAATTTGTGGAGTTTCAAGTTGTGGAGTCAATAGTTGTGGAGTTTCTAGTTGTAGATTTTCTAGTTGTGGAGTATCTAGTTGTGGATTTTCCATTTGTGGAGTTTCTAGTTGTTCAGTTGCAGAGTATCTAGTTGTTGAGTTTCTAGTTGCAGAGTCTCTAGCTGTGGAGTTTCAAGTTGTGGAGTCTCTAGATGTGGAGTTTCTAGTTGTCGAGTTTCCAGTTGTGGAGTATCTAGTAGTGGAGTTTCGAGTTGTGGAGTTTCTAGTTGTGGAGTTTCTAGTTGTGGAGTTTCTAGTTGCGGAGTTTCTAGTTGCGAAGTTTCAAGTTGTGGAGTTTCAAGTTGCGGAGTCTCAAGCTGTGGAGTTTCTAGTTGTGGAGTTTCCAGTGGTGGAGTTTCGAGTTGTGGAGTTTCTAGTTGCAGAGTCTCTAGTTGTGGAGTTTCAAGTTGTGGAGTCTCTAGTTGTGGAGTTTCTAGTTGCCGAGTTTCCAGTTGTGGAGTATCTAGTAGTGGATTTTCCAGTTGTGGAGTTTCTAGTTGTGGAGTTTCTAGTTGCGGAGTCCCTAGTTGTGGAGTTTCTAGTTGCGGAGTCTCAAGCTGCGGAGTTTCAAGTTGTGGAGTTTCTAGTTGTGGAGTCTCAAGTTGTGGAGTTTCAAGTTGTGAAGTTTCAAGTTGTGGAGTCTCTAGTTGTGGAGTTTCTAGTTGCAGAGTATCTAGTTGTGGAGTTTCCAGTTGTGGAGTTTCTAGTTGTGAAGTTGTGGAGTCTCTTGTTGTAGAGTTTTCAGTTGTGGAGTTTCTAGTTGTGGAGTTTCGAGTTGTGGAGTCTCTAGTTGTGGAGTTTCTAGTTGTGGAGTTTTTAGTTGTGGAGTATCTAGTTGTGGAGTTTCCAGTTGTGGAGTATCTAGTTGTGGAGTTTTATAATTGTGGAATTTCTAGTTGCGGAGTTTCTAGTTGCGGAGTTTTTAATAGCGGAGTTTCTAGTTGTGAAGTTTCAAGTTGCGGAGTCTCAAGTTGTGAAGTTTCCAGTTGTGGAGTTTTTAGTTGTGGAGTTTTAGTTGTTGAGTTTCTAGTTGTGAAGTCTCTAGTTTTGCAGTTTCTAGCTGTGGAGTTTCTAGATATGGAATTTCTAGTTGCCGGGTCTGTATTTGTGGGGTTTGTAGTTGTGGAGTTTCTAGTTGTGGAGTTTCTAGTTGTGGAGTCTCTAGTTGCGGAGTTTCTAGTTGTAGATTTTCTAGTTGTGGAGTATCTAGTTGTGGATTTTCCAGTTCTGGAGTTTCTAGTTGTTGAGTTGCGGAGTCTCTAGTTGTTGAGTTTCTAGTTGCAGAGTCTCTAGTTGTGGAGTTTCAAGTTGTGGAGTCTCTGGATGTGGAGTTTCTAGTTGCTGAGTTTCCAGTTGTGGAGTTTCTAGTTGCTGAGTTTCCAGTTGCGGAGTATCTAGTAGTGGAGTTTCCAGTTGTGGAGTTTCTAGTTGTGGAGTTTCTAGTTGCGGAGTCCCTAGTTGTGGAGTTTCTAGTTGCGGAGTCTCAAGCTGTGGAGTTTCTAGTTGTTGAGTTTTTAGTTGTGGAGTTTCTAGTGCTTCAGTTTCTAGTTTGAAGTCTCTAGTTGTAGATTCTCTAGTTGTGGAGTCTCTAGTTTAGGAATTTCTAGTTGAAGAGTTTTTAGTTGTGGAGTGTCTAGTTGTGGAGTTTCCAGTTGTTGAGTTTCGAGTTGTGGAGTTGCGGAGTCTCTAGTTGTGGAGTTTCTAGTTGCAGAGTCTCTAGTTGTGGAGTTTCAAGTTGTGGAGTCTCTAGTTGTGGAGTTTCTAGTTGCCGAGTTTCCAGTTGTGGAGTATCTAGTAGTGGAGTTGCCGGTTGTGCAGTTTCCAGTTGTGGAGTTTCTAGTTGCGGAGTCTCAAGATGTGGAGTTTCTAGTTGTTGAGTTTTCAGTTGTGGAGTTTCTAGTTGTTGAGTTTCTAGTTTGAAGTCTCTAGTTGTAGATTTTTTAGTTGTGGAGTCTCTAGTTTAGAAATTTCTAGTTGAAGAGTTTTTAGTTGTGGAGTGTCTAGTTGTGGAATTTCCAGTTGTGGAGTTTTGAGTTGTGGAGTTGTGGAGTCTCTAGTTGTGGAGTTTCTAGTTGCAGAGTCTCTAGTTGTGGAGTTTCAAGTTTTGGAGTTTCTAGTGTTGGAGTTTTGAGTTTAGGAGTTTCTAGTTGCGGAATCACCAGCTGTGGATTTCCTAGTTGCGGAACTTAAAGTTGTGAGGTTTCAAGTTGTGGAGTTTCAAGTTGTGGAGTTTCTAGTTGTGGAATTTCTAGTTATGGAGTCTCTAGTTGTGTAGTTTCTAGCTGCGGAGTTTCTATTTGTGGAGTTTCTAGTTGCGGAGTTTCTAGTTGCAGAGTCTCTGGTTGTGGAGTTTCTAGTTGCGGAGTCTCTAGTTGTGGAGTTTCTAGTTGTGGAGTTTCTAGTTGTGGAGTTCCAAGTTGTAAAGTTTCTAGTTGGGGAGTTTCTAGTTGTGGAGTTTCTAGTTGTGGAGTCTCAAGTTGTGGAGTTTAAACTTGTGGAGTTTCAAGTTGTGGAGTCTATAGTTGTGGAGTTTCTAGTTGTGGATTTTCTAGTTGTGGAGTAAATAGTTGTGGATTTTCCAGTTGTGTAGTTTCTAGTTGTGGAGTTGCGGAGTCTCTAGTTGTGGAGTTTCTAGTTGCCGAGTTTCCAGTTGTGGAGTATCTAGTAGTGGAGTTTCCAGTTGTGGAGTTTCTAGTTGCAAAGTATCTAGTTGTGCAGTTTCCAGTTGTGGAGTTTCTAGTGTTGAAGTTGCGGAGTCTCAGGTTGTGGAGTTTTTAGTTGTGGAGTCTCTAGTTGTGGAGTTTCTAGTTGTGGAGTTTTTAGTTGTGGAGTATCTAGTTGTGGAGTTTCCAGTTGTGATGTATCTAGTTGTGGAGTTTCCAGTTGTGGAGTATCTAGTTGTGGAGTTTTAAATTGTGGAGTTTCTAGTTGCGGAGTTTTTAATAGCGGAGTTTCTAGTTTTGAAGTTTCTAGTTGTGAAGTCTCTAGTTTTGCAGTTTCTAGCTGTGGAGTTTCTAGATATGGAATTTCTAGTTGCCGAGTCTGTATTTGTGGGGTTTGTAGTTGTGGAGTTTCTAGTTGTGGAGTTTCTAGTTGTGGAGTTTCTAGTTGCGGAGTTTCTAGTTGTAGATTTTCTAGTTGTGGAGTATCTAGTTGTGGATTTTCCAGTTGCCGAGTTTCCAGTTGTGGAGTATCTAGTAGTGGAGTTTCCAGTTGTGGAGTCCCTAGTTGTGGAGTTTCTAGTTGCGGAGTCTCAAGCTGTGGAGTTTCAAGTTGTGGAGTTTCTTGTTGTGGAGTCTCAAGTTGCGGAGTTTAAAGTTGTGGAGTTTCAAGTTGTGGAGTCTCTAGTTGTGGAGTTTCTAGTTGCAGAGTATCTAGTTGTGCAGTTTCCAGTTGTGGAGTTTCTAGTTGTGAAGTTGCGGAGTCTCTGGTTGTGGAGTTTTTAGTTCTGGAGTCTCTAGTTGTGGAGTTTCTAGTTGTGGAGTTTTTAGTTGTGGAGTATCTAGTTGTGGAGTTTCCAGTTGTGAAGTATCTAGTTGTGGAGTTTCCAGTTGTGGAGTATCTAGTTGTGGAGTTTTAAAATGTGGAGTATCTAGTTGCGGAGTTTCTAGTTGCGGAGTTTTTAATAGCGGAGTTTCTAGTTGTGAAGTTTCAAGTTGCGGAGTCTCAAGTTGTGGAGTTTCCAGTTGTGGAGTTTTTAGTTGTGGAGTTTTTAGTTGTTGAGTTTCTAGTTGTGAAGTCTCTAGTTTTGCAGTTTCTAGCTGTGGAGTTTCTAGATATGGAATTTCTAGTTGCCGAGTCTGTATTTGTGGGGTTTGTAGTTGTGGAGTTTCTAGTTGTGGAGTTTCTAGTTGTGGAGTCTCTAGTTGCGGAGTTTCTAGTTGTAGATTTTCTAGTTGTGGAGTATCTAGTTGTGGATTTTCCAGTTGTGGAGTTTCTAGTTGTTGAGTTGCGGAGTTTCTAGTTGTTGAGTTTCTTGTTGCAGAGTCTCTAGTTGTGGAGTTTCAAGTTGTGGAGTCTCTGGATGTGGAGTTTCTAGTTGTCGAGTTTCCAGTTGTGGAGTATCTAGTAGTGGAGTTTCGAGTTGTGGAGTTTCTAGTTGTGGAGTTTCTAGTTGTGGAGTCCTTAGTGTTGGAGTTTCTAGTTGCGGAGTCTCTAGTTGTGGAGTTTCGAGTTGCGGAGTCTCAAACTGTAGAGTTTCTAGTTGTTGAGTTTTTAGTTGTGGAATTTGCAGTTGTTGAGTTTCTAGTTTCAAGTCTCTAGTTGTAGATTCTCTAGTTGTGGAGTCTCTAGTTTAGGAGTTTCTAGTTGAAGAGTTTTTTGTGGTGGAGTGTCTAGTTGTGGAGTTTCCAGTAGTGGAGTTTCGAGTTGTGGAGTTTCTAGTTGCGGAGTCCCTAGTTGTGGATTTTCTAGTTGTGGAGTCTCAAGCTGTGGAGTTTCTAGTTGTTGAGTTTTTAGTTGTGGAGTTTCTAGTGCTTGAGTTTCTAGTTTGAAGTCTCTAGTTGTAGATTCTCTAGTTGTGGAGTCTCTAGTTTAGGAATTTCTAGTTGAAGAGTTTTTAGTTGTGGAGTGTCTAGTTGTGGAGTTTCCAGTTGTGGAGTTTCGAGTTGTGGAGTTGCGGAGTCTCTAGTTGTGGAGTTTCTAGTTGCAGAGTCTCTAGTTGTGGAGTTTCAAGTTGTGGAGTCTCTAGTTGTGGAGTTTCTAGTTGCCAAGTTTCCAGTTGTGGAGTATCTAGTACTGGAGTTGCCGGTTGTGGAGTTTCCAGTTGTGGAGTTTCTAGTTGCGGAGTCCCTAGTTGTGGAGTTTCTAGTTGCGGAGTCTCAAGATGTGGAGTTTCTAGTTGTTGAGTTTTTAGTTGTGGAGTTTCTAGTTGTTGAGTTTCTAGTTTGAAGTCTCTAGTTGTAGATTTTTTAGTTGTGGAGTCTCTAGTTTAGGAATTTCTAGTTGAAGAGTTTTTAGTTGTGGAGTGTCTAGTTGTGGAGTTTCTAGTTGCAGAGTCTCTAGTTGTGGAGTTTCAAGTTGTGGAGTCGCTAGTTGTGGAGTTTCTAGTTGCCGAGTTTTCAGTTGTGGAGTATCTAGTAGTGGAGTTTCTATTTGTGGAGTTTCTAGATGCGGAGTTTCTAGTTGCAGAGTCTCTGGTTGTGGAGTTTCGAGTTTTGGAGTTTCTAGTGTTGGAGGTTTGAGTTGTGGAGTTTCTAGTTGTGGAGTTTCTAGTTGCGGAATCTCTAGCTGTGGATTTTCTAGTTGCGGAACCTAAAGTTGTGAGGTTTCAAGTGGTGGAGTCTCTAGTTGTGGAGTTTCTTGTTGTGGAGTTTCTAGTTGTGGAGTCTCTAGTTGTGTAGTTTCTAGCTGCGGAGTTTCTAGTTGCAGAGTTTTTATTTGAGGAGTTTCTACTTGCGGAGTTTCTAGTTGCAGAGTCTCTGGTTGTGGAGTTTCTAGTTGCGAAGTCTCTAGTTGTGCAGTTTCTTGTTGTGGAGTTTCCAGTTGTGGAGTTTTTAGTTGTGGAGTTTCTAGTTGTGGTGTTTCTGGTTGTGGAGATTCTGGTTGTGGAGTTTCTAGTTGCGGAGTCTCTAGTTGTGGAGTTTCGATTTTTGGAGTTTCTAGTGTTTGAGTTTTCAGTTTAGGAGTTTCTAGTTGCGGAATCTCTAGCTGTGGATTTTCTAGTTGCGGAACTTAAAGTTGTGAGGTTTCAAGTTGTGGAGTTTCAAGTTGTGGAGTTTCTAGTTGTGGAATTTCTAGTTGTGGATTCTCTAGTTGTGTAGTTTCTAGCTGCAGAGTTTCTATTTGTGGAGTTTCTAGTTGCGGAGTTTCTAGTTGCAGAGTCTGTGGTTGTGGAGTTTCTAGTTGCGGAGTCTCTAGTTGTGGAGTTTCTAGTTGTAGAGTTTCTAGTTGTGGAGTTCCAAGTTGTAAAGTTTCTAGTTGGGGAGTTTCTAGGTGTGAAGTTTCTAGTTGTGGAGTCTCAAGTTGTGGAGTTTAAACTTGTGGAGTTTCAAGTTGTGGAGTCTATAGTTGTGGAGTTTCTAGTTGTGGATTTTCTAGTTGTGGAGTATATCGTTGTGGATTTTCCAGTTGTGGAGTTTCTAGTTGTGGAGTTGCGGAGTCTCTAGTTGTGGAGTTTCTAGTTGCAGAGTCTCTAGTTGTGGAGTTTGAAGTTGTGGAGTCTCTAGTTGTGGAGTTTCTAGTTGCGGAGTCCCTTGTTGTGGAGTTTCTAGTTGTGGAGTCTCTAGTTGTAGAGTTTCTAGTTGAGGAGTTTCTAGTTGTGGATTTTCCAGTTGTCGAGTTTCTAGTAGTGGAGTATCTAGTAGTGAAGTTTCCAGTTGTGGAGTTTCAAGTTGCGGAGTCTCAAGCTGTGGAGCTTCTAGTTGTTGAGTTTTAGTTGTGCAGTTTCTAGTTGTTGAGTTTCTAGTTTGAAGTCTCAGGTTGTGGAGTTTCTAGTTTAGGAGTTTCTAGTTGTAGAGTTTTTAGTTTTTGAGTCTCTAGTTGTGAAGTTTCAAGTTCTGGAGTTTCGAGTTGTGGAGTTTCGAATTGTGGAGTTTTGAGTTGTGGAGTTTCGAGTTGTGGAGTTTATAGTTGTGGAGTTTCTAGTTGCGGAATCTCTAGTTGTGCATTTTCTAGTTGCGAAACTTAAGGCTGTGAGGTTTCAAGTTGTGGAGTTTCTAGTTGTGGAGTTTCTAGTTGTGGAGTTTCTAGTTGCGGAGTTTCTAGTTGTGGAGTTTCTAGCTGCGGAGTTTCTAGTTGCAAGGTCTCTAGATGTGTAATTTCTAGTTGTAGAGTTTCTAGTTGTGGAGGCTCTATTTGCGGAGTTTCTAGTTGTGGAGATTCTAGTTGTGGAGTTTCTGGTTGTGGAGTTTTTAGTTGTGGAGTTTCAAGTTGTGGAGACTCTAGTTGTGGAGTTTCTAGTTGTGGAGTCTCTAGATGCGGAGTTTCTAGTTGTGGAGTTGCTAGTGTTGGAGTTTCTAGTTGTGGAGTTTCAGGTTGTGGAGTTTCTAGTTGCAGAGATTCTAGTTGCGGAGTCTCTGGTTGTGGAAGTTCTAGTTATGGAGTTTCTAGTTGTGGAGTTTCTAGTCGTGGAGTTTTTAGTTGTGGAGTCTAGGGTTGTGGAGTTTAAAGTGGCGGAGTCTCAAGTTGTGGAATTTCTAGTTGTAGAGTTTTTAGCTGTGGAGCTTCTAGTCGTTGAGTTTCTAGTTTTGAAGTCTCTAGTTGTGGAGTCTCTAGTTATGGAGTCTCTAGTTTAGAACTTTCTAGTTGTAGAGTTTTTAGTTGTGGAGTGTCTAGTTGTGGAGTTTCCAGTTGTGGAGTTTCCAGTTGTGGAGTTTCCAGTTGTGGAGTTTCTTGTTGTGGAGGTTTGAGTAGTGGAGTTTCTAGTTGCGGCGTCTCAAGTTGTGGAGTTTGTAGTTGCGGAGTGTCTAGTTGTGGTGCTTCTAGCTGTGGAATTTCTTGTTGCGGAGTTTATAAATGCGGAGTTTCTAGTTGCGGAGTTCCATAGTTGCAGAGTCTCTAGTTATGGAGTTTCTAGTTGTGGAGTGTCTAGTTGTGGAGTTTCAAGTTGTGGAGTTTCTAGTAGAGTTTCGAATTTTGAAGTTTCTAGTTGTTGAGTTTCTAGTTTGAAGTCTCTAGTTGTAGATTGTCTAGTTGTGGAGTCTCTAGTTTAGGAGTTTCTAGTTGAAGAGTTTTTAGTTGTGGAGTGTCTAGTTGTGAAGTTTCCAGTTGTGGAGTTTCGAGTTGTGGAGTTTCGAGTTTTGGAGTTTCTAGTTGTGGAATTTTGAGTTGTGGAGTTTCTAGTTGTGGAGTTTCTAGTTGCGGAATCTCTAGATGTGGATTTTCTAGTTGCGTAACTTAAGGTCGTGAGGTTTCAAGTTGTGGAGTTTCTAGTTTTCTAGTTGTGGAGTTTCTAGTTGTGGAGTTTCTAGTTGTGGAGTCTGTAGTTGTGTAGTTTCTAGCTGCGGAGTTTCTATTTGTCGAGTATCTAGCTGCGGAGTTTCTAGTTGCGGAGTCTCTAGTTGTGGAGCTTCTAGTTGTGGAGTTTCTAGTTGTGGAGTTTCCATTTGTGGAGTTATAGTTGTGGACTTTCTAGACATGAAATTTCTTGTAGTCGTGTCTCTATTTGTGGAGCTTGTAGTTGTGGAGTTTCTAGTTGTTGAGTTTCTAGTTGTGGAGTCTCTAGTTTTGCAGTTTATAGTTGTGGAGTTTCTAGATATGGAATTTCTAGTTGCCGAGTCTGTATTTGTGAAGTTTGAAGTTCTGGAGTTTCTAGTTGTGGAGTTTCTAGTTGTGGAGTCTCTAGTTGCGGAGTTTCTAGTTGCGGAGTTTCTAATTGTGGAGTTTCTGGTTGTGGAGTTTCTCTTTGAGGAGTTTCAAGTTGTGAAGTTTCTAGTTGTGGAGTCTCTAGTTGCGGAGTTTCTAGTTGTGAAGTTTCTAGTTGTGGAGTTTCTAGTTTTCGAGTTTCTAGTTGTGGAGTTTCTAGTTGTTGAGTCTCCTGTTGCGGAGTTTCTAGTTGCGGAGTTTCTAGTTGGGGAGTTTCCAGTTGTGGAGTTTCTAGTTGTGGAGTTTCTAGTTGTGGAGTCTCAAGTTGTGGAGTTTAAACTTGTGGAGTTTCAAGTTGTGGAGTCTATAGTTGTGGAGTTTCTAGTTGTAGATTTTCTAGTTGTGGAGTATCTAGTTGTGGATTTTCCAGTTGTGGAGTTTCTAGTTGTTCAGTTGCGGAGTATCTAGTTGTTGAGTTTCTAGTTGCAGAGTCTCTAGTTGTGGATTTTCAAGTTGTGGTGTCTCTAGATGTGGAGTTTCTAGTTGTCGAGTTTCCAGTTGTGGAGTATCTAGTAGTGGAGTTTCGAGTTGTGGAGTTTCTAGTTGTGGAGTTTCTAGTTGCGGAGTTTCTAGTTGCGAAGTTTCAAGTTGTGGAGTTTCAAGTTGCGGAGTCTCAAGCTGTGGAGTTTCTAGTTGTGGAGTTTCCAGTTGTGGAGTTTCAAGTTGTGGAGTTTCTAGTTGCAGAGTCTCTAGTTGTGGAGTTTCAAGTTGTGGAGTCTCAAGTTGTGGAGTTTCTAGTTGCCGAGTTTCCAGTTGTGGAGTATCTAACAGTGGAGTTTCCAGTTGTGGAGTTTCCAGTTGTGGAGTTTCTAGTTGCGGAGTCCCTAGTTGTGGAGTTTCTAGTTGCGGAGTCTCAAGCTGCGGAGTTTCAAGTTGTGGAGTTTCTAGTTGTGGAGTCTCAAGTTGTGGAGTTTCAAGTTGTGAAGTTTCAAGTTGTGGAGTCTCTAGTTGTGGAGTTTCTAGTTGCAGAGTATCTAGTTGTGGAGCTTCCAGTTGTGCAGTTTCTAGTTGTGAAGTTGTGGAGTCTCTGGTTGTTGAGTTTCTAGTTGTGAAGTCTCTAGTTTTGCAGTTACTAGTTGTGGAGTTTCTAGATATGGAATTTCTAGTTGCCGAGTCTGTATTTGTGGAGTTTGTAGTTGTGGAGTTTCTAGTCGTGGAGATTCTAGTTGTGGAGTCTCTAGTTGCGGAGTTTCTAGTTGCGGAGTTTCTAGTTGTGGAGTTTCTGGTTGTGGAGTTTCTAGTTGTGGAGTTTCTGGTTGTGGAGTTTCTAGTTGTGGAGTCTCAAGTTGTGGAGTTTAAACTTGTGGAGTTTCTAGTTGTGGAGTTTCTCGTTTTGGAGTTTCCAGTTGTGGAGTTTCTAGTTGCGGAGTCCCTAGTTGTGGAGTTTCTAGTTGCGGAGTCTCAAGATGTGGAGTTTCTAGTTGTTTAGTTTTTAGTTGTGGAGTTTCTAGTTGTTGAGTTTCTAGTTTGAAGTCTCTAGTTGTAGATTTTTTAGTTGTGGAGTCTCTAGTTTAGGAATTCCTAGTTGAAGAGTTTTTAGTTGTGGAGTGTCTAGTTGAAGAGTTTTTAGTTGTGGAGTGTCTAGTTGTGGAGTTTCTAGTTGCAGAGTCTCTAGTTGTGGAGTTTCAAGTTGTGGAGTCTCTAGTTGTGGAGTTTCTAGTTGCCGAGTTTTCAGTTGTGGAGTATCTAGTAGTGGAGTTTCTATTTGTGGAGTTTCTAGCTGCGGAGTTTCTAGTTGCAGAGTCTCTGCTTGTGGAGTTTCGAGTTTTGGAGTTTCTAGTGTTGGAGGTTTGAGTTGTGGAGTTTCTAGTTGTGGAGTTTCTAGTTGCGGAATCTCTAGCTGTGGAATTTCTAGTTGCGGAACCTAAAGTTGTGAGGTTTCAAGTGGTGGAGTCTCTAGTTGTGGAGTTTCTAGTTGTGGAGTTTCTAGTTGTGGAGTCTCTAGTTGTGTAGTTTCTAGCTGCGGAGTTTCTAGTTGCAGAGTTTCTATTTGTGGAGTTACTACTTGCGGAGTTTCTAGTTGCAGAGTCTCTGGTTGTGGAGTTTCTAGTTGCGAAGTCTCTAGTTGTGGAGTTTCTTGTTGTGGAGTTTCCAGTTGTGGAGTTTCTTGTTGTGGAGTTTTTAGTTGTGGAGTTTCTGGTTGTGGAGTTTCTGGTTGTGGAGTTTCTAGTTGCGGAGTCTCTAGTTGTGGAGTTTCTAGTGTTGGAGTTTTGAGTTTAGGAGTTTCTAGTTGCGGAATCACTAGCTGTGGATTTTCTAGTTGCGGAACTTAAAGTTGTGAGGTTTCAAGTTGTGGAGTTTCAAGTTGTGGAGTTTCTAGTTGTGGATTTTCCAGTTGTCGAGTTTCTAGTTGCGGAGTTTCTAGTTGCGGAGTTTTTAATAGCGGAGTTTCTAGTTTTGAAGTTTCAAGTTGCGGAGTCTCAAGTTGTGGAGTTTCCGGTTGTGGAGTTTTTAGTTGTGGAGTTTTTAGTTGTTGAGTTTCTAGTTGTGAAGTCTAGTTTTGCAGTTTCTAGCTGTGGAGTTTCTAGATATGGAATTTCTAGTTGCCGAGTCTGTGTTTGTGAAGTTTGAAGTTCTGGAGTTTCTAGTTGTGGAGTTTCTAGTTGTGGAGTCTCTAGTTGCGGAGTTTCTAGTTGCGGAGTTTCTAATTGTGGAGTTTCTGGTTGTGGAGTTTCTCTTTGAGGCGTTTCAAGTTGTGAAGTTTCTAGTTGTGGAGTCTCTAGTTGCGGAGTTTCTAGTTGTGAAGTTTCTAGTTGTGGTGTTTCTAGTTTTCGAGTTTCTAGTTGTGGAGTTTCTAGTTGTTGAGTCTCCTGTTGCGGAGTTTCTAGTTGCGGAGTTTCTAGTTGGGGAGTTTCCAGTTGTGGAGTTTCTAGTTGTGGAGTTTCTAGTTGTGGAGTCTCAAGGTTTTGGAGTTTAAACTTGTGGAGTTTCAAGTTGTGGAGTCTATAGTTGTGGAGTTTCTAGTTGTAGATTTTCTAGTTGTGGAGTATCTAGTTGTGGATTTTCCAGTTGTGGAGTTTCTAGTTGTTCAGTTGCGGAGTATCTAGTTGTTGAGTTTCTAGTTGCAGAGTCTCTAGTTGTGGATTTTCAAGTTGTGGTGTCTCTAGATGTGGAGTTTCTAGTTGTCGAGTTTCCAGTTGTGGAGTATCTAGTAGTGGAGTTTCGAGTTGTGGAGTTTCTAGTTGTGGAGTTTCTAGTTGCGGAGTTTCTAGTTGCGAAGTTTCAAGTTGTGGAGTTTCAAGTTGCCGAGTTTCCAGTTGTGGAGTATCTAACAGTGGAGTTTCCAGTTGTGGAGTTTCTAGTTGTGGAGTTTCTAGTTGCGGAGTCCCTAGTTGTGGAGTTTCTAGTTGCGCAGTCTCAAGCTGCGGAGTTTCAAGTTGTGGAGTTTCTAGTTGTGGAGTCTCAAGTTGTGGAGTTTCAAGTTGTGAAGTTTCAAGTTGTGGAGTCTCTAGTTGTGGAGTTTCTAGTTGCAGAGTATCTAGTTGTGGAGCTTCCAGTTGTGCAGTTTCTAGTTGTGAAGTTGTGGAGTCTCTGGTTGTGGAGTTTTTAGTTGTGGAGTTTCTAGTTGTGGAGTTTCGAGTTGTGGAGTCTCTAGTTATGGAGTTTCTAGTTGTGGAGCTTCCAGTTGTGGAGTATCTAGTTGTGGAGTTTCCAGTTGTGAAGTATCTAGTTGTGGAGTTTCCAGTTGTGGAGTATCTAGTTGTGGAGTTTTGAGTTGTGGAGTTTCTAGTTGCGGAGTTTCTAGTTGCGGAGTTTTTAATAGCGGAGTTTCTAGTTGTGAAGTTTCAAGTTGCGGAGTCTGAGGTTGTGGAAATCCCAGTTGTGGAGTTTTTAGTTGTGGAGTTTCTAGTTGTTGAGTTTCTAGTTGTGAAGTCTCTAGTTTTGCAGTTACTAGTTGTGGAGTTTCTAGATATGGAATTTCTAGTTGCCGAGTCTGTATTTGTGGAGTTTGTAGTTGTGGAGTTTCTAGTCGTGGAGATTCTAGTTGTGGAGTCTCTAGTTGCGGAGTTTCTAGTTGCGGAGTTTCTAGTTGTGGAGTTTCTGGTTGTGGAGTTTCTAGTTGAGGAGTTTCAAGTTGTGGAGTTTCTAGTTGTGGAGTCTCAAGTTGTGGAGTTTAAACTTGTGGAGTTTCTAGTTGTGGAGTTTCTCGTTTTGGAGTTTCCAGTTGTGGAGTTTCTAGTTGCGGAGTCCCTAGTTGTGGAGTTTCTAGTTGCGGAGTCTCAAGATGTGGAGTTTCTAGTTGTTGAGGTTTTAGTTGTGGAGTTTCTAGTTGTTGAGTTTCTAGTTTGAAGTCTCTAGTTGTAGATTTTTTAGTTGTGGAGTCTCTAGTTTAGGAATTCCTAGTTGAAGAGTTTTTAGTTGTGGAGTGTCTAGTTGAAGAGTTTTTAGTTGTGGAGTGTCTAGTTGTGGAGTTTCTAGTTGCAGAGTCTCTAGTTGTGGAGCTTCAAGTTGTGGAGTCTCTAGTTGTGGAGTTTCTAGTTGCCGAGTTTTCAGTTGTGGAGTATCTAGTAGTGGAGTTTCTATTTGTGGAGTTTCTAGCTGCGGAGTTTCTAGTTGCAGAGTCTCTGGTTGTGGAGTTTCGAATTTTTGAGTTTCTAGTGTTGGAGGTTTGAGTTGTGGAGTTTCTAGTTGTGGAGTTTCTAGTTGCGGAATCTCTAGCTGTGGAATTTCTAGTTGCGGAACCTAAAGTTGTGAGGTTTCAAGTGGTGGAGTCTCTAGTTGTGGAGTTTCTAGTTGTGGAGTTTCTAGTTGTGGAGTCTCTAGTTGTGTAGTTTCTAGCTGCGGAGTTTCTAGTTGCAGAGTTTCTATTTGTGGAGTTACTACTTGCGGAGTTTCTAGTTGCAGAGTCTCTGGTTGTGGAGTTTCTAGTTGCGAAGTCTCTAGTTGTGGAGTTTCTTGTTGTGGAGTTTCCAGTTGTGGAGTTTTTAGTTGTGGAGTTTTTAGTTGTGGAGTTTCTGGTTGTGGAGTTTCTGGTTGTGGAGTTTCTAGTTGCGGAGTCTCTAGTTGTGGAGTTTCGATTTTTGGAGTTTCTAGTGTTGGAGTTTTGAGTTTAGGAGTTTCTAGTTGCGGAATCACTAGCTGTGGATTTTCTAGTTGCGGAACTTAAAGTTGTGAGGTTTCAAGTTGTGGAGTTTCAAGTTGTGGAGTTTCTAGTTGTGGATTTTCCAGTTGTCGAGTTTCTAGTTGCGGAGTTTCTAGTTGCGGAGTTTTTAATAGCGGAGTTTCTAGTTTTGAAGTTTCAAGTTGCGGAGTCTCAAGTTGTGGAGTTTCCGGTTGTGGAGTTTTTAGTTGTGGAGTTTTTAGTTGTTGAGTTTCTAGTTGTGAAGTCTAGTTTTGCAGTTTCTAGCTGTGGAGTTTCTAGATATGGAATTTCTAGTTGCCGAGTCTGTGTTTGTGGGGTTTGTAGTTGTGGAGTTTCTAGTTGTGGAGTTTCTAGTTGTGGAGTTTCTAGTTGCGGAGTTTCTAGTTGTAGATTTTCTAGTTGTGGAGTATCTAGTTGTGGATTTTCCAGTTGCCGAGTTTCCAGTTGTGGAGTATCTAGTAGTGGAGTTTCCAGTTGTGGAGTCCCTAGTTGTGGAGTTTCTAGTTGCGGAGTCTCTAGCTGTGGAGTTTCAAGTTGTGGAGTTTCTAGTTGTGGAGTCTCAAGTTGTGGAGTTTAAAGTTTTGGAGTTTCATGTTGTGGAGTCTAGTTGTGGAGTTTCTAGTTGCAGAGTATCTAGTTGTGCAGTTTCCAGTTGTGGAGTTTCTAGTTGTGAAGTTGCGGAGTCTCTGGTTGTGGAGTTTTTAGTTCTGGAGTCTCTAGTTGTGGAGCTTCTAGTTGTGGAGTTTTTAGTTGTGGAGTATCTAGTTGTGGAGTTTCCAGTTGTGAAGTATCTAGTTGTGGAGTTTCCAGTTGTGGAGTATCTAGTTGTGGAGTTTTAAATTGTGGAGTATGTAGTTGCGGAGTTTCTAGTTGCGGAGTTTTTAATAGCGGAGTTTCTAGTTGTGAAGTTTCAAGTCGCGGAGTCTCAAGTTGTGGAGTTTCCAGTTGTGGAGTTTTTAGTTGAGGAGTTTTTAGTTGTTGAGTTTCTAGTTGTGAAGTCTCTAGTTTTGCAGTTTCTAGCTGTGGAGTTTCTAGATATGGAATTTCTAGTTGCCGAGTCTGTATTTGTGGGGTTTGTAGTTGTGGAGTTTCTTGTTGTGGAGTTTCTAGTTGTGGAGTCTCTAGTTGCGGAGTTTCTAGTTGTAGATTTTCTAGTTGTGGAGTATCTAGTTGTGGATTTTCCAGTTGTGGAGTTTCTAGTTTTTGAGTTGCGGAGTTTCTAGTTGTTGAGTTTCTAGTTGCAGAGTCTCTAGTTGTGGAGTTTCAAGTTGTGGAGTCTCTGGATGTGGAGTTTCTAGTTGTCGAGTTTCCAGTTGTGGAGTATCTAGTAGTGGAGTTTCGAGTTGTGGAGTTTCTAGTTGTGGAGTTTCAAGTTGTGGAGTCCTTAGTGTTGGAGTTTCTAGTTGCGGAGTCTCTAGTTGTGGAGTTTTGAGTTGCGGAGTCTCAAGCTGTGGAGTTTCTAGTTGTTGAGTTTTTAGTTGTGGAGTTTCAAGTTGTTGAGTTTCTAGTTTCAAGTCTCTAGTTGTAGATTCTCTAGTTGTGGCGTCTCTAGTTTAGGAGTTTCTAGTTGAAGAGTTTTTTGTGGTGGAGTGTCTAGTTGTGGAGTTTCCAGTAGTGGAGTTTCGAGTTGTGGAGTTTCGAGTTGCAGAGTCTTTAGTTGTGGAGTTTCAAGTTGTGGAGTCTCTAGTTGTGGAGTTTCTAGTTGCTGAGTTTCCAGTTGTGGAGTATCTAGTAGTGGAGTTTCCAGTTGTGGAGTTTCTAGTTGTGGAGTTTCTAGTTGCGGAGTCCCTAGTTGTGGAGTTTCTAGTTGTGGAGTCTCAAGCTGTGGAGTTTCTAGTTGTTGAGTTTTTAGTTGTGGAGTTTCTAGTGCTTGAGTTTCTAGTTTGAAGTCTCTAGTTGTAGATTCTCTAGTTGTGGAGTCTGTAGTTTAGGAATTTCTAGTTGAAGAGTTTTTAGTTGTGGAGTGTCTAGTTGTGGAGTTTCTAGTTGCAGAGTCTCTAGTTGTGGAGTTTCAAGTTGTGGAGTCTCTAGTTGTGGAGTTTCTAGTTGCCGAGTTTTCAGTTGTGGAGTATCTAGTAGTGGAGTTTCTATTTGTGGAGTTTCTAGCTGCGGAGTTTCTAGTTGCAGAGTCTCTGGTTGTGGAGTTTCGAGTTTTGGAGTTTCTAGTGTTGGAGGTTTGAGTTGTGGAGTTTCTAGTTGTGGAGTTTCTAGTTGCGGAATCTCTAGCTGTGGAATTTCTAGTTGCGGAACCTAAAGTTGTGAGGTTTCAAGTGGTGGAGTCTCTAGTTGTGGAGTTTCTAGTTGTGGAGTTTCTAGTTGTGGAGTCTCTAGTTGTGTAGTGTCTAGCTGCGGAGTTTCTAGTTGCAGAGTTTCTATTTGTGGAGTTTCTACTTGCGGAGTTTCTAGTTGCAGAGTCTCTGGTTGTGGAGTTTCTAGTTGCGAAGTCTCTAGTTGTGGAGTTTCTTGTTGTGGAGTTTCCAGTTGTGGAGTTTTTAGTTGTGGAGTTTCTAGTTGTGGAGTTTCTGGTTGTGGAGTTTCTGGTTGTGGAGTTTCTAGTTGCGGAGTCTCCAGTTGTGGAGTTTCGATTTTTGGAGTTTCTAGTGTTGGAGTTTTGAGTTTAGGAGTTTCTAGTTGCGGAATCTCTAGCTGTGGATTTTCTAGTTGCGGAACTTAAAGTTGTGAGGTTTCAAGTTGTGGAGTTTCAAGTTGTGGAGTTTCTAGTTGTGGAATTTCTAGTTGTGGAGTCTCTAGTTGTGTAGTTTCTAGCTGCAGAGTTTCTATTTGGGGAGTTTCTAGTTGCGGAGTTTTTAGTTGCAGAGTCTCTGGTTGTGGAGTTTCTAGTTGCGGAGTCTCTAGTTGTGGAGTTTCTAGTTGTGGAGTTTCTAGTTGTGGAGTTTCTAGTTGTGGAGTTCCAAGTTGTAAAGTTTCTAGTTGGGGAGTTTCTAGTTGTGGAGTTTCTATTTGTGGAGTCTCAAGTTGTGGAGTTTAAACTTGTGGAGTTTCAAGTTGTGGAGTCTATAGTTGTGGATTTTCTAGTTGTGGAGTAAATCGTTGTGGATTTTCCAGTTGTGGAGTTTCTAGTTGTGGAGTTGCGGAGTCTCTAGTTGTGGAGTTTCTAGTTGCAGAGTCTCTAGTTGTGGAGTTTCAAGTTGTGGAGTCTCTAGTTGTGGAGTTTCTAGTTGCCGAGTTTCCAGTTGTGGAGTATCTAGTAGTGGAGTTTCCAGTTGTGGAGTTTCTAGTTGTGGAGTTTCTAGTTGCGGAGTCCCTTGTTGTGGAGTTTCTAGTTGTGGAGTCTCTAGTTGTAGAGTTTCTAGTTGAGGAGTTTCTAGTTGTGGATTTTCCAGTTATCGAATTTCTAGTTGTGGAGTATCTAGTAGTGAAGTTTCCAGTTGTGGAGTTTCAAGTTGCGGAGTCTCAAGCTGTGGAGCTTCTAGTTGTTGAGTTTTAGTTGTGCAGTTTCTAGTTGTTGAGTTTCTAGTTTGAAGTCTCAGGTTGTGGAGTTTCTAGTTTAGGAGTTTCTAGTTGTAGAGTTTTTAGTTTTTGAGTCTCTAGTTGTGAAGTTTCAAGTTCTGGAGTTTCGAGTTGTGGAGTTTCGAATTGTGGAGTTTTGAGTTGTGGAGTTTCGAGTTGTGCAGTTTCTAGTTGTGGAGTTTCTAGTTGCGGAATCTCTAGTTGTGGATTTTCTAGTTGCGAAACTTAAGGCTGTGAGGTTTCAAGTTGTGGAGTTTCTAGTTGTGGAGTTTCTAGTTGTGGAGTTTCTAGTTGCGGAGTTTCTAGTTGTGGAGTTTCTAGCTGCGGAGTTTCTAGTTGCAAGGTCTCTAGATGTGGAATTTCTAGTTGTAGAGTTTCTAGTTGTGGAGTTTCTAGTTGTGGAGTCTCTAGATGCGGAGTTTCTAGTTGTGGAGTTGCTAGTGTTGGAGTTTCTAGTTGTGGAGTTTCAGGTTGTGGAGTTTCTAGTTGCAGAGATTCTAGTTGCGGAGTCTCTGGTTGTGGAGGTTCTAGTTATGGAGTTTCTAGTTGTGGAGTTTCTAGTCGTGGAGTTTTTAGTTGTGGAGTCTAGGGTTGTGGAGTTTAAAGTGGCGGAGTCTCAAGTTGTGGAATTTCTAGTTGTAGAGTTTTTAGCTGTGGAGCTTCTAGTTGTTGAGTTTCTAGTTTTGAAGTCTCTATTGTGGAGTCTCTAGTTATGGAGTCTCTAGTTTAGAACTTTCTAGTTGTAGAGTTTTTAGTTGTGGAGTGTCTAGTTGTGGAGTTTCCAGTTGTGGAGTTTCCAGTTGTGGAGTTTCGAGTTGTGGAGTTTCTTGTTGTGGAGGTTTGAGTAGTGGAGTTTCTAGTTGCGGCGTCTCAAGTTGTGGAGTTTGTAGTTGCGGAGTGTCTAGTTGTGGTGTTTCTAGATGTGGAATTTCTTGTTGCGGAGTTTCTAAATGCGGAGTTTCTAGTTGCGGAGTTCCATAGTTGCAGAGTCTCTAGTTATGGAGTTTCTAGTTGTGGAGTGTCTAGTTGTGGAGTTTCAAGTTGTGGAGTTTCTAGTAGAGTTTCGAATTTTGAAGTTTCTAGTTGTTGAGTTTCTAGTTTGAAGTCTCTAGTTGTAGATTCTCTAGTTGTGGAGTCTCTAGTTTAGGAGTTTCTAGTTGAAGAGTTTTTAGTTGTGGAGTGTCTAGTTGTGGAGTTTCCAGTTGTGGAGTTTCGAGTTGTGGAGTTTCGAGTTTTGGAGTTTCTAGTTGTGGAATTTTGAGTTGTGGAGTTTCTAGTTGTGGAGTTTCTAGTTGCGGAATCTCTAGCTCTGGATTTTCTAGTTGCGTAACTTAAGGTCGTGAGGTTTCAAGTGTTGGAGTTTCTAGTTTTCTAGTTGTGGAGTTTCTAGTTGTGGAGTCTGTAGTTGTGTAGTTTCTAGCTGTGGAGTTTCTATTTGTGGAGTATATAGCTTCGGAGTTTCTAGTTGCGGAGTCTCTGATTGTGGAGTTTCTAGTTGTGGAGTTTCTAGTTGTGCAGTTTCCATTTGTGGAGTTATAGTTGTGGACTTTCTAGACATGAAATTTCTTGTAGTCGAGTCTCTATTTGTGGAGTCTCTAGTTGTGGAGTTTCTAGTTGTGGAGTTTCTAGTTGTGGAGTTTCTAGTTGTGGAGTCTCTAGTTGTGTAGTGTCTAGCTGCGGAGTTTCTAGTTGCAGAGTTTCTATTTGTGGAGTTTCTACTTGCGGAGTTTCTAGTTGCAGAGTCTCTGGTTGTGGAGTTTCTAGTTGCGAAGTCTCTAGTTGTGGAGTTTCTTGTTGTGGAGTTTCCAGTTGTGGAGTTTTTAGTTGTGGAGTTTCTAGTTGTGGAGTTTCTGGTTGTGGAGTTTCTGGTTGTGGAGTTTCTAGTTGCGGAGTCTCCAGTTGTGGAGTTTCGATTTTAGGAGTTTCTAGTGTTGGAGTTTTGAGTTTAGGAGTTTCTAGTTGCGGAATCTCTAGCTGTGGATTTTCTAGTTGCGGAACTTAAAGTTGTGAGGTTTCAAGTTGTGGAGTTTCAAGTTGTGGAGTTTCTAGTTGTGGAATTTCTAGTTGTGGAGTCTCTAGTTGTGTAGTTTCTAGCTGCAGAGTTTCTATTTGTGGAGTTTCGAGTTGCGGAGTTTCTAGTTGCAGAGTCTCTGGTTGTGGAGTTTCTAGTTGCGGAGTCTCTAGTTGTGGAGTTTCTAGTTGTGGAGTTTCTAGTTGTGGAGTTTCTAGTTGTGGAGTTCCAAGTTGTAAAGTTTCTAGTTGGGGAGTTTCTAGTTGTGGAGTTTCTAGTTGTGGAGTCTCAAGTTGTGGAGTTTAAACTTGTGGAGTTTCAAGTTGTGGAGTCTATAGTTGTGGATTTTCTAGTTGTTTAGTAAATCGTTGTGGATTTTTCAGTTGTGGAGTTTCTAGTTGTGGAGTTGCGGAGTCTCTAGTTGTGGAGTTTCAAGTTGTGGAGTCTCTAGTTGTGGAGTTTATAGTTGCCGAGTTTCCAGTTGTGGAGTATCTAGTAGTGGAGTTTCCAGTTGTGGAGTTTCTAGTTGTGGAGTTTCTAGTTGCGGAGTCCCTTGTTGTGGAGTTTCTAGTTGTGGAGTCTCTAGTTGTAGAGTTTCTAGTTGAGGAGTTTCTAGTTGTGGATTTTCCAGTTATCGAGTTTCTAGTTGTGGAGTATCTAGTAGTGAAGTTTCCAGTTGTGGAGTTTCAAGTTGCGGAGTCTCAAGCTGTGGAGCTTCTAGTTGTTGAGTTTTAGTTGTGCAGTTTCTAGTTGTTGAGTTTCTAGTTTGAAGTCTCAGGTTGTGGAGTTTCTAGCTTAGGAGTTTCTAGTTGTAGAGTTTTTAGTTTTTGAGTCTCTAGTTGTGAAGTTTCAAGTTCTGGAGTTTCGAGTTGTGGAGTTTCGAATTGTGGAGTTTTGAGTTGTGGAGTTTAGAGTTGTGGAGTTTCTGTGTTGCGGAGTTTCTAGTTGTGGAGTTTCTAGCTGCGGAGTTTCTAGTTGCAAGGTCTCTAGATGTGGAATTTCTAGTTGTAGAGTTTCTAGTTGTGGAGTCTCTATTTGCGGAGTTTCTAGTTGTGGAGTTTCTAGTTGTGGAGTTTCTGGTTGTGGAGTTTTTAGTTGTGGAGTTTCAAGTTGTGAAGACACTAGTTGTGTAGTTTCTAGTTGTGGAGTCTCTAGATGCGGAGTTTCTAGTTGTGGAGTTGCTAGTGTTGGAGTTTCTAGTTGTGGAGTTTCAGGTTGTGGAGTTTCTAGTTGCAGAGATTCTAGTTGCGGAGTCTCTGGTTGTGGAGGTTCTAGTTATGCAGTTTCTAGTTGTGGAGTTTCTAGTCGTGGAGTTTTTAGTTGTGGAGTCTAGGGTTGTGGAGTTTAAAGTGGCGGAGTCTCAAGTTGTGGAATTTCTAGTTGTAGAGTTTATAGCTGTGGAGCTTCTTGTTGTTGAGTTTCTAGTTTTGAAGTCTCTATTGTGGAGTCTCTAGTTATGGAGTCTCTAGTTTAAAACTTTCTAGTTGTAGAGTTTTTAGTTGTGGAGTGTCTAGTTGTGGAGTTTCCAGTTGTGGAGTTTCCAGTTGTGGAGTTTCGAGTTGTGGAGTTTCTTGTTGTGGAGGTTTGAGTAGTGGAGTTTCTAGTTGCGGCGTCTCAAGTTGTGGAGTTTGTAGTTGCGGAGTGTCTAGTTGTGGTGTTTCTAACTGTTGAATTTCTTGTTGCGGAGTTTCTAAATGCGGAGTTTCTAGTTGCGGAGTTCCATAGTTGCAGAGTCTCTAGTTATGGAGTTTCTAGTTGTGGAGTGTCTAGTTGTGGAGTTTCAAGTTGTGGAGTTTCTAGTAGAGTTTCGAATTTTGAAGTTTCTAGTTGTTGAGTTTCTAGTTTGAAGTCTCTAGTTGTAGATTCTCTAGTTGTGGCGTCTCTAGTTTAGGAGTTTCTAGTTGAAGAGTTTTTAGTTGTGGAGTGTCTAGTTGTGGAGTTTCAAGTTGTGGAGTTTCGAGTTGTGGAGTTTCGAGTTTTGGAGTTTCTAGTTGTGGAATTTTGAGTTGTGGAGTTTCTAGTTGTGGAGTTTCTAGTTGCGGAATCTCTAGCTGTGGATTTTCTAGTTGCGTAACTTAAGGTCCTGAGGTTTCAAGTTGTGGAGTTTCTAGTTTTCTAGTTGTGGAGTTTCTAGTTGTGGAGTTTCTAGTTGTGGAGTCTGTAGTTGTGTAGTTTCTAGCTGCGGAGTTTCTATTTGTGGAGTATCTAGCTGCGGAGTTTCTAGTTGCAGAGTCTCTAGTTATGGAGTTTCTAGTTGTGGAGTTTCTAGTTGTGGAGTTTCCATTTGTGGAGTTATAGTTGTGGACTTTCTAGACATGAAATTTTTTGTAGTCGAGTCTCTATTTGTGGAGCTTGTAGTTGTGGAGTTTCTAGTTGTTGAATTTCTAGTTGTGGAGTCTCTAGTTTTGCAGTTTCTAGTTGTGGAGTTTCTAGATATGGAATTTCTAGTTGCCGAGTCTGTATTTGTGAAGTTTGAAGTTCTGGAGTTTCCAGTTGTGGAGTTTCTAGTTGTGGAGTCTCTAGTTGCGGAGTTTCTAGTTGCGGAGTTTCTAATTGTGGAGTTTCTGGTTGTGGAGTTTCTATTTGAGGAGTTTCAAGTTGTGAAGTTTCTAGTTGTGGAGTCTCTAGTTGCGGAGTTTCTAGTTGTGAAGTTTCTAGTTGTGGAGTTTCTAGTTTTCGAGTTTCTAGTTGTGGAGTTTCTAGTTGTAGAGTCTCCTGTTGCGGAGTTTCTAGTTGCGGAGTTTCTAGTTGTGGAGTATCTAGTTGTGGATTTTCCAGTTGTGGAGTTTCTAGTTGTTCAGTTGCGGAGTATCTAGTTGTTGAGTTTCTAGTTGCAGAGTCTCTAGTTGTGGAGTTTCAAGTTGTGGAGTCTCTAGATGTGGAGTTTCTAGTTGTCGAGTTTCCAGTTGTGGAGTATCTAGTAGTGGAGTTTCGAGTTGTGGAGTTTCTAGTTGTGGAGTTTCTAGTTGTGGAGTTTCTAGTTGCGGAGTTTCTAGTTGCGAAGTTTCAAGTTGTGGAGTTTCAAGTTGCGGAGTCTCAAGCTGTGGAGTTTCTAGTTGTGGAGTTTCCAGTTGTGGAGTTTCGAGTTGTGGAGTTTCTAGTTGCAGAGTCTCTAGTTGTGGAGTTTCTAGTTGTGGAGTCTCAAGTTGTGGAGTTTCAAGTTGTGAAGTTTCAAGTTGTGGAGTCTCTAGTTGTGGAGTTTCTAGTTGCAGAGTATCTAGTTGTGGAGCTTCCAGTTGTGGAGTTTCTAGTTGTGAAGTTGTGGAGCCTCTGGTTGTTGAGTTTTTAGTTGTGGAGTTTCTAGTTGTGGAGTTTCGAGTTGTGGAGTCTCTAGGTATGGAGTTTCTAGTTGTGGAGCTTCCAGTTGTGGAGTATCTAGTTGTGGAGTTTCCAGTTGTGAAGTATCTAGTTGTGGAGTTTCCAGTTGTGGAGTATCTAGTTGTGGAGTTTTGAGTTGTGGAGTTTCTAGTTGCGGAGTTTCAAGTTGCGGAGTTTTTAATAGCGGAGTTTCTAGTTGTGAAGTTTCAAGTTGCGGAATCTCAAGTTGTGGAAATTCCAGTTGTGGAGTTTTTAGTTGTGGAGTTTCTAGTTGTTGAGTTTCTAGTTGTGAAGTCTCTAGTTTTGCAGTTACTAGTTGTGGAGTTTCTAGATATGGAATTTCTAGTTGCCGAGTCTGTATTTGTGGAGTTTGTAGTTGTGGAGTTTCTAGTCGTGGAGTTTCTAGTTGTGGAGCCTCTAGTTGCGGAGTTTCTAGTTGCGGAGTTTCTAGTTGTGGAGTTTCTGTTTGTGAAGTTTCTAGTTGCGGAGTCCCTAGTTGTGGAGTTTCTAGTTGCGGAGTCTCAAGATATGGAGTTTCTAGTTGTTGACTTTTTAGTTGTGGAGTTTCTAGTTGTTGAGTTTCTAGTTTGAAGTCTCTAGTTGTAGATTTTTTAGTTGTGGAGTCTCTAGTTTAGGAATTTCTAGTTGAAGAGTTTTTAGTTGTGGAGTGTCTAGTTGTGGAGTTTTTAAATGCAGAGTCTCTAGTTGTGGAGTTTCAAGTTGTGGAGTCTCTAGTTGTGGAGTTTCTAGTTGCCGAGTTTTCAGTTGTGGAGTATCTAGTAGTGCAGTTTCTATTTGTGGAGTTTCTAGCTGCGGAGTTTCTAGTTGCAGAGTCTCTGGTTGTGGAGTTTCGAGTTTTGGAGTTTCTAGTGTTGGAGGTTTGAGTTGTGGAGTTTCTAGTTGTGGAGTTTCTAGTTGCGGAATCTCTAGCTGTGGAATTTCTAGTTGCGGAACCTAAAGTTGTGAGGTTTCAAGTGGTGGAGTCTCTAGTTGTGGAGTTTCTAGTTGTGGAGTTTCTAGTTGTGGAGTCTCTAGTTGTGTAGTTTCTAGCTGCGGAGTTTCTAGTTGCAGAGTTTCTATTTGTGGAGTTTCTACTTGCGGAGTTTCTAGTTGCAGAGTCTCTGGTTGTGGAGTTTCTAGTTGCGAAGTCTCTAGTTGTGGAGTTTCTTGTTGTGGAGTTTCCAGTTGTGGAGTTTTTAGTTGTGGAGTTTCTAGTTGTGGAGTTTCTAGTTGTGGAGTTTCTAGTTGCGGAGTTTCTAGTTGTAGATTTTCTAGTTGTGGAGTATCTAGTTGTGGATTTTCCAGTTGCCGAGTTTCCAGTTGTGGAGTATCTAGTAGTGGAGTTTCCAGTTGTGGAGTCCCTAGTTGTGGAGTTTCTAGTTGCGGAGTCTCAAGCTGTGGAGTTTCAAGTTCTGGAGTTTCTTGTTGTGGAGTCTCAAGTTGCGGAGTTTAAAGTTGTGGAGTTTCAAGTTGTGGAGTCTCTAGTTGTGGAGTTTCTAGTTGCAGAGTATCTAGTTGTGCAGTTTCCAGTTGTGGAGTTTCTAGTTGTGAAGTTGCGGAGTCTCTGGTTGTGGAGTTTTTAGTTCTGGAGTCTCTAGTTGTGGAGTTTCTAGTTGTGGAGTTTCGAGTTGTGGAGTTTCTTGTTGTGGAGGTTTGAGTAGTGGAGTTTCTAGTTGCGGCGTCTCAAGTTGTGGAGTTTGTAGTAGCGGAGTGTCTAGTTGGGGTGTTTCTAACTGTGGAATTTCTTGTTGCGGAGTTTCTAAATGCGGAGTTTCTAGTTGCGGAGTTCCATAGTTGCAGAGTCTCTAGTTATGGAGTTTCAAGTTGTGGAGTGTCTAGTTGTGGAGTTTCTAGTAGAGTTTCGAATTTTGAAGTTTCTAGTTGTTGAGTTTCTAGTTTGAAGTCTCTAGTTGTAGATTCTCTAGTTGTGGCGTCTCTAGTTTAGGAGTTTCTAGTTGAAGAGTTTTTAGTTGTGGAGTGTCTAGTTGTGGAGTTTCCAGTTGTGGAGTTTCGAGTTGTGGAGTTTCGAGTTTTGGAGTTTCTAGTTGTGGAATTTTGAGTTGTGGAGTTTCTAGTTGTGGAGTTTCTAGTTGCGGAATCTCTAGCTGTGGATTTTCTAGTTGCGTAACTTAAGGTCCTGAGGTTTCAAGTTGTGGAGTTTCTAGTTTTCTAGTTGTGGAGTTTCTAGTTGTGGAGTTTCTAGTAGTGGAGTCTGTAGTTGTGTAGTTTCTAGCTGCGGAGTTTCTATTTGTGGAGTATCTAGCTGCGGAGTTTCTAGTTGCAGAGTCTCTAGTTATGGAGTTTCTAGTTGTGGAGTTTCTAGTTGTGGAGTTTCCATTTGTGGAGTTATAGTTGTGGACTTTCTAGACATGAAATTTCTTGTAGTCGAGTCTCTATTTGTGGAGCTTGTAGTTGTGGAGTTTCTAGTTGTTGAATTTCTAGTTGTGGAGTCTCTAGTTTTGCAGTTTCTAGTTGTGGAGTTTCTAGATATGGAATTTCTAGTTGCCGAGTCTGTATTTGTGAAGTTTGAAGTTCTGGAGTTTCCAGTTGTGGAGTTTCTAGTTGTGGAGTCTCTAGTTGCGGAGTTTCTAGTTGCGGAGTTTCTAATTGTGGAGTTTCTGGTTGTGGAGTTTCTATTTGAGGAGTTTCAAGTTGTGAAGTTTCTAGTTGTGGAGTCTCTAGTTGCGGAGTTTCTAGTTGTGAAGTTTCTAGTTGTGGAGTTTCTAGTTTTCGAGTTTCTAGTTGTGGAGTTTCTAGTTGTAGAGTCTCCTGTTGCGGAGTTTCTAGTTGCGGAGTTTCTAGTTGTGGAGTATCTAGTTGTGGATTTTCCAGTTGTGGAGTTTCTAGTTGTTCAGTTGCGGAGTATCTAGTTGTTGAGTTTCTAGTTGCAGAGTCTCTAGTTGTGGAGTTTCAAGTTGTGGAGTCTCTAGATGTGGAGTTTCTAGTTGTCGAGTTTCCAGTTGTGGAGTATCTAGTAGTGGAGTTTCGAGTTGTGGAGTTTCTAGTTGTGGAGTTTCTAGTTGTGGAGTTTCTAGTTGCGGAGTTTCTAGTTGCGAAGTTTCAAGTTGTGGAGTTTCAAGTTGCGGAGTCTCAAGCTGTGGAGTTTCTAGTTGTGGAGTTTCCAGTTGTGGAGTTTCGAGTTGTGGAGTTTCTAGTTGCAGAGTCTCTAGTTGTGGAGTTTCAAGTTGTGGAGTCTCTAGTTGTGGAGTTTCTAGTTGCCGAGTTTCCAGTTGTGGAGTATCTAGTAGTGGAGTTTCCAGTTGTGGAGTTTCTAGTTGCGGAGTCCCTAGTTGTGGAGTTTCTAGTTGCGGAGTCTCAAGCTGCGGAGTTTCAAGTTGTGGAGTTTCTAGTTGTGGAGTCTCAAGTTGTGGAGTTTCAAGTTGTGAAGTTTCAAGTTGTGGAGTCTCTAGTTGTGGAGTTTCTAGTTGCAGAGTATCTAGTTGTGGAGCTTCCAGTTGTGGAGTTTCTAGTTGTGAAGTTGTGGAGTCTCTGGTTGTTGAGTTTTTAGTTGTGGAGTTTCTAGTTGTGGAGTTTCGAGTTGTGGAGTCTCTAGGTATGGAGTTTCTAGTTGTGGAGCTTCCAGTTGTGAAGTATCTAGTTGTGGAGTTTCCAGTTGTGAAGTATCTAGTTGTGGAGTTTCCAGTTGTGGAGTATCTAGTTGTGGAGTTTTGAGTTGTGGAGTTTCTAGTTGCGGAGTTTTTAATAGCGGAGTTTCTAGTTGTGAAGTTTCAAGTTGCGGAGTCTCAAGTTGTGGAAATTCCAGTTGTGGAGTTTTTAGTTGTGGAGTTTCTAGTTGTTGAGTTTCTAGTTGTGAAGTCTCTAGTTTTGCAGTTACTAGTTGTGGAGTTTCTAGATATGGAATTTCTAGTTGCCGAGTCTGTATTTGTGGGGTTTGTAGTTGTGGAGTTTCTAGTTGTGGAGTTTCTAGTTGTGGAGTCTCTAGTTGCGGAGTTTCTAGTTGTAGATTTTCTAGTTGTGGAGTATCTAGTTGTGGATTTTCCAGTTGTGGAGTTTCTAGTTGTTGAGTTGCGGAGTTTCTAGTTGTTGAGTTTCTAGTTGCAGAGTCTCTAGTTGTGGAGTTTCAAGTTGTGGAGTCTCTGGATGTGGAGTTTCTAGTTGTCGAGTTTCCAGTTGTGGAGTATCTAGTAGTGGAGTTTCGAGTTGTGGAGTTTCTAGTTGTGGAGTTTCTAGTTGTGGAGTCCTTAGTGTTGGAGTTTCTAGTTGCGGAGTCTCTAGTTGTGGAGTTTCGAGTTGCGGAGTCTCAAACTGTAGAGTTTCTAGTTGTTGAGTTTTTAGTTGTGGAGTTTCCAGTTGTTGAGTTTCTAGTTTCAAGTCTCTAGTTGTAGATTCTCTAGTTGCGGAGTCTCTAGTTTAGGAGTTTCTAGTTGAAGAGTTTTTTGTGGTGGAGTGTCTAGTTGTGGAGTTTCCAGTAGTGGAGTTTCGAGTTGTGGAGTTTCTAGTTGCGGAGTCCCTAGTTGTGGATTTTCTAGTTGTGGAGTCTCAAGCTGTGGAGTTTCTAGTTGTTGAGTTTTTAGTTGTGGAGTTTCTAGTGCTTGAGTTTCTAGTTTGAAGTCTCTAGTTGTAGATTCTCTAGTTGTGGAGTCTCTAGTTTAGGAATTTCTAGTTGAAGAGTTTTTAGTTGTGGAGTGTCTAGTTGTGGAGTTTCCAGTTGTGGAGTTTCGAGTTGTGGAGTTGCGGAGTCTCTAGTTGTGGAGTTTCTAGTTGCAGAGTCTCTAGTTGTGGAGTTTCAAGTTGTGGAGTCTCTAGTTGTGGAGTTTCTAGTTGCCAAGTTTCCAGTTGTGGAGTATCTAGTACTGGAGTTGCCGGTTGTGGAGTTTCCAGTTGTGGAGTTTCTAGTTGCGGAGTCCCTAGTTGTGGAGTTTCTAGTTGCGGAGTCTCAAGATGTGGAGTTTCTAGTTGTTGAGTTTTTAGTTGTGGAGTTTCTAGTTGTTGAGTTTCTAGTTTGAAGTCTCTAGTTGTAGATTTTTTAGTTGTGGAGTCTCTAGTTTAGGAATTTCTAGTTGAAGAGTTTTTAGTTGTGGAGTGTCTAGTTGTGGAGTTTCTAGTTGCAGAGTCTCTAGTTGTGGAGTTTCAAGTTGTGGAGTCGCTAGTTGTGGAGTTTCTAGTTGCCGAGTTTTCAGTTGTGGAGTATCTAGTAGTGGAGTTTCTATTTGTGGAGTTTCTAGATGCGGAGTTTCTAGTTGCAGAGTCTCTGGTTGTGGAGTTTCGAGTTTTGGAGTTTCTAGTGTTGGAGGTTTGAGTTGTGGAGTTTCTAGTTGTGGAGTTTCTAGTTGCGGAATCTCTAGCTGTGGATTTTCTAGCTGCGGAACCTAAAGTTGTGAGGTTTCAAGTGGTGGAGTCTCTAGTTGTGGAGTTTCTTGTTGTGGAGTTTCTAGTTGTGGAGTCTCTAGTTGTGTAGTTTCTAGCTGCGGAGTTTCTAGTTGCAGAGTTTTTATTTGTGGAGTTTCTACTTGCGGAGTTTCTAGTTGCAGAGTCTCTGGTTGTGGAGTTTCTAGTTGCGAAGTCTCTAGTTGTGCAGTTTCTTGTTGTGGAGTTTCCAGTTGTGGAGTTTTTAGTTGTGGAGTTTCTAGTTGTGGAGTTTCTGGTTGTGGAGATTCTGGTTGTGGAGTTTCTAGTTGCGGAGTCTCTAGTTGTGGAGTTTCGATTTTTGGAGTTTCTAGTGTTGGAGTTTTCAGTTTAGGAGTTTCTAGTTGCGGAATCTCTAGCTGTGGATTTTCTAGTTGCGGAACTTAAAGTTGTGAGGTTTCAAGTTGTGGAGTTTCAAGTTGTGGAGTTTCTAGTTGTGGAATTTCTAGTTGTGGATTCTCTAGTTGTGTAGTTTCTAGCTGCAGAGTTTCTATTTGTGGAGTTTCTAGTTGCGGAGTTTCCAGTTGCAGAGTCTCTGGTTGTGGAGTTTCTAGTTGCGGAGTCTCTAGTTGTGGAGTTTCTAGTTGTAGAGTTTCTAGTTGTGGAGTTCCAAGTTGTAAAGTTTCTAGTTGGGGAGTTTCTAGTTGTGGAGTTTCTAGTTGTGGAGTCTCAAGTTGTGGAGTTTAAACTTGTGGAGTTTCAAGTTGTGGAGTCTATAGTTGTGGAGTTTCTAGTTGTGGATTTTCTAGTTGTAGAGTATATCGTTGTGGATTTTCCAGTTGTGGAGTTTCTAGTTGTGGAGTTGCGGAGTCTCTAGTTGTGGAGTTTCTAGTTGCAGAGTCTCTAGTTGTGGAGTTTGAAGTTGTGGAGTCTCTAGTTGTGGAGTTTCTAGTTGCGGAGTCCCTTGTTGTGGAGTTTCTAGTTGTGGAGTCTCTAGTTGTAGAGTTTCTAGTTGAGGAGTTTCTAGTTGTGGATTTTCCAGTTGTCGAGTTTCTAGTAGTGGAGTATCTAGTAGTGAAGTTTCCAGTTGTGGAGTTTCAAGTTGCGGAGTCTCAAGCTGTGGAGCTTCTAGTTGTTGAGTTTTAGTTGTGCAGTTTCTAGTTGTTGAGTTTCTAGTTTGAAGTCTCAGGTTGTGGAGTTTCTAGTTTAGGAGTTTCTAGTTGTAGAGTTTTTAGTTTTTGAGTCTCTAGTTGTGAAGTTTCAAGTTCTGGAGTTTCGAGTTGTGGAGTTTCGAATTGTGGAGTTTTGAGTTGTGGAGTTTCGAGTTGTGGAGTTTATAGTTGTGGAGTTTCTAGTTGCGGAATCTCTAGTTGTGAATTTTCTAGTTGCGAAACTTAAGGCTGTGAGGTTTCAAGTTGTGGAGTTTCTAGTTGTGGAGTTTCTAGTTGTGGAGTTTCTAGTTGCGGAGTTTCTAGTTGTGGAGTTTCTAGCGGCGGAGTTTCTAGTTGCAAGGTCTCTAGATGTGTAATTTCTAGTTGTAGAGTTTCTAGTTGTGGAGGCTCTATTTGCGGAGTTTCTAGTTGTGGAGTTTCTAGTTGTGGAGTTTCTGGTTGTGGAGTTTTTAGTTGTGGAGTTTCAAGTTGTGGAGACTCTAGTTGTGGAGTTTCTAGTTGTGGAGTCTCTAGATGCGGAGTTTCTAGTTGTGGAGTTGCTAGTGTTGGAGTTTCTAGTTGTGGAGTTTCAGGTTGTGGAGTTTCTAGTTGCAGAGATTCTAGTTGCGGAGTCTCTGGTTGTGGAAGTTCTAGTTATGGAGTTTCTAGTTGCGGAGTTTCTAGTCGTGGAGTTTTTAGTTGTGGAGTCTAGGGTTGTGGAGTTTAAAGTGGCGGAGTCTCAAGTTGTGGAATTTCTAGTTGTAGAGTTTTTAGCTGTGGAGCTTCTAGTCGTTGAGTTTCTAGTTTTGAAGTCTCTAGTTGTGGAGTCTCTAGTTATGGAGTCTCTAGTTTAGAACTTTCTAGTTGTAGAGTTTTTAGTTGTGGAGTGTCTAGTTGTGGAGTTTCCAGTTGTGGAGTTTCCAGTTGTGGAGTTTCGAGTTGTGGAGTTTCTTGTTGTGGAGGTTTGAGTAGTGGAGTTTCTAGTTGCGGCGTCTCAAGTGGTGTAGTTTGTAGTTGCGGAGTGTCTAGTTGTGGTGCTTCTAGCTGTGGAATTTCTTGTTGCGGAGTTTCTAAATGCGGAGTTTCTAGTTGCAGAGTTCCATAGTTGCAGAGTCTCTAGTTATGGAGTTTCTAGTTGTGGAGTGTCTAGTTGTGGAGTTTCAAGTTGTGGAGTTTCTAGTAGAGTTTCGATTTTTGAAGTTTCTAGTTGTTGAGTTTCTAGTTTGAAGTCTCTAGTTGTAGATTCTCTAGTTGTAGAGTCTCTAGTTTAGGAGTTTCTAGTTGAAGAGTTTTTAGTTGTGGAGTGTCTAGTTGTGAAGTTTCCAGTTGTGGAGTTTCGAGTTGTGGAGTTTCGAGTTTTGGAGTTTCTAGTTGCGGAATCTCTAGATGTGGATTTTCTAGTTGCGTAACTTAAGGTCGTGAGGTTTCAAGTTGTGGAGTTTCTAGTTTTCTAGTTGTGGAGTTTCTAGTTGTGGAGTTTCTAGTTGTGGAGTCTGTAGTTGTGTAGTTTCTAGCTGCGGAGTTTCTATTTGTCGAGTATCTAGCTGCGGAGTTTCTAGTTGCGGAGTCTCTAGTTGTGGAGCTTCTAGTTGTGGAGTTTCTAGTTGTGGAGTTTCCATTTGTGGAGTTATAGTTGTGGACTTTCTAGACATGAAATTTCTTGTAGTCGTGTCTCTATTTGTGGAGCTTGTAGTTGTGGAGTTTCTAGTTGTTCAGTTTCTAGTTGTGGAGTCTCTAGTTTTGCAGTTTATAGTTGTGGAGTTTCTAGATATGGAATTTCTAGTTGCCGAGTCTGTATTTGTGAAGTTTGAAGTTCTGGAGTTTCTAGTTGTGGAGTTTCTAGTTGTGGAGTCTCTAGTTGCGGAGTTTCTAGTTGCGGAGTTTCTAATTGTGGAGTTTCTGGTTGTGGAGTTTCTCTTTGAGGAGTTTCAAGTTGTGAAGTTTCTAGTTGTGGAGTCTCTAGTTGCGGAGTTTCTAGTTGTGAAGTTTCTAGTTGTGGAGTTTCTAGTTTTCGAGTTTCTAGTTGTGGAGTTTCTAGTTGTTGAGTCTCCTGTTGCGGAGTTTCTAGTTGCGGAGTTTCTAGTTGGGGAGTTTCCAGTTGTGGAGTTTCTAGTTGTGGAGTTTCTAGTTGTGGAGTCTCAAGTTGTGGAGTTTAAACTTGTGGAGTTTCAAGTTGTGGAGTCTATAGTTGTGGAGTTTCTAGTTGTAGATTTTCTAGTTGTGGAGTATCTAGTTGTGGATTTTCCAGTTGTGGAGTTTCTAGTTGTTCAGTTGCGGAGTATCTAGTTGTTGAGTTTCTAGTTGCAGAGTCTCTAGTTGTGGATTTTCAAGTTGTGGTGTCTCTAGATGTGGAGTTTCTAGTTGTCGAGTTTCCAGTTGTGGAGTATCTAGTAGTGGAGTTTCGAGTTGTGGAGTTTCTAGTTGTGGAGTTTCTAGTTGCGGAGTTTCTAGTTGCGAAGTTTCAAGTTGTGGAGTTTCAAGTTGCGGAGTCTCAAGCTGTGGAGTTTCTAGTTGTGGAGTTTCCAGTTGTGGAGTTTCAAGTTGTGGAGTTTCTAGTTGCAGAGTCTCTAGTTGTGGAGTTTCAAGTTGTGGAGTCTCTAGTTGTGGAGTTTCTAGTTGCCGAGTTTCCAGTTGTGGAGTATCTAACAGTGGAGTTTCCAGTTGTGGAGTTTCTAGTTGTGGAGTTTCTAGTTGCGGAGTCCCTAGTTGTGGAGTTTCTAGTTGCGGAGTCTCAAGCTGCGGAGTTTCAAGTTGTGGAGTTTCTAGTTGTGGAGTCTCAAGTTGTGGAGTTTCAAGTTGGGAAGTTTCAAGTTGTGGAGTCTCTAGTTGTGGAGTTTCTAGTTGCAGAGTATCTAGTTGTGGAGCTTCCAGTTGTGCAGTTTCTAGTTGTGAAGTTGTGGAGTCTCTGGTTGTGGAGTTTTTAGTTGTGGAGTTTCTAGTTGTGGAGTTTCGAGTTGTGGAGTCTCTAGTTATGGAGTTTCTAGTTGTGGAGCTTCCAGTTGTGGAGTATCTAGTTGTGGAGTTTCCAGTTGTGAAGTATCTAGTTGTGGAGTTTCCAGTTGTGGAGTATCTAGTTGTGGAGTTTTGAGTTGTGGAGTTTCTAGTTGCGGAGTTTCTAGTTGCGGAGTTTTTAATAGCGGAGTTTCTAGTTGTGAAGTTTCAAGTTGCGGAGTCTCAAGTTGTGGAAATTCCAGTTGTGGAGTTTTTAGTTGTGGAGTTTCTAGTTGTTGAGTTTCTAGTTGTGAAGTCTCTAGTTTTGCAGTTACTAGTTGTGGAGTTTCTAGATATGGAATTTCTAGTTGCCGAGTCTGTATTTGTGGAGTTTGTAGTTGTGGAGTTTCTAGTCGTGGAGATTCTAGTTGTGGAGTCTCTAGTTGCGGAGTTTCTAGTTGCGGAGTTTCTAGTTGTGGAGTTTCTGGTTGTGGAGTTTCTAGTTGAGGAGTTTCAAGTTGTGGAGTTTCTAGTTGTGGAGTCTCAAGTTGTGGAGTTTAAACTTGTGGAGTTTCTAGTTGTGGAGTTTCTCGTTTTGGAGTTTCCAGTTGTGGAGTTTCTAGTTGCGGAGTCCCTAGTTGTGGAGTTTCTAGTTGCGGAGTCTCAAGATGTGGAGTTTCTAGTTGTTGAGTTTTTAGTTGTGGAGTTTCTAGTTGTTGAGTTTCTAGTTTGAAGTCTCTAGTTGTAGATTTTTTAGTTGTGGAGTCTCTAGTTTAGGAATTCCTAGTTGAAGAGTTTTTAGTTGTGGAGTGTCTAGTTGAAGAGTTTTTAGTTGTGGAGTGTCTAGTTGTGGAGTTTCTAGTTGCAGAGTCTCTAGTTGTGGAGTTTCATGTTGTGGAGTCTCTAGTTGTGGAGTTTCTAGTTGCCGAGTTTCTAGTTGTGGAGTTTCTAGTTGTTGAGTCTCCTGTTGCGGAGTTTCTAGTTGCGGAGTTTCTAGTTGGGGAGTTTCCAGTTGTGGAGTTTCTAGTTGTGGAGTTTCTAGTTGTGGAGTCTCAAGTTGTGGAGTTTAAACTTGTGGAGTTTCAAGTTGTGGAGTCTATAGTTGTGGAGTTTCTAGTTGTAGATTTTCTAGTTGTGGAGTATCTAGTTGTGGATTTTCCAGTTGTGGAGTTTCTAGTTGTTCAGTTGCGGAGTATCTAGTTGTTGAGTTTCTAGTTGCAGAGTCTCTAGTTGTGGATTTTCAAGTTGTGGTGTCTCTAGATGTGGAGTTTCTAGTTGTCGAGTTTCCAGTTGTGGAGTATCTAGTAGTGGAGTTTCGAGTTGTGGAGTTTCTAGTTGTGGAGTTTCTAGTTGCGGAGTTTCTAGTTGCGAAGTTTCAAGTTGTGGAGTTTCAAGTTGCGGAGTCTCAAGCTGTGGAGTTTCTAGTTGTGGAGTTTCCAGTTGTGGAGTTTCAAGTTGTGGAGTTTCTAGTTGTGGAGTTTCCAGTTGTGGAGTTTCAAGTTGTGGAGTTTCTAGTTGCAGAGTCTCTAGTTGTGGAGTTTCAAGTTGTGGAGTCTCTAGTTGTGGAGTTTCTAGTTGCCGAGTTTCCAGTTGTGGAGTATCTAACAGTGGAGTTTCCAGTTGTGGAGTTTCTAGTTGTGGAGTTTCTAGTTGCGGAGTCCCTAGTTGTGGAGTTTCTAGTTGCGGAGTCTCAAGCTGCGGAGTTTCAAGTTGTGAAGTTTCAAGTTGTGGAGTCTCTAGTTGTGGAGTTTCTAGTTGCAGAGTATCTAGTTGTGGAGCTTCCAGTTGTGCAGTTTCTAGTTGTGAAGTTGTGGAGTCTCTGGTTGTGGAGTTTTTAGTTGTGGAGTTTCTAGTTGTGGAGTTTCGAGTTGTGGAGTCTCTAGTTATGGAGTTTCTAGTTGTGGAGCTTCCAGTTGTGGAGTATCTAGTTGTGGAGTTTCCAGTTGTGAAGTATCTAGTTGTGGAGTTTCCAGTTGTGGAGTATCTAGTTGTGGAGTTTTGAGTTGTGGAGTTTCTAGTTGTGGAGTTTCTAGTTGCGGAATCTCTAGATGTGGATTTTCTAGTTGCGTAACTTAAGGTCGTGAGGTTTCAAGTTGTGGAGTTTCTAGTTTTCTAGTTGTGGAGTTTCTAGTTGTGGAGTTTCTAGTTGTGGAGTCTGTAGTTGTGTAGTTTCTAGCTGCGGAGTTTCTATTTGTCGAGTATCTAGCTGCGGAGTTTCTAGTTGCGGAGTCTCTAGTTGTGGAGCTTCTAGTTGTGGAGTTTCTAGTTGTGGAGTTTCCATTTGTGGAGTTATAGTTGTGGACTTTCTAGACATGAAATTTCTTGTAGTCGTGTCTCTATTTGTGGAGCTTGTAGTTGTGGAGTTTCTAGTTGTTCAGTTTCTAGTTGTGGAGTCTCTAGTTTTGCAGTTTATAGTTGTGGAGTTTCTAGATATGGAATTTCTAGTTGCCGAGTCTGTATTTGTGAAGTTTGAAGTTCTGGAGTTTCTAGTTGTGGAGTTTCTAGTTGTGGAGTCTCTAGTTGCGGAGTTTCTAGTTGCGGAGTTTCTAATTGTGGAGTTTCTGGTTGTGGAGTTTCTCTTTGAGGAGTTTCAAGTTGTGAAGTTTCTAGTTGTGGAGTCTCTAGTTGCGGAGTTTCTAGTTGTGAAGTTTCTAGTTGTGGAGTTTCTAGTTTTCGAGTTTCTAGTTGTGGAGTTTCTAGTTGTTGAGTCTCCTGTTGCGGAGTTTCTAGTTGCGGAGTTTCTAGTTGGGGAGTTTCCAGTTGTGGAGTTTCTAGTTGTGGAGTTTCTAGTTGTGGAGTCTCAAGTTGTGGAGTTTAAACTTGTGGAGTTTCAAGTTGTGGAGTCTATAGTTGTGGAGTTTCTAGTTGTAGATTTTCTAGTTGTGGAGTATCTAGTTGTGGATTTTCCAGTTGTGGAGTTTCTAGTTGTTCAGTTGCGGAGTATCTAGTTGTTGAGTTTCTAGTTGCAGAGTCTCTAGTTGTGGATTTTCAAGTTGTGGTGTCTCTAGATGTGGAGTTTCTAGTTGTCGAGTTTCCAGTTGTGGAGTATCTAGTAGTGGAGTTTCGAGTTGTGGAGTTTCTAGTTGTGGAGTTTCTAGTTGCGGAGTTTCTAGTTGCGAAGTTTCAAGTTGTGGAGTTTCAAGTTGCGGAGTCTCAAGCTGTGGAGTTTCTAGTTGTGGAGTTTCCAGTTGTGGAGTTTCAAGTTGTGGAGTTTCTAGTTGCAGAGTCTCTAGTTGTGGAGTTTCAAGTTGTGGAGTCTCTAGTTGTGGAGTTTCTAGTTGCCGAGTTTCCAGTTGTGGAGTATCTAACAGTGGAGTTTCCAGTTGTGGAGTTTCTAGTTGTGGAGTTTCTAGTTGCGGAGTCCCTAGTTGTGGAGTTTCTAGTTGCGGAGTCTCAAGCTGCGGAGTTTCAAGTTGTGGAGTTTCTAGTTGTGGAGTCTCAAGTTGTGGAGTTTCAAGTTGTGAAGTTTCAAGTTGTGGAGTCTCTAGTTGTGGAGTTTCTAGTTGCAGAGTATCTAGTTGTGGAGCTTCCAGTTGTGCAGTTTCTAGTTGTGAAGTTGTGGAGTCTCTGGTTGTGGAGTTTTTAGTTGTGGAGTTTCTAGTTGTGGAGTTTCGAGTTGTGGAGTCTCTAGTTATGGAGTTTCTAGTTGTGGAGCTTCCAGTTGTGGAGTATCTAGTTGTGGAGTTTCCAGTTGTGAAGTATCTAGTTGTGGAGTTTCCAGTTGTGGAGTATCTAGTTGTGGAGTTTTGAGTTGTGGAGTTTCTAGTAGCGGAGTTTCTAGTTGCGGAGTTTTTAATAGCGGAGTTTCTAGTTGTGAAGTTTCAAGTTGCGCAGTCTCAAGTTGTGGAAATTCCAGTTGTGGAGTTTTTAGTTGTGGAGTTTCTAGTTGTTGAGTTTCTAGTTGTGAAGTCTCTAGTTTTGCAGTTACTAGTTGTGGAGTTTCTAGATATGGAATTTCTAGTTGCCGAGTCTGTATTTGTGGAGTTTGTAGTTGTGGAGTTTCTAGTCGTGGAGATTCTAGTTGTGGAGTCTCTAGTTGCGGAGTTTCTAGTTGCGGAGTTTCTAGTTGTGGAGTTTCTGGTTGTAGAGTTTCTAGTTGAGGAGTTTCAAGTTGTGGAGTTTCTAGTTGTGAAGTCTCAAGTTGTGGAGTTTAAACTTGTGGAGTTTCTAGTTGTGGAGTTTCTCGTTTTGGAGTTTCCAGTTGTGGAGTTTCTAGTTGCGGAGTCCCTAGTTGTGGAGTTTCTAGTTGCGGAGTCTCAAGATGTGGAGTTTCTTGTTGTTGAGTTTTTAGTTGTGGAGTTTCTAGTTGTTGAGTTTCTAGTTTGAAGTCTCTAGTTGTAGATTTTTTAGTTGTGGAGTCTCTAGTTTAGGAATTCCTAGTTGAAGAGTTTTTAGTTGTGGAGTGTCTAGTTGAAGAGTTTTTAGTTGTGGAGTGTCCAGTTGTGGAGTTTCTAGTTGCAGAGTCTCTAGTTGTGGAGTTTCAAGTTGTGGAGTCTCTAGTTGTGGAGTTTCTAGTTGCCGAGTTTCTAGTTGTGGAGTTTCTAGTTGTTGAGTCTCCTGTTGCGGAGTTTCTAGTTGCGGAGTTTCTAGTTGGGGAGTTTCCAGTTGTGGAGTTTCTAGTTGTGGAGTTTCTAGTTGTGGAGTCTCAAGTTGTGGAGTTTAAACTTGTGGAGTTTCAAGTTGTGGAGTCTATAGTTGTGGAGTTTCTAGTTGTAGATTTTCTAGTTGTGGAGTATCTAGTTGTGGATTTTCCAGTTGTGGAGTTTCTAGTTGTTCAGTTGCGGAGTATCTAGTTGTTGAGTTTCTAGTTGCAGAGTCTCTAGTTGTGGATTTTCAAGTTGTGGTGTCTCTAGATGTGGAGTTTCTAGTTGTCGAGTTTCCAGTTGTGGAGTATCTAGTAGTGGAGTTTCGAGTTGTGGAGTTTCTAGTTGTGGAGTTTCTAGTTGCGGAGTTTCTAGTTGCGAAGTTTCAAGTTGTGGAGTTTCAAGTTGCGGAGTCTCAAGCTGTGGAGTTTCTAGTTGTGGAGTTTCCAGTTGTGGAGTTTCAAGTTGTGGAGTTTCTAGTTGTGGAGTTTCCAGTTGTGGAGTTTCAAGTTGTGGAGTTTCTAGTTGCAGAGTCTCTAGTTGTGGAGTTTCAAGTTGTGGAGTCTCTAGTTGTGGAGTTTCTAGTTGCCGAGTTTCCAGTTGTGGAGTATCTAACAGCGGAGTTTCCAGTTGTGGAGTTTCTAGTTGCGGAGTCTCAAGCTGCGGAGTTTCAAGTTGTGGAGTTTCTAGTTGTGGAGTCTCAAGTTGTGGAGTTTCAAGTTGTGAAGTTTCAAGTTGTGGAGTCTCTAGTTGTGGAGTTTCTAGTTGCAGAGTATCTAGTTGTGGAGCTTCCAGTTGTGCAGTTTCTAGTTGTGAAGTTGTGGAGTCTCTGGTTGTGGAGTTTTTAGTTGTGGAGTTTCTAGTTGTGGAGTTTCGAGTTGTGGAGTCTCTAGTTATGGAGTTTCTAGTTGTGGAGCTTCCAGTTGTGGAGTATCTAGTTGTGGAGTTTCCAGTTGTGAAGTATCTAGTTGTGGAGTTTCCAGTTGTGGAGTATCTAGTTGTGGAGTTTTGAGTTGTGGAGTTTCTAGTTGCGGAGTTTCTAGTTGCGGAGTTTTTAATAGCGGAGTTTCTAGTTGTGAAGTTTCAAGTTGCGGAGTCTCAAGTTGTGGAAATTCCAGTTGTGGAGTTTTTAGTTGTGGAGTTTCTAGTTGTTGAGTTTCTAGTTGTGAAGTCTCTAGTTTTGCAGTTACTAGTTGTGGAGTTTCTAGATATGGAATTTCTAGTTGCCGAGTCTGTATTTGTGGAGTTTGTAGTTGTGGAGTTTCTAGTCGTGGAGATTCTAGTTGTGGAGTCTCTAGTTGCGGAGTTTCTAGTTGCGGAGTTTCTAGTTGTGGAGTTTCTGGTTGTGGAGTTTCTAGTTGAGGAGTTTCAAGTTGTGGAGTTTCTAGTTGTGGAGTCTCAAGTTGTGGAGTTTAAACTTGTGGAGTTTCTAGTTGTGGAGTTTCTCGTTTTGGAGTTTCCAGTTGTGGAGTTTCTAGTTGCGGAGTCCCTAGTTGTGGAGTTTCTAGTTGCGGAGTCTCAAGATGTGGAGTTTCTAGTTGTTGAGTTTTTAGTTGTGGAGTTTCTAGTTGTTGAGTTTCTAGTTTGAAGTCTCTAGTTGTAGATTTTTTAGTTGTGGAGTCTCTAGTTTAGGAATTCCTAGTTGAAGAGTTTTTAGTTGTGGAGTGTCTAGTTGAAGAGTTTTTAGTTGTGGAGTGTCTAGTTGTGGAGTTTCTAGTTGCAGAGTCTCTAGTTGTGGAGTTTCAAGTTGTGGAGTCTCTAGTTGTGGAGTTTCTAGTTGCCGAGTTTCTAGTTGTGGAGTTTCTAGTTGTTGAGTCTCCTGTTGCGGAGTTTCTAGTTGCGGAGTTTCTAGTTGGGGAGTTTCCAGTTGTGGAGTTTCTAGTTGTGGAGTTTCTAGTTGTGGAGTCTCAAGTTGTGGAGTTTAAACTTGTGGAGTTTCAAGTTGTGGAGTCTATAGTTGTGGAGTTTCTAGTTGTAGATTTTCTAGTTGTGGAGTATCTAGTTGTGGATTTTCCAGTTGTGGAGTTTCTAGTTGTTCAGTTGCGGAGTATCTAGTTGTTGAGTTTCTAGTTGCAGAGTCTCTAGTTGTAGATTTTCAAGTTGTGGTGTCTCTAGATGTGGAGTTTCTAGTTGTCGAGTTTCCAGTTGTGGAGTATCTAGTAGTGGAGTTTCGAGTTGTGGAGTTTCTAGTTGTGGAGTTTCTAGTTGCGGAGTTTCTAGTTGCGAAGTTTCAAGTTGTGGAGTTTCAAGTTGCGGAGTCTCAAGCTGTGGAGTTTCTAGTTGTGGAGTTTCCAGTTGTGGAGTTTCAAGTTGTGGAGTTTCTAGTTGTGGAGTTTCCAGTTGTGGAGTTTCAAGTTGTGGAGTTTCTAGTTGCAGAGTCTCTAGTTGTGGAGTTTCAAGTTGTGGAGTCTCTAGTTGTGGAGTTTCTAGTTGCCGAGTTTCCAGTTGTGGAGTATCTAACAGTGGAGTTTCCAGTTGTGGAGTTTCTAGTTGTGGAGTTTCTAGTTGCGGAGTCCCTAGTTGTGGAGTTTCTAGTTGCGGAGTCTCAAGCTGCGGAGTTTCAAGTTGTGAAGTTTCAAGTTGTGGAGTCTCTAGTTGTGGAGTTTCTAGTTGCAGAGTATCTAGTTGTGGAGCTTCCAGTTGTGCAGTTTCTAGTTGTGAAGTTGTGGAGTCTCTGGTTGTGGAGTTTTTAGTTGTGGAGTTTCTAGTTGTGGAGTTTCGAGTTGTGGAGTCTCTAGTTATGGAGTTTCTAGTTGTGGAGCTTAGAGGTGTGGAGTATCTAGTTGTGGAGTTTCCAGTTGTGAAGTATCTAGTTGTGGAGTTTCCAGTTGTGGAGTATCTAGTTGTGGAGTTTTGAGTTGTGGAGTTTCTAGTTGCGGAGTTTCTAGTTGCGGAGTTTTTAATAGCGGAGCTTCTAGTTGTGAAGTTTCAAGTTGCGGAGTCTCAAGTTGTGGAAATTCCAGTTTTGGAGTTTTTAGTTGTGGAGTTTCTAGTTGTTGAGTTTCTAGTTGTGAAGTCTCTAGTTTTGCAGTTACTAGTTGTGGAGTTTCTAGATATGGAATTTCTAGTTGCCGAGTCTGTATTTGTGGAGTTTGTAGTTGTGGAGTTTCTAGTCGTGGAGATTCTAGTTGTGGAGTCTCTAGTTGCTGAGTTTCTAGTTGCGGAGTTTCTAGTTGTGGAGTTTCTGGTTGTGGAGTTTCTAGTTGAGGAGTTTCAAGTTGTGGAGTTTCTAGTTGTGGAGTCTCAAGTTGTGGAGTTTAAACTTGTGGAGTTTCTAGTTGTGGAGTTTCTCGTTTTGGAGTTTCCAGTTGTGGAGTTTCTAGTTGCGGAGTCCCTAGTTGTGGAGTTTCTAGTTGCGGAGTCTCAAGATGTGGAGTTTCTAGTTGTTGAGTTTTTAGTTGTGGAGTTTCTAGTTGTTGAGTTTCTAGTTTGAAGTCTCTAGTTGTAGATTTTTTAGTTGTGGAGTCTCTAGTTTAGGAATTCCTAGTTGAAGAGTTTTTAGTTGTGGAGTGTCTAGTTGAAGAGTTTTTAGTTGTGGAGTGTCTAGTTGTGGAGTTTCTAGTTGCAGAGTCTCTAGTTGTGGAGTTTCAAGTTGTGGAGTCTCTAGTTGTGGAGTTTCTAGTTGCCGAGTTTCTAGTTGTGGAGTTTCTAGTTGTTGAGTCTCCTGTTGCGGAGTTTCTAGTTGCGGAGTTTCTAGTTGGGGAGTTTCCAGTTGTGGAGTTTCTAGTTGTGGAGTTTCTAGTTGTGGAGTCTCAAGTTGTGGAGTTTAAACTTGTGGAGTTTCAAGTTGTGGAGTCTATAGTTGTGGAGTTTCTAGTTGTAGATTTTCTAGTTGTGGAGTATCTAGTTGTGGATTTTCCAGTTGTGGAGTTTCTAGTTGTTCAGTTGCGGAGTATCTAGTTGTTGAGTTTCTAGTTGCAGAGTCTCTAGTTGTGGATTTTCAAGTTGTGGTGTCTCTAGATGTGGAGTTTCTAGTTGTCGAGTTTCCAGTTGTGGAGTATCTAGTAGTGGAGTTTCGAGTTGTGGAGTTTCTAGTTGTGGAGTTTCTAGTTGCGGAGTTTCTAGTTGCGAAGTTTCAAGTTGTGGAGTTTCAAGTTGCGGAGTCTCAAGCTGTGGAGTTTCTAGTTGTGGAGTTTCCAGTTGTGGAGTTTCAAGTTGTGGAGTTTCTAGTTGTGGAGTTTCCAGTTGTGGAGTTTCAAGTTGTGGAGTTTCTAGTTGCAGAGTCTCTAGTTGTGGAGTTTCAAGTTGTGGAGTCTCTAGTTGTGGAGTTTCTAGTTGCCGAGTTTCCAGTTGTGGAGTATCTAACAGTGGAGTTTCCAGTTGTGGAGTTTCTAGTTGTGGAGTTTCTAGTTGCGGAGTCCCTAGTTGTGGAGTTTCTAGTTGCGGAGTCTCAAGCTGCGGAGTTTCAAGTTGTGAAGTTTCAAGTTGTGGAGTCTCTAGTTGTGGAGTTTCTAGTTGCAGAGTATCTAGTTGTGGAGCTTCCAGTTGTGCAGTTTCTAGTTGTGAAGTTGTGGAGTCTCTGGTTGTGGAGTTTTTAGTTGTGGAGTTTCTAGTTGTGGAGTTTCGAGTTGTGGAGTCTCTAGTTATGGAGTTTCTAGTTGTGGAGCTTCCAGTTGTGGAGTATCTAGTTGTGGAGTTTCCAGTTGTGAAGTATCTAGTTGTGGAGTTTCCAGTTGTGGAGTATCTAGTTGTGGAGTTTTGAGTTGTGGAGTTTCTAGTTGCGGAGTTTCTAGTTGCGGAGTTTTTAATAGCGGAGTTTCTAGTTGTGAAGTTTCAAGTTGCGGAGTCTCAAGTTGTGGAAATTCCAGTTTTGGAGTTTTTAGTTGTGGAGTTTCTAGTTGTTGAGTTTCTAGTTGTGAAGTCTCTAGTTTTGCAGTTACTAGTTGTGGAGTTTCTAGATATGGAATTTCTAGTTGCCGAGTCTGTATTTGTGGAGTTTGTAGTTGTGGAGTTTCTAGTCGTGGAGATTCTAGTTGTGGAGTCTCTAGTTGCGGAGTTTCTAGTTGCGGAGTTTCTAGTTGTGGAGTTTCTGGTTGTGGAGTTTCTAGTTGAGGAGTTTCAAGTTGTGGAGTTTCTAGTTGTGGAGTCTCAAGTTGTGCAGTTTAAACTTGTGGAGTTTCTAGTTGTGGAGTTTCTCGTTTTGGAGTTTCCAGTTGTGGAGTTTCTAGTTGCGCAGTCCCTAGTTGTGGAGTTTCTAGTTGCGGAGTCTCAAGATGTGGAGTTTCTAGTTGTTGAGTTTTTAGTTGTGGAGTTTCTAGTTGTTGAGTTTCTAGTTTGAAGTCTCTAGTTGTAGATTTTTTAGTTGTGGAGTCTCTAGTTTAGGAATTCCTAGTTGAAGAGTTTTTAGTTGTGGAGTGTCTAGTTGAAGAGTTTTTAGTTGTGGAGTGTCTAGTTGTGGAGTTTCTAGTTGCAGAGTCTCTAGTTGTGGAGTTTCAAGTTGTGGAGTCTCTAGTTGTGGAGTTTCTAGTTGCCGAGTTTCCAGTTGTGGAGTATCTAACAGTGGAGTTTCCAGTTGTGGAGTTTCTAGTTGTGGAGTTTCTAGTTGCGGAGTCCCTAGTTGTGGAGTTTCTAGTTGCGGAGTTTCTAGTTGTGGAGTTTCTGGTTGTGGAGTTTCTAGTTGAGGAGTTTCAAGTTGTGGAGTTTCTAGTTGTGGAGTCTCAAGTTGTGGAGTTTAAACTTGTGGAGTTTCTAGTTGTGGAGTTTCTCGTTTTGGAGTTTCCAGTTGTGGAGTTTCTAGTTGCGGAGTCCCTAGTTGTGGAGTTTCTAGTTGCGGAGTCTCAAGATGTGGAGTTTCTAGTTGTTGAGTTTTTAGTTGTGGAGTTTCTAGTTGTTGAGTTTCTAGTTTGAAGTCTCTAGTTGTAGATTTTTTAGTTGTGGAGTCTCTAGTTTAGGAATTCCTAGTTGAAGAGTTTTTAGTTGTGGAGTGTCTAGTTGAAGAGTTTTTAGTTGTGGAGTGTCTAGTTGTGGAGTTTCTAGTTGCAGAGTCTCTAGTTGTGGAGTTTCAAGTTGTGGAGTCTCTAGTTGTGGAGTTTCTAGTTGCCGAGTTTCCAGTTGTGGAGTATCTAACAGTGGAGTTTCCAGTTGTGGAGTTTCTAGTTGTGGAGTTTCTAGTTGCGGAGTCCCTAGTTGTGGAGTTTCTAGTTGCGGAGTCTCAAGCTGCGGAGTTTCAAGTTGTGGAGTTTCTAGTTGTGGAGTCTCAAGTTGTGGAGTTTCAAGTTGTGAAGTTTCAAGTTGTGGAGTCTCTAGTTGTGGAGTTTCTAGTTGCAGAGTATCTAGTTGTGGAGCTTCCAGTTGTGCAGTTTCTAGTTGTGAAGTTGTGGAGTCTCTGGTTGTGGAGTTTTTAGTTGTGGAGTTTCTAGTTGTGGAGTTTCGAGTTGTGGAGTCTCTAGTTATGGAGTTTCTAGTTGTGGAGCTTCCAGTTGTGGAGTATCTAGTTGTGGAGTTTCCAGTTGTGAAGTATCTAGTTGTGGAGTTTCCAGTTGTGGAGTATCTAGTTGTGGAGTTTTGAGTTGTGGAGTTTCTAGTTGCGGAGTTTCTAGTTGCGGAGTTTTTAATAGCGGAGTTTCTAGTTGTGAAGTTTCAAGTTGCGGAGTCTCAAGTTGTGGAAATTCCAGTTGTGGAGTTTTTAGTTGTGGAGTTTCTAGTTGTTGAGTTTCTAGTTGTGAAGTTTCTAGTTTTGCAGTTACTAGTTGTGGAGTTTCTAGATATGGAATTTCTAGTTGCCGAGTCTGTATTTGTGGAGTTTGTAGTTGTGGAGTTTCTAGTCGTGGAGATTCTAGTTGTGGAGTCTCTAGTTGCGGAGTTTCTAGTTGCGGAGTTTCTAGTTGTGGAGTTTCTGGTTGTGGAGTTTCTAGTTGAGGAGTTTCAAGTTGTGGAGTTTCTAGTTGTGGAGTCTCAAGTTGTGGAGTTTAAACTTGTGGAGTTTCTAGTTGTGGAGTTTCTCGTTTTGGAGTTTCCAGTTGTGGAGTTTCTAGTTGCGGAGTCCCTAGTTGTGGAGTTTCTAGTTGCGGAGTCTCAAGATGTGGAGTTTCTAGTTGTTGAGTTTTTAGTTGTGGAGTTTCTAGTTGTTGAGTTTCTAGTTTGAAGTCTCTAGTTGTAGATTTTTTAGTTGTGGAGTCTCTAGTTTAGGAATTCCTAGTTGAAGAGTTTTTAGTTGTGGAGTGTCTAGTTGAAGAGTTTTTAGTTGTGGAGTGTCTAGTTGTGGAGTTTCTAGTTGCAGAGTCTCTAGTTGTGGAGTTTCAAGTTGTGGAGTCTCTAGTTGTGGAGTTTCTAGTTGCCGAGTTTCTAGTTGTGGAGTTTCTAGTTGTTGAGTCTCCTGTTGCGGAGTTTCTAGTTGCGGAGTTTCTAGTTGGGGAGTTTCCAGTTGTGGAGTTTCTAGTTGTGGAGTTTCTAGTTGTGGAGTCTCAAGTTGTGGAGTTTAAACTTGTGGAGTTTCAAGTTGTGGAGTCTATAGTTGTGGAGTTTCTAGTTGTAGATTTTCTAGTTGTGGAGTATCTAGTTGTGGATTTTCCAGTTGTGGAGTTTCTAGTTGTTCAGTTGCGGAGTATCTAGTTGTTGAGTTTCTAGTTGCAGAGTCTCTAGTTGTGGATTTTCAAGTTGTGGTGTCTCTAGATGTGGAGTTTCTAGTTGTCGAGTTTCCAGTTGTGGAGTATCTAGTAGTGGAGTTTCGAGTTGTGGAGTTTCTAGTTGTGGAGTTTCTAGTTGCGGAGTTTCTAGTTGCGAAGTTTCAAGTTGTGGAGTTTCAAGTTGCGGAGTCTCAAGCTGTGGAGTTTCTAGTTGTGGAGTTTCCAGTTGTGGAGTTTCAAGTTGTGGAGTTTCTAGTTGTGGAGTTTCCAGTTGTGGAGTTTCAAGTTGTGGAGTTTCTAGTTGCAGAGTCTCTAGTTGTGGAGTTTCAAGTTGTGGAGTCTCTAGTTGTGGAGTTTCTAGTTGCCGAGTTTCCAGTTGTGGAGTATCTAACAGTGGAGTTTCCAGTTGTGGAGTTTCTAGTTGTGGAGTTTCTAGTTGCGGAGTCCCTAGTTGTGGAGTTTCTAGTTGCGGAGTCTCAAGCTGCGGAGTTTCAAGTTGTGAAGTTTCAAGTTGTGGAGTCTCTAGTTGTGGAGTTTCTAGTTGCAGAGTATCTAGTTGTGGAGCTTCCAGTTGTGCAGTTTCTAGTTGTGAAGTTGTGGAGTCTCTGGTTGTGGAGTTTTTAGTTGTGGAGTTTCTAGTTGTGGAGTTTCGAGTTGTGGAGTCTCTAGTTATGGAGTTTCTAGTTGTGGAGCTTCCAGTTGTGGAGTATCTAGTTGTGGAGTTTCCAGTTGTGAAGTATCTAGTTGTGGAGTTTCCAGTTGTGGAGTATCTAGTTGTGGAGTTTTGAGTTGTGGAGTTTCTAGTTGCGGAGTTTCTAGTTGCGGAGTTTTTAATAGCGGAGTTTCTAGTTGTGAAGTTTCAAGTTGCGGAGTCTCAAGTTGTGGAAATTCCAGTTGTGGAGTTTTTAGTTGTGGAGTTTCTGGTTGTTGAGTTTCTAGTTGTGAAGTCTCTAGTTTTGCAGTTACTAGTTGTGGAGTTTCTAGATATGGAATTTCTAGTTGCCGAGTCTGTATTTGTGGAGTTTGTAGTTGTGGAGTTTCTAGTCGTGGAGATTCTAGTTGTGGAGTCTCTAGTTGCGGAGTTTCTAGTTGCGGAGTTTCTAGTTGTGGAGTTTCTGGTTGTGGAGTTTCTAGTTGAGGAGTTTCAAGTTGTGGAGTTTCTAGTTGTGGAGTCTCAAGTTGTGGAGTTTAAACTTGTGGAGTTTCTAGTTGTGGAGTTTCTCGTTTTGGAGTTTCCAGTTGTGGAGTTTCTAGTTGCGGAGTCCCTAGTTGTGGAGTTTCTAGTTGCGGAGTCTCAAGATGTGGAGTTTCTAGTTGTTGAGTTTTTAGTTGTGGAGTTTCTAGTTGTTGAGTTTCTAGTTTGAAGTCTCTAGTTGTAGATTTTTTAGTTGTGGAGTCTCTAGTTTAGGAATTCCTAGTTGAAGAGTTTTTAGTTGTGGAGTGTCTAGTTGAAGAGTTTTTAGTTGTGGAGTGTCTAGTTGTGGAGTTTCTAGTTGCAGAGTCTCTAGTTGTGGAGTTTCAAGTTGTGGAGTCTCTAGTTGTGGAGTTTCTAGTTGCCGAGTTTCTAGTTGTGGAGTTTCTAGTTGTTGAGTCTCCTGTTGCGGAGTTTCTAGTTGCGGAGTTTCTAGTTGGGGAGTTTCCAGTTGTGGAGTTTCTAGTTGTGGAGTTTCTAGTTGTGGAGTCTCAAGTTGTGGAGTTTAAACTTGTGGAGTTTCAAGTTGTGGAGTCTATAGTTGTGGAGTTTCTAGTTGTAGATTTTCTAGTTGTGGAGTATCTAGTTGTGGATTTTCCAGTTGTGGAGTTTCTAGTTGTTCAGTTGCGGAGTATCTAGTTGTTGAGTTTCTAGTTGCAGAGTCTCTAGTTGTGGATTTTCAAGTTGTGGTGTCTCTAGATGTGGAGTTTCTAGTTGTCGAGTTTCCAGTTGTGGAGTATCTAGTAGTGGAGTTTCGAGTTGTGGAGTTTCTAGTTGTGGAGTTTCTAGTTGCGGAGTTTCTAGTTGCGAAGTTTCAAGTTGTGGAGTTTCAAGTTGCGGAGTCTCAAGCTGTGGAGTTTCTAGTTGTGGAGTTTCCAGTTGTGGAGTTTCAAGTTGTGGAGTTTCTAGTTGTGGAGTTTCCAGTTGTGGAGTTTCAAGTTGTGGAGTTTCTAGTTGCAGAGTCTCTAGTTGTGGAGTTTCAAGTTGTGGAGTCTCTAGTTGTGGAGTTTCTAGTTGCCGAGTTTCCAGTTGTGGAGTATCTAACAGTGGAGTTTCCAGTTGTGGAGTTTCTAGTTGTGGAGTTTCTAGTTGCGGAGTCCCTAGTTGTGGAGTTTCTAGTTGCGGAGTCTCAAGCTGCGGAGTTTCAAGTTGTGAAGTTTCAAGTTGTGGAGTCTCTAGTTGTGGAGTTTCTAGTTGCAGAGTATCTAGTTGTGGAGCTTCCAGTTGTGCAGTTTCTAGTTGTGAAGTTGTGGAGTCTCTGGTTGTGGAGTTTTTAGTTGTGGAGTTTCTAGTTGTGGAGTTTCGAGTTGTGGAGTCTCTAGTTATGGAGTTTCTAGTTGTGGAGCTTCCAGTTGTGGAGTATCTAGTTGTGGAGTTTCCAGTTGTGAAGTATCTAGTTGTGGAGTTTCCAGTTGTGGAGTATCTAGTTGTGGAGTTTTGAGTTGTGGAGTTTCTAGTTGCGGAGTTTCTAGTTGCGGAGTTTTTAATAGCGGAGTTTCTAGTTGTGAAGTTTCAAGTTGCGGAGTCTCAAGTTGTGGAAATTCCAGTTGTGGAGTTTTAGTTGTGGAGTTTCTAGTTGTTGAGTTTCTAGTTGTGAAGTCTCTAGTTTTGCAGTTACTAGTTGTGGAGTTTCTAGATATGGAATTTCTAGTTGCCGAGTCTGTATTTGTGGAGTTTGTAGTTGTGGAGTTTCTAGTCGTGGAGATTCTAGTTGTGGAGTCTCTAGTTGCGGAGTTTCTAGTTGCGGAGTTTCTAGTTGCGGAGTCCCTAGTTGTGGAGTTTCTAGTTGCGGAGTCTCAAGATGTGGAGTTTCTAGTTGTTGAGTTTTTAGTTGTGGAGTTTCTAGTTGTTGAGTTTCTAGTTTGAAGTCTCTAGTTGTAGATTTTTTAGTTGTGGAGTCTCTAGTTTAGGAATTCCTAGTTGAAGAGTTTTTAGTTGTGGAGTGTCTAGTTGAAGAGTTTTTAGTTGTGGAGTGTCTAGTTGTGGAGTTTCTAGTTGCAGAGTCTCTAGTTGTGGAGTTTCAAGTTGTGGAGTCTCTAGTTGTGGAGTTTCTAGTTGCCGAGTTTTCAGTTGTGGAGTATCTAGTAGTGGAGTTTCTATTTGTGGAGTTTCTAGCTGCGGAGTTTCTAGTTGCAGAGTCTCTGGTTGTGGAGTTTCGAGTTTTGGAGTTTCTAGTGTTGGAGGTTTGAGTTGTGGAGTTTCTAGTTGTGGAGTTTCTAGTTGCGGAATCTCTAGCTGTGGAATTTCTAGTTGCGGAACCTAAAGTTGTGAGGTTTCAAGTGGTGGAGTCTCTAGTTGTGGAGTTTCTAGTTGTGGAGTTTCTAGTTGTGGAGTCTCTAGTTGTGTAGTTTCTAGCTGCGGAGTTTCTAGTTGCAGAGTTTCTATTTGTGGAGTTACTACTTGCGGAGTTTCTAGTTGCAGAGTCTCTGGTTGTGGAGTTTCTAGTTGCGAAGTCTCTAGTTGTGGAGTTTCTTGTTGTGGAGTTTCCAGTTGTGGAGTTTTTAGTTGTGGAGTTTTTAGTTGTGGAGTTTCTGGTTGTGGAGTTTCTGGTTGTGGAGTTTCTAGTTGCGGAGTCTCTAGTTGTGGAGTTTCGATTTTTGGAGTTTCTAGTGTTGGAGTTTTGAGTTTAGGAGTTTCTAGTTGCGGAATCACTAGCTGTGGATTTTCTAGTTGCGGAACTTAAAGTTGTGAGGTTTCAAGTTGTGGAGTTTCAAGTTGTGGAGTTTCTAGTTGTGGATTTTCCAGTTGTCGAGTTTCTAGTTGCGGAGTTTCTAGTTGCGGAGTTTTTAATAGCGGAGTTTCTAGTTTTGTAAATTCAAGTTGCGGAGTCTCAAGTTGTGGAGTTTCCGGTTGTTGAGTTTTTAGTTGTGGAGTTTTTAGTTGTTGAGTTTCTAGTTGTGAAGTCTAATTTTGCAGTTTCTAGCTGTGGAGTTTCTAGATATGGAATTTCTAGTTGCCGAGTCTGTGTTTGTGAAGTTTGAAGTGCTGGAGTTTCTAGTTGTGGAGTTTCTAGTTGTGGAGTCTCTAGTTGCGGAGTTTCTAGTTGCGGAGTTTCTAATTGTGGAGTTTCTGGTTGTGGAGTTTCTCTTTGAGGAGTTTCAAGTTGTGAAGTTTCTAGTTGTGGAGTCTCTAGTTGCGGAGTTTCTAGTTGTGAAGTTTCTAGTTGTGGAGTTTCTAGTTTTCGAGTTTCTAGTTGTGGAGTTTCTAGTTGTTGAGTCTCCTGTTGCGGAGTTTCTAGTTGCGGAGTTTCTAGTTGGGAGTTTCCAGTTGTGGAGTTTCTAGTTGTGGAGTTTCTAGTTGTGGAGTCTCAAGTTGTGGAGTTTAAACTTGTGGAGTTTCAAGTTGTGGAGTCTATAGTTGTGGAGTTTCTAGTTGTAGATTTTCTAGTTGTGGAGTATCTAGTTGTGGATTTTCCAGTTGTGGAGTTTCTAGTTGTTCAGTTGCGGAGTATCTAGTTGTTGAGTTTCTAGTTGCAGAGTCTCTAGTTGTGGATTTTCAAGTAGTGGTGTCTCTAGATGTGGAGTTTCTAGTTGTCGAGTTTCCAGTTGTGGAGTATCTAGTAGTGGAGTTTCGAGTTGTGGAGTTTCTAGTTGTGGAGTTTCTAGTTGCGGAGTTTCTAGTTGCGAAGTTTCAAGTTGTGGAGTTTCAAGTTGCGGAGTCTCAAGCTGTGGAGTTTCTAGTTGTGGACTTTCCAGTTGTGGAGTTTCAAGTTGTGGAGTTTCTAGTTGCAGAGTCTCTAGCTGTGGAGTTTCAAGTTGTGGAGTCTCTAGTTGTGGAGTTTCTAGTTGCCGAGTTTCCAGTTGTGGAGTATCTAGCAGTGGAGTTTCCAGTTGTGGAGTTTCTAGTTGTGGAGTTTCTAGTTGCGGAGTCCCTAGTTGTGGAGTTTCTAGTTGCGGAGTCTCAAGCTGCGGAGTTTCAAGTTGTGGAGTTTCTAGTTGTGGAGTCTCAAGTTGTGGAGTTTCAAGTTGTGAAGTTTCAAGTTGTGGAGTCTCTAGTTGTGGAGTTTCTAGTTGCAGAGTATCTAGTTGTGGAGCTTCCAGTTGTGCAGTTTCTAGTTGTGAAGTTGTGGAGTCTCTGGTTGTGGATGAATGAGGGTGGCGATTTGGGCTTGTTGGTATGGTTGCATGATGATGGATGGTAGCGCAGACAACGAACACGGACAAGAGAAGGCACATAGACACAACACAGCGCTAACTTTCAACAACAGTTTATTACACGCAGATCTCCGTGGTGTATGCGATCCACCACGCCAACGTCGCACGTGCGTAGCTCTAAAAACTATCAAATATAACCAACGCGCGTGTTCCAATACTTTACAATTTTATATTTTTCAATCTTTTTTTACTTTTTCTTTCTTCCTTTTATCCCATGTTACCTCAAACCCTATCGCGAATACATGTAATCAAGTTCCTTATCTGTCAACACCACTGATGGGCTGCTCACACACGTGTCACCTAGCTCTGCAATTTTGCCGGCCTCCAATACCAACCGCGTCATCTCGTGCCTACTTCTATTGATTATAACCGTTTCCTTGAATTTCGGTGTGCACTTACATCTCTGGCAATGAAGGGAAAGAAAACCATCAGGAACAACACTATTTACTTTGTTATTGTGCTCGCGCAAGCGATCGTTTATGCATCTACTGGTCTGACCGATATAACACTTTCCACAAGTAAGTGGAATGAGGTATACAACACACATGATGCACTCCACAAATAGGTTTCTATGTTTCTTTTGGCATACATTTGATTTTCCCTTGTCTGGTCTTGTGCTTCTGCAAAGACTCACCAACTTATTGGGTGCCGAGAAAACTACGTTAGTGCCACATTTTTCCGCAATCTTTTTTATCCTGTGAGAAACCTTATGCATGTATGGAATCACGGCAAAACTTTCCTTTCTTGAGCTCACCCTATCCATCCCTTCACATCTTTTCTCCAGCACTTTTCTGTGCAATCCTTCAGCAACGGACACGACGAGGCTCTTGGGGTACCCGGCATTGCTTAGCCTCGAGACCTGTTGTCTGAAGCTTTCATTCATGAGGCACCGGCAGGACTTCTTTAGTGCCTCACTCAAGCACATCTTCGCAATGCCTCGTTTTACCAGTTTAGTATGCGCTGAGTGAAACTGTAGTAAAGGCTTACTTGCTCTGGGCTCGTAACACCAGCATGTCTTTTCATCTGAGAATTGAAAGTTAATGTCAAGAAATCTGAGCCTTCCGTCACATGGCATTTCAAAAGTCACTTCAAGTGGGTTAAGCCCCTCACGAAAAACGCTACACACGCTATTACATTGAGTAGCAAAATCTGCAGTTCTGTCATTGATAAACACTAAAAAGTCATCGACGTACCTAAATACGTGCACAACATTGTATTCATTTAGGCGTCCTGATAGCCTCCTGTCCATTTCAGCCAAAAACAAATTACTTAAAACTGGTGCTAAGCACGAGCCAATGCATACTCCTTGTTTTTGCAGATACAGGGTACCATTGTTTTCAATAAACGTTGACGACAAGTAAAACCTAAGTAATTCTAAGAAATTGTCGACGGACGTACCTGCTTGTGAGCTAAATCTAACGGCACCGTACTCATCGATGCATTCGCCAACACTTGTTAATACTGCTGATTGTGGCAGAGAATAGTACAGATCTTTTATGTCAGCCGAAAACGCTTTTAACCCTATGTTTTTTCGTTCCCTGACGAAACTTATCACTTGTTCCGAATTTTTTGTCAGGAAGGGGTCATTTATGTCAAGCAAGTTTAATGTTCTTTGCAGATACACAGCTACAGCTTTTTGCCACGTGTCCTTCTCCGACACTATCACTCTGAACGGTACTCCTTCCTTATGCGTTTTAGCACTAAAGAACACATCCAGACTGTCATTTTTACTTTTTCTGATACCGCTAAGCACACCTTCTAGATTCATCCTCTTACAAAGTTCTATTGCTTTTCCCCTCACTTTTTCAATCGAAATACTTTTCTTTTCGCTGAACACTGCCGTAATAGCACTTTTAGCCTTTTCTTTAAATTCATCATGCGAGAAAACCGCAAACCCTCCTTCTTTATCGACTGGAAGTACACTCAGAGCATGCTGTGTCAAGTAAGTTTCCACGCGTTTGAGAGGCAAACTGCGGCATGGAGGCCTACACAATTTTAAAGCGTCCACACCTTCGTTGATGATCCTGGTGGCTTGATCCTCGGGAACCCGCTTCGACACTTGACGTACAATTGATACGAGTTCCGGCTTGTTCTTTTGAGGTTGCACGGCAAACTTTGGCCCAAGTCCCAATACTTCTAGTACACAGTCCGGTAGGCAGATGCCTTCTGCCACATGAACGTTGGAGGTTGCACTCACGCGCACTTTGTCCACCAAATCACGTAACAGTCGTAATTGAAGCTTCCAGTGGAATTCTATCATTTGGTCTGCCAGACGTAGATGCTTTCGAAAGTGAATCTCCGCTGCATATGACTCGTAAGTTCGATGCATCTGCGCCCGTAGGTAGGCTCTGAAAAGGCGTACCTGTCGAAGCCATTCTGAGCGCTGAATTTTCATGATCCTCGTTCTGTGCCCATCTGAAGGGGTACACCCTCCGAAGAGCGCTCGAACATCCTCTGGTAGAATCTTGTTCCTTATGGAAAAACTGAGCGTTCTTGCCTTGCACACGGCGTTGACGATGAGGGCTACAACACCCGAAGGATCTCGCAGTACATGAACGAAAGAGCCCGTTGAACGAGAAATGAAGTCAATGAGGGTGGCGATTTGGGCTTGTTGGTATGGTTGCATGATGATGTTGGTGTTGACAGATAAGGAACTTGATTACATGTATTCGCGATAGGGTTTGAGGTAACATGGGATAAAAGGAAGAAAGAAAAAGTAAAAAAAGATTGAAAAATATAAAATTGTAAAGTATTGGAACACGCGCGTTGGTTATATTTGATAGTTTTTAGAGCTACGCACGTGCGACGTTGGCGTGGTGGATCGCATACACCACGGAGATCTGCGTGTAATAAACTGTTGTTGAAAGTTAGCGCTGTGTTGTGTCTATGTGCCTTCTCTTGTCCGTGTTCGTTGTCTGCGCTACCATCCATCATCTGGTTGTGGAGTTTTTAGTTGTGGAGTTTCTAGTTGTGGAGTTTCGAGTTGTGGAGTCTCTAGTTATGGAGTTTCTAGTTGTGGAGCTTCCAGTTGTGGAGTATCTAGTTGTGGAGTTTCCAGTTGTGAAGTATCTAGTTGTGGAGTTTCCAGTTGTGGAGTATCTAGTTGTGGAGTTTTGAGTTGTGGAGTTTCTAGTTGCGGAGTTTCTAGTTGCGGAGTTTTTAATAGCGGAGTTTCTAGTTGTGAAGTTTCAAGTTGCGGAGTCTCAAGTTGTGGAAATTCCAGTTGTGGAGTTTTTAGTTGTGGAGTTTCTAGTTGTTGAGTTTCTAGTTGTGAAGTCTCTAGTTTTGCAGTTACTAGTTGTGGAGTTTCTAGATATGGAATTTCTAGTTGCCGAGTCTGTATTTGTGGAGTTTGTAGTTGTGGAGTTTCTAGTCGTGGAGATTCTAGTTGTGGAGTCTCTAGTTGCGGAGTTTCTAGTTGCGGAGTTTCTAGTTGTGGAGTTTCTGGTTGTGGAGTTTCTAGTTGAGGAGTTTCAAGTTGTGGAGTTTCTAGTTGTGGAGTCTCAAGTTGTGGAGTTTAAACTTGTGGAGTTTCTAGTTGTGGAGTTTCTCGTTTTGGAGTTTCCAGTTGTGGAGTTTCTAGTTGCGGAGTCCCTAGTTGTGGAGTTTCTAGTTGCGGAGTCTCAAGATGTGGAGTTTCTAGTTGTTGAGTTTTTAGTTGTGGAGTTTCTAGTTGTTGAGTTTCTAGTTTGAAGTCTCTAGTTGTAGATTTTTTAGTTGTGGAGTCTCTAGTTTAGGAATTCCTAGTTGAAGAGTTTTTAGTTGTGGAGTGTCTAGTTGAAGAGTTTTTAGTTGTGGAGTGTCTAGTTGTGGAGTTTCTAGTTGCAGAGTCTCTAGTTGTGGAGCTTCAAGTTGTGGAGTCTCTAGTTGTGGAGTTTCTAGTTGCCGAGTTTTCAGTTGTGGAGTATCTAGTAGTGGAGTTTCTATTTGTGGAGTTTCTAGCTGCGGAGTTTCTAGTTGCAGAGTCTCTGGTTGTGGAGTTTCGAGTTTTGGAGTTTCTAGTGTTGGAGGTTTGAGTTGTGGAGTTTCTAGTTGTGGAGTTTCTAGTTGCGGAATCTCTAGCTGTGGAATTTCTAGTTGCGGAACCTAAAGTTTTGAGGTTTCAAGTGGTGGAGTCTCTAGTTGTGGAGTTTCTAGCTGTGGAGTTTCTAGTTGTGGAGTCTCTAGTTGTGTAGTTTCTAGCTGCGGAGTTTCTAGTTGCAGAGTTTCTATTTGTGGAGTTACTACTTGCGGAGTTTCTAGTTGCAGAGTCTCTGGTTGTGGAGTTTCTAGTTGCGAAGTCTCTAGTTGTGGAGTTTCTTGTTGTGGAGTTTCCAGTTGTGGAGTTTTTAGTTGTGGAGTTTTTAGTTGTGGAGTTTCTGGTTGTGGAGTTTCTGGTTGTGGAGTTTCTAGTTGCGGAGTCTCTAGTTGTGGAGTTTCGATTTTTGGAGTTTCTAGTGTTGGAGTTTTGAGTTTAGGAGTTTCTAGTTGCGGAATCACTAGCTGTGGATTTTCTAGTTGCGGAACTTAAAGTTGTGAGGTTTCAAGTTGTGGAGTTTCAAGTTGTGGAGTTTCTAGTTGTGGATTTTCCAGTTGTCGAGTTTCTAGTTGCGGAGTTTCTAGTTGCGGAGTTTTTAATAGCGGAGTTTCTAGTTTTGAAGTTTCTAGTTGCGGAGTCTCAAGTTGTGGAGTTTCCGGTTGTGGAGTTTTTAGTTGTGGAGTTTTTAGTTGTTGAGTTTCTAGTTGTGAAGTCTAGTTTTGCAGTTTCTAGCTGTGGAGTTTGTAGATATGGAATTTCTAGTTGCCGAGTCTGTGTTTGTGGGGTTTGTAGTTGTGGAGTTTCTAGTTGTGGAGTTTCTAGTTGTGGAGTTTCTAGTTGCGGAGTTTCTAGTTGTAGATTTTCTAGTTGTGGAGTATCTAGTTGTGGATTTTCCAGTTGCCGAGTTTCCAGTTGTGGAGTATCTAGTAGTGGAGTTTCCAGTTGTGGAGTCCCTAGTTGTGGAGTTTCTAGTTGCGGAGTCTCTAGCTGTGGAGTTTCAAGTTGTGGAGTTTCTAGTTGTGGAGTCTCAAGTTGTGGAGTTTAAAGTTGTGGAGTTTCATGTTGTGGAGTCTCTAGTTGTAGAGTTTCTAGTTGCAGAGTATCTAGTTGTGCAGTTTCCAGTTGTGGAGTTTCTAGTTGTGAAGTTGCGGAGTCTCTGGTTGTGGAGTTTTTAGTTCTGGAGTCTCTAGTTGTGGAGCTTCTAGTTGTGGAGTTTTTAGTTGTGGAGTATCTAGTTGTGGAGTTTCCAGTTGCGAAGTATCTAGTTGTGGAGTTTCCAGTTGTGGAGTATCTAGTTGTGGAGTTTTAAATTGTGGAGTTTGTAGTTGCGGAGTTTCTAGTTGCGGAGTTTTTAATAGCGGAGTTTCTACTTGTGAAGTTTCAAGTCGCGGAGTCTCAAGTTGTGGAGTTACCAGTTGTGGAGTTTTTAGTTGAGGAGTTTTGGTTGTTGAGTTTCTAGTTGTGAAGTCTCTAGTTTTGCAGTTTCTAGCTGTGGAGTTTCTAGATATGGAATTTCTAGTTGCCGAGTCTGTATTTGTGGGGTTTGTAGTTGTGGAGTTTCTAGTTGTGGAGTTTCTAGTTGTGGAGTCTCTAGTTGCGGAGTTTCTAGTTGTAGATTTTCTAGTTGTGGAGTATCTAGTTGTGGATTTTCCAGTTGTGGAGTTTCTAGTTGTTGAGTTGCGGAGTTTCTAGTTGTTGAGTTTCTAGTTGCAGAGTCTCTAGTTGTGGAGTTTCAAGTTGTGGAGTCTCTGAATGTGGAGTTTCTAGTTGTCGAGTTTCCAGTTGTGGAGTATCTAGTAGTGGAGTTTCGAGTTGTGGAGTTTCTAGTTGTGGAGTTTCAAGTTGTGGAGTCCTTAGTGTTGGAGTTTCTAGTTGCGGAGTCTCTAGTTGTGGAGTTTCGAGTTGCGGAGTCTCAAGCTGTGGAGTTTCTAGTTGTTGAGTTTTTAGTTGTGGAGTTTCAAGTTGTTGAGTTTCTAGTTTCAAGTCTCTAGTTGTAGATTCTCTAGTTGTGGAGTCTCTAGTTTAGGAGTTTCTAGTTGAAGAGTTTTTTGTGGTGGAATGTCTAGTTGTGGAGTTTCCAGTAGTGGAGTTTCGAGTTGTGGAGTTTCGAGTTGCAGAGTCTTTAGTTGTGGAGTTTCAAGTTGTGGAGTCTCTAGTTGTGGAGTTTCTAGTTGCTGAGTTTCCAGTTGTGGAGTATCTAGTAGTGGAGTTTCCAGTTGTGGAGTTTCTAGTTGTGGAGTTTCTAGTTGCGGAGTCCCTAGTTGTGGAGTTTCTAGTTGTGGAGTCTCAAGCTGTGGAGTTTCTAGTTGTTGAGTTTTTAGTTGTGGAGTTTCTAGTGCTTGAGTTTCTAGTTTGAAGTCTCTAGTTGTAGATTCTCTAGTTGTGGAGTCTGTAGTTTAGGAATTTCTAGTTGAAGAGTTTTTAGTTGTGGAGTGTCTAGTTGTGGAGTTTCTAGTTGCAGAGTCTCTAGTTGTGGAGTTTCAAGTTGTGGAGTCTCTAGTTGTGGAGTTTCTAGTTGCCGAGTTTTCAGTTGTGGAGTATCTAGTAGTGGAGTTTCTATTTGTGGAGTTTCTAGCTGCGGAGTTTCTAGTTGCAGAGTCTCTGGTTGTGGAGTTTCGAGTTTTGGAGTTTCTAGTGTTGGAGGTTTGAGTTGTGGAGTTTCTAGTTGTGGAGTTTCTAGTTGCGGAATCTCTAGCTGTGGAATTTCTAGTTGCGGAACCTAAAGTTGTGAGGTTTCAAGTGGTGGAGTCTCTAGTTGTGGAGTTTCTAGTTGTGGAGTTTCTAGTTGTGTAGTGTCTAGCTGCGGAGTTTCTAGTTGCAGAGTTTCTATTTGTGGAGTTTCTACTTGCGGAGTTTCTAGTTGCAGAGTCTCTGGTTGTGGAGTTTCTAGTTGCGAAGTCTCTAGTTGTGGAGTTTCTTGTTGTGGAGTTTCCAGTTGTGGAGTTTTTAGTTGTGGAGTTTCTAGTTGTGGAGTTTCTGGTTGTGGAGTTTCTGGTTGTGGAGTTTCTAGTTGCGGAGTCTCTAGTTGTGGAGTTTCGATTTTTGGAGTTTCTAGTGTTGGAGTTTTGAGTTTAGGAGTTTCTAGTTGCGGAATCTCTAGCTGTGGATTTTCTAGTTGCGGAACTTAAAGTTGTGAGGTTTCAAGTTGTGGAGTTTCAAGTTGTGGAGTTTCTAGTTTTGGAATTTCTAGTTGTGGAGTCTCTAGTTGTGTAGTTTCTAGCTGCAGAGTTTCTATTTGTGGAATTTCTAGTTGCGGAGTTTCTAGTTGCAGAGTCTCTGGTTGTGGAGTTTCTAGTTGCGGAGTCTCTAGTTGTGGAGTTTCTAGTTGTGGAGTTTCTAGTTGTGGAGTTTCTAGTTGTGGAGTTCCAAGTTGTAAAGTTTCTAGTTGGGGAGTTTCTAGTTGTGGAGTTTCTAGTTGTGGAGTCTCAAGTTGTGGAGTTTAAACTTGTGGAGTTTCAAGTTGTGGAGTCTATAGTTGTGGAGTTTCTAGTTGTGGATTTTCTATTTGTGGAGTAAATCGTTGTGGATTTTCCAGTTGTTGAGTTTCTAGTTGTGGAGTTGCGGAGTCTCTAGTTGTGGAGTTTCTAGTTGCAGAGTCTCTAGTTGTGGAGTTTCAAGTTGTGGAGTCTCTAGTTGTGGAGTTTCTAGTTGCCGAGTTTCCAGTTGATGAGTATCTAGTAGTGGAGTTTCCAGTTGTGGAGTTTCTAGTTGCGGAGCCCCTTGTTGTGGAGTTTCTAGTTGTGGAGTCTCTAGTTGTAGAGTTTCTAGTTGAGCAGTTTCTAGTTGTGGATTTTCCAGTTGTCGAGTTTCTAGTTGTGGAGTATCTAGTAGTGAAGTTTCCAGTTGTGGAGTTTCAAGTTGCGGAGTCTCAAGCTGTGGAGCTTCTAGTTGTTGAGTTTCTAGTTTGAAGTCTCAGGTTGCGGAGTTTCTAGTTTAGGAGTTTCTAGTTGTAGAGTTTTTAGTTTTTGAGTCTCTAGTTGTGAAGTTACAAGTTCTGGAGTTTCGAGTTGTGGAGTTTCGAATTGTGGAGTTTTGAGTTGTGGAGTTTCGAGTTGTGGAGTTTCTAGTTGTGGAGTTTCTAGTTGCGGAATCTCTAGTTGTGGATTTTCTAGTTGCGAAACTTAAGGCTGTGAGGTTGCAAGTTGTGGAGTTTCTAGTTGTGGAGTTTCTAGTTGTGGAGTTTCTAGTTGCGGAATTTCTAGTTGTGGAGTTTCTAGCTGCGGAGTTTCTAGTTGCAAGGTCTCTAGATGTGGAATTTCTAGTTGTAGAGTTTCTAGTTGTGGAGTCTCTATTTGCGGAGTTTCTAGTTGTGGAGTTTCTAGTTGTGGAGTTTCTGGTTGTGGAGTTTTTATTTGTGGAGTTTCAAGTTGTGGAGACTCTAGTTGTGGAGTTTCTAGTTGTGGAGTCTCTAGATGCGGAGTTTCTAGTTGTGGAGTTGCTAGTGTTGGAGTTTCTAGTTGTGGAGTTTCAGGTTGTGGAGTTTCTAGTTGCAGAGATTCTAGTTGCGGAGTCTCTGGTTGTGGAGGTTCTAGTTATGGAGTTTCTAGTTGTGGAGTTTCTAGTCGTGGAGTTTTTAGTTGTGGAGTGTCTAGTTGTGGAGTTTCCAGTTGTGGAGTTTCGAGTTGTGGAGTTTCGAGTTGTGGAGTTTCGAGTTTTGGAGTTTCTAGTTGTGGAATTTTGAGTTGTGGAGTTTCTAGTTGTGGAGTTTCTAGTTGCGGAATCTCTAGCTGTGGATTTTCTAGTTGCGTAACTTAAGGTCGTGAGGTTTCAAGTTGTGGAGTTTCTAGTTTTCTAGTTGTGGAGTTTCTAGTTGTGGAGTTTCTAGTTGTGGAGTCTGTAGTTGTGTAGTTTCTAGCTGTGGAGTTTCTATTTGTGGAGTATCTAGCTGCGGAGTTTCTAGTTGCGGAGTCTCTAGTTGTGGAGTTTCTAGTTGTGGAGTTTCTAGTTGTGGAGTTTTCATTTGTGGAGTTATAGTTGTGGACTTTCTAGACATGAAATTTCTTGTAGTCGAGTCTCTATTTGTGGAGTCTCTAGTTGTGGAGTTTCTAGTTGTGGAGTTTCTAGTTGTGGAGTCTCTAGTTGTGTAGTGTCTAGCTGCGGAGTTTCTAGTTGCAGAGTTTCTATTTGTGGAGTTTCTACTTGCGGAGTTTCTAGTTGCAGAGTCTCTGGTTGTGGAGTTTCTAGTTGCGAAGTCTCTAGTTGTGGAGTTTCTAGTTGTGGAGTTTCTAGTTGTGGAGTTTCAAGTTGTGGAGTCTCTGGATGTGGAGTTTCTAGTTGTCGAGTTTCCAGTTGTAGAGTATCTAGTAGTGGAGTTTCGAGTTGTGGAGTTTCCAGTTGTGGAGTTTTTAGTTGTGGAGTTTCTAGTTGTGGAGTTTCTGGTTGTGGAGTTTCTGGTTGTGGAGTTTCTAGTTGCGGAGTCTCCAGTTGTGGAGTTTCGATTTTTGGAGTTTCTAGTGTTGGAGTTTTGAGTTTAGGAGTTTCTAGTTGCGGAATCTCTAGCTGTGGATTTTCTAGTTGCGGAACTTAAAGTTGTGAGGTTTCAAGTTGTGGAGTTTCAAGTTGTGGAGTTTCTAGTTGTGGAATTTCTAGTTGTGGAGTCTCTAGTTGTGTAGTTTCTAGCTGCAGAGTTTCTATTTGGGGAGTTTCTAGTTGCGGAGTTTTTAGTTGCAGAGTCTCTGGTTGTGGAGTTTCTAGTTGCGGAGTCTCTAGTTGTGGAGTTTCTAGTTGTGGAGTTTCTAGTTGTGGAGTTTCTAGTTGTGGAGTTCCAAGTTGTAAAGTTTCTAGTTGGGGAGTTTCTAGTTGTGGAGTTTCTATTTGTGGAGTCTCAAGTTGTGGAGTTTAAACTTGTGGAGTTTCAAGTTGTGGAGTCTATAGTTGTGGATTTTCTAGTTGTGGAGTAAATCGTTGTGGATTTTCCAGTTGTGGAGTTTCTAGTTGTGGAGTTGCGGAGTCTCTAGTTGTGGAGTTTCTAGTTGCAGAGTCTCTAGTTGTGGAGTTTCAAGTTGTGGAGTCTCTAGTTGTGGAGTTTCTAGTTGCCGAGTTTCCAGTTGTGGAATATCTAGTAGTGGAGTTTCCAGTTGTGGAGTTTCTAGTTGTGGAGTTTCTAGTTGCGGAGTCCCTTGTTGTGGAGTTTCTAGTTGTGGAGTCTCTAGTTGTAGAGTTTCTAGTTGAGGAGTTTCTAGTTGTGGATTTTGCAGTTATCGAATTTCTAGTTGTGGAGTATCTAGTAGTGAAGTTTCCAGTTGTGGAGTTTCAAGTTGCGGAGTCTCAAGCTGTGGAGCTTCTAGTTGTTGAGTTTTAGTTGTGCAGTTTCTAGTTGTTGAGTTTCTAGTTTGAAGTCTCAGGTTGTGGAGTTTCTAGTTTAGGAGTTTCTAGTTGTAGAGTTTTTAGTTTTTGAGTCTCTAGTTGTGAAGTTTCAAGTTCTGGAGTTTCGAGTTGTGGAGTTTCGAATTGTGGAGTTTTGAGTTGTGGAGTTTCGAGTTGTGCAGTTTCTAGTTGTGGAGTTTCTAGTTGCGGAATCTCTAGTTGTGGATTTTCTAGTTGCGAAACTTAAGGCTGTGAGGTTTCAAGTTGTGGAGTTTCTAGTTGTGGAGTTTCTAGTTGTGGAGTTTCTAGTTGCGGAGTTTCTAGTTGTGGAGTTTCTAGCTGCGGAGTTTCTAGTTGCAAGGTCTCTAGATGTGGAATTTCTAGTTGTAGAGTTTCTAGTTGTGGAGACTCTATTTGCGGAGTTTCTAGTTGTGGAGTTTCTAGTTGAGGAGTTTCTGGTTGTGGAGTTTTTAGTTGTGGAGTTTCAAGTTGTGGAGACTCTAGTTGTGGAGTTTCTAGTTGTGGAGTCTCTAGATGCGGAGTTTCTAGTTGTGGAGTTGCTAGTGTTGGAGTTTCTAGTTGTGGAGTTTCAGGTTGTGGAGTTTCTAGTTGCAGAGATTCTAGTTGCGGAGTCTCTGGTTGTGGAGGTTCTAGTTATGGAGTTTCTAGTTGTGGAGTTTCTAGTCGTGGAGTTTTTAGTTGTGGAGTCTAGGGTTGTGGAGTTTAAAGTGGCGGAGTCTCAAGTTGTGGAATTTCTAGTTGTAGAGTTTTTAGCTGTGGAGCTTCTAGTTGTTGAGTTTCTAGTTTTGAAGTCTCTATTGTGGAGTCTCTAGTTATGGAGTCTCTAGTTTAGAACTTTCTAGTTGTAGAGTTTTTAGTTGTGGAGTGTCTAGTTGTGGAGTTTCCAGTTGTGGAGTTTCCAGTTGTGGAGTTTCGAGTTGTGGAGTTTCTTGTTGTGGAGGTTTGAGTAGTGGAGTTTCTAGTTGCGGCGTCTCAAGTTGTGGAGTTTGTAGTTGCGGAGTGTCTAGTTGTGGTGTTTCTAGATGTGGAATTTCTTGTTGCGGAGTTTCTAAATGCGGAGTTTCTAGTTGCGGAGTTCCATAGTTGCAGAGTCTCTAGTTATGGAGTTTCTAGTTGTGGAGTGTCTAGTTGTGGAGTTTCAAGTTGTGGAGTTTCTAGTAGAGTTTCGAATTTTGAAGTTTCTAGTTGTTGAGTTTCTAGTTTGAAGTCTCTAGTTGTAGATTCTCTAGTTGTGGAGTGTCTAGTTGTGGAGTTTCCAGTTGTGGAGTTTCGAGTTGTGGAGTTTCGAGTTTTGGAGTTTCTAGTTGTGGAATTTTGAGTTGTGGAGTTTCTAGTTGTGGAGTTTCTAGTTGTGGAATCTCTAGCTCTGGATTTTCTAGTTGCGTAACTTAAGGTCGTGAGGTTTCAAATGTTGGAGTTTCTAGTTTTCTAGTTGTGGAGTTTCTAGTTGTGGAGTTTCTAGTTGTGGAGTCTGTAGTTGTGTAGTTTCTAGCTGCGGAGTTTCTATTTGTGGAGTATATAGCTTCGGAGTTTCTAGTTGCGGAGTCTCTGATTGTGGAGTTTCTAGTTGTGGAGTTTCTAGTTGTGGAGTTTCCATTTGTGGAGTTATAGTTGTGGACTTTCTAGACATGAAATTTCTTGTAGTCGAGTCTCTATTTGTGGAGTCTCTAGTTGTGGAGTTTCTAGTTGTGGAGTTTCTAGTTGTGGAGTTTCTAGTTGTGGAGTCTCTAGTTGTGTAGTGTCTAGCTGCGGAGTTTCTAGTTGCAGAGTTTCTATTTGTGGAGTTTCTACTTGCGGAGTTTCTAGTTGCAGAGTCTCTGGTTGTGGAGTTTCTAGTTGCGAAGTCTCTAGTTGTGGAGTTTCTTGTTGTGGAGTTTCCAGTTGTGGAGTTTTTAGTTGTGGAGTTTCTAGTTGTGGAGTTTCTTGTTGTGGAGTTTCTGGTTGTGGAGTTTCTAGTTGCGGAGTCTCCAGTTGTGGAGTTTCGATTTTAGGAAATTCTAGTGTTGGAGTTTTGAGTTTAGGAGTTTCTAGTTGCGGAATCTCTAGCTGTGGATTTTCTAGTTGCGGAACTTAAAGTTGTGAGGTTTCAAGTTGTGGAGTTTCAAGTTGTGGAGTTTCTAGTTGTGGAATTTCTAGTTGTGGAGTCTCTAGTTGTGTAGTTTCTAGCTGCAGAGTTTCTATTTGTGGAGTTTCTAGTTGCGGAGTTTCTAGTTGCAGAGTCTCTGGTTGTGGAGTTTCTAGTTGCGGAGTCTCTAGTTGTGGAGTTTCTAGTTGTGGAGTTTCTAGTTGTGGAGTTTCTAGTTGTGGAGTTCCAAGTTGTAAAGTTTCTAGTTGGGGAGTTTCTAGTTGTGGAGTTTCTAGTTGTGGAGTCTCAAGTTGTGGAGTTTAAACTTGTGGAGTTTCAAGTTGTGGAGTCTATAGTTGTGGATTTTCTAGTTGTTTAGTAAATCGTTGTGGATTTTCCAGTTGTGGAGTTTCTAGTTGTGGAGTTGCGGAGTCTCTAGTTGTGGAGTTTCAAGTTGTGGAGTCTCTAGTTGTGGAGTTTATAGTTGCCGAGTTTCCAGTTGTGGAGTATCTAGTAGTGGAGTTTCCAGTTGTGGAGTTTCTAGTTGTGGAGTTTCTAGTTGCGGAGTCCCTTGTTGTGGAGTTTCTAGTTGTGGAGTCTCTAGTTGTAGAGTTTCTAGTTGAGGAGTTTCTAGTTGTGGATTTTCCAGTTATCGAGTTTCTAGTTGTGGAGTATCTATTAGTGAATTTTCCAGTTGTGGAGTTTCAAGTTGCGGAGTCTCAAGCTGTGGAGCTTCTAGTTGTTGAGTTTTAGTTGTGCAGTTTCTAGTTGTTGAGTTTCTAGTTTGAAGTCTCAGGTTGTGGAGTTTCTAGCTTAGGAGTTTCTAGTTGTAGAGTTTTTAGTTTTTGAGTCTCTAGTTGTGAAGTTTCAAGTTCTGGAGTTTCTAGTTGCGGAGTTTCTAGTTGTGGAGTTTCTAGCTGCGGAGTTTCTAGTTGCAAGGTCTCTAGATGTGGAATTTCTAGTTGTAGAGTTTCTAGTTGTGGAGTCTCTATTTGCGGAGTTTCTAGTTGTGGAGTTTCTAGTTGTGGAGTTTCTGGTTGTGGAGTTTTTAGTTGTGGAGTTTCAAGTTGTGGAGACTCTAGTTGTGTAGTTTCTAGTTGTGGAGTCTCTAGATGCGGAGTTTCTAGTTGTGGAGTTGCTAGTGTTGGAGTTTCTAGTTGTGGAGTTTCAGGTTGTGGAGTTTCTAGTTGCAGAGATTCTAGTTGCGGAGTCTCTGGTTGTGGAGGTTCTAGTTATGCAGTTTCTAGTTGTGGAGTTTCTAGTCGTGGAGTTTTTAGTTGTGGAGTCTAGGGTTGTGGAGTTTAAAGTTGCGGAGTCTCAAGTTGTGGAATTTCTAGTTGTAGAGTTTTTAGCTGTGGAGCTTCTAGTTGTTGAGTTTCTAGTTTTGAAGTCTCTATTGTGGAGTCTCTAGTTATGGAGTCTCTAGTTTAAAACTTTCTAGTTGTAGAGTTTTTAGTTGTGGAGTGTCTAGTTGTGGAGTTTCCAGTTGTGGAGTTTCCAGTTGTGGAGTTTCGAGTTGTGGAGTTTCTTGTTGTGGAGGTTTGAGTAGTGGAGGTTCTAGTTGCGGCGTCTCAAGTTGTGGAGTTTGTAGTTGCGGAGTGTCTAGTTGTGGTGTTTCTAACTGTGGAATTTCTTGTTGCGGAGTTTCTAAATGCGGAGTTTCTAGTTGCGGAGTTCCATAGTTGCAGAGTCTCTAGTTATGGAGTTTCTAGTTGTGGAGTGTCTAGTTGTGGAGTTTCAAGTTGTGGAGTTTCTAGTAGAGTTTCGAATTTTGAAGTTTCTAGTTGTTGAGTTTCTAGTTTGAAGTCTCTAGTTGTAGATTCTCTAGTTGTGGCGTCTCTAGTTTAGGAGTTTCTAGTTGAAGAGTTTTTAGTTGTGGAGTGTCTAGTTGTGGAGTTTCCAGTTGTGGAGTTTCGAGTTGTGGAGTTTCGAGTTTTGGAGTTTCTAGTTGTGGAATTTTGAGTTGTGGAGTTTCTAGTTGTGGAGTTTCTAGTTGCGGAATCTCTAGCTGTGGATTTTCTAGTTGCGTAACTTAAGGTCCTGAGGTTTCAAGTTGTGGAGTTTCTAGTTTTCTAGTTGTGGAGTTTCTAGTTGTGGAGTTTCTAGTTGTGGAGTCTGTAGTTGTGTAGTTTCTAGCTGCGGAGTTTCTATTTGTGGAGTATCTAGCTGCGGAGTTTCTAGTTGCAGAGTCTCTAGTTATGGAGTTTCTAGTTGTGGAGTTTCTAGTTGTGGAGTTTCCATTTGTGGAGTTATAGTTGTGGACTTTCTAGACATAAAATTTCTTGTAGTCGAGTCTCTATTTGTGGAGCTTGTAGTTGTGGAGTTTCTAGTTGTTGAATTTCTAGTTGTGGAGTCTCTAGTTTTGCAGTTTCTAGTTGTGGAGTTTCTAGATATGGAATTTCTAGTTGCCGAGTGTGTATTTGTGAAGTTTGAAGTTCTGGAGTTTCCAGTTGTGGAGTTTCTAGTTGTGGAGTCTCTACTTGCGGAGTTTCTAGTTGCGGAGTTTCTAATTGTGGAGTTTCTGGTTGTGGAGTTTCTATTTGAGGAGTTTCAAGTTGTGAAGTTTCTAGTTGTGGAGTGTCTAGTTGCGGAGTTTCTAGTTGTGAAGTTTCTAGTTGTGGAGTTTCTAGTTTTCGAGTTTCTAGTTGTGGAGTTTCTAGTTGTAGAGTCTCCTGTTGCGGAGTTTCTAGTTGCGGAGTTTCTAGTTGTGGAGTATCTAGTTGTGAATTTTCCAGTTGTGGAGTTTCTAGTTGTTCAGTTGCGGAGTATCTAGTTGTTGAGTTTCTAGTTGCAGAGTCTCTAGTTGTGGAGTTTCAAGTTGTGGAGTCTCTAGATGTGGAGTTTCTAGTTGTCGAGTTTCCAGTTTTGGAGTATCTAGTAGTGGAGTTTCGAGTTGTGGAGTTTCTAGTTGTGGAGTTTCTAGTTGTGGAGTTTCTAGTTGCGGAGTTTCTAGTTGCGAAGTTTCAAGTTGTGGAGTTTCAAGTTGCGGAGTCTCAAGCTGTGGAGTTTCTAGTTGTGGAGTTTCCAGTTGTGGAGTTTCTAGTTGCAGAGTCTCTAGTTGTGGAGTTTCAAGTTGTGGAGTCTCTAGTTGTGGAGTTTCTAGTTGCCGAGTTTCCAGTTGTGGAGTATCTAGTAGTGGAGTTTCCAGTTGTGGAGTTTCTAGTTGCGGAGTCCCTAGTTGTGGAGTTTCTAGTTGCGGAGTCTCAAGCTGCGGAGTTTCAAGTTGTGGAGTTTCTAGTTGTGGAGTCTCAAGTTGTGGAGTTTCAAGTTGTGAAGTTTCAAGTTGTGGAGTCTCTAGTTGTGGAGTTTCTAGTTGCAGAGTATCTAGTTGTGGAGCTTCCAGTTGTGGAGTTTCTAGTTGTGAAGTTGTGGAGTCTCTGGTTGTGGAGTTTTTAGTTGTGGAGTTTCTAGTTGTGGAGTTTCGAGTTGTGGAGTCTCTAGTTATGGAGTTTCTAGTTGTGGAGCTTCCAGTTGTGGAGTATCTAGTTGTGGAGTTTCCAGTTGTGAAGTATCTAGTTGTGGAGTTTCCAGTTGTGGAGTATCTTGTTGTGGAGTTTTGAGTTGTGGAGTTTCTAGTTGCGGAGTTTCTAGTTGCGGAGTTTTTAATAGCGGAGTTTCTAGTTGTGAAGTTTCAAGTTGCGGAGTCTCAAGTTGTGGAAATTCCAGTTGTGGAGTTTTTAGTTGTGGAGTGTCTAGTTGTTGAGTTTCTAGTTGTGAAGTCTCTAGTTTTGCAGTTACTAGTTGTGGAGTTTCTAGATATGGAATTTCTAGTTGCCGAGTCTGTATTTGTGGAGTTTGTAGTTGTGGAGTTTCTAGTCGTGGAGTTTCTAGTTGTGGAGTCTCTAGTTGCGGAGTTTCTAGTTGCGGAGTTTCTAGTTGTGGAGTTTCTGGTTGTGAAGTTTCTAGTTGCGGAGTCCCTAGTTGTGGAGTTTCTAGTTGCGGAGTCTCAAGATGTGGAGTTTCTAGTTGTTGAGTTTTTAGTTGTGGAGTTTCTAGTTGTTGAGTTTCTAGTTTGAAGTCTCTAGTTGTAGATTTTTTAGTTGTGGAGTCTCTAGTTTAGGAATTTCTAGTTGAAGAGTTTTTAGTTGTGGAGTGTCTAGTTGTGGAGTTTCTAGTTGCAGAGTCTCTAGTTGTGGAGTTTCAAGTTGTGGAGTCTCTAGTTGTGGAGTTTCTAGTTGCCGAGTTTTCAGTTGTGGAGTATCTAGTAGTGGAGTTTCTATTTGTGGAGTTTCTAGCTGCGGAGTTTCTAGTTGCAGAGTCTCTGGTTGTGGAGTTTCGAGTTTTGGAGTTTCTAGTGTTGGAGGTTTGAGTTGTGGAGTTTCTAGTTGTGGAGTTTTTAGTTGCGGAAACTCTAGCTGTGGAATTTCTAGTTGCGGAACCTAAAGTTGTGAGGTTTCAAGTGGTGGAGTCTCTAGTTGTGGAGTTTCTAGTTGTGTAGTTTCTAGTTGTGGAGTCTCTAGTTGTGTAGTTTCTAGCTGCGGAGTTTCTAGTTGCAGAGTTTCTATTTGTGGAGTTTCTACTTGCGGAGTTTCTAGTTGCAGAGTCTCTGGTTGTGGAGTTTCTACACAGAGACTCTTTTTTTCGTTTCTAGTTGCAGAGTCTCTAGTTGTGGAGTTTCAAGTTGTGGAGTCTCTAGTTGTGGAGTTTCTAGTTGCCGAGTTTTCAGTTGTGGAGTATCTAGTAGTGGAGTTTCTATTTGTGGAGTTTCTAGCTGCGGAGTTTCTAGTTGCAGAGTCTCTGGTTGTGGAGTTTCGAGTTTTGGAGTTTCTAGTGTTGGAGGTTTGAGTTGTGGAGTTTCTAGTTGTGGAGTTTTTAGTTGCGGAAACTCTAGCTGTGGAATTTCTAGTTGCGGAACCTAAAGTTGTGAGGTTTCAAGTGGTGGAGTCTCTAGTTGTGGAGTTTCTAGTTGTGTAGTTTCTAGTTGTGGAGTCTCTAGTTGTGTAGTTTCTAGCTGCGGAGTTTCTAGTTGCAGAGTTTCTATTTGTGGAGTTTCTAGTTGCGAAGTCTCTAGTTGTGGAGTTTCTTGTTGTGGAGTTTCCAGTTGTGGAGTTTTTAGTTGTGGAGTTTCTAGTTGTGGAGTTTCGGGTTGTGGAGTTTCTGGTTGTGGAGTTTCTAGTTGCGGAGTCTCTAGTTGTGGAGTTTCGATTTTTGGAGTTTCTAGTGTTGGAGTTTTGAGTTTAGGAGTTTCTAGTTGCGGAATCTCTAGCTGTGGATTTTCTATTTGCGGAACTTAAAGTTGTGAGGTTTCAAGTTGTGGAGTTTCTAGTTGTGGAATTTCTAGTTGTGGAGTCTCTAGTTGTGTAGTTTCTAGCTGCAGAGTTTCTTTTTGTGGAGTTTCTAGTTGCGGAGTTTCTAGTTGCAGAGTCTCTGGTTGTGGAGTTTCTAGTTGCGGAGTCTCTAGTTGTGGAGTTTCTAGTTGTGGAGTTTCTAGTTGGGGAGTTTCTAGTTGTGGAGTTTCTAGTTGTGGAGTCTCAAGTTGTGGAGTTTAAAATTGTGGAGTTTCAAGTTGTGGAGTCTATAGTTGTGGAGTTTCTAGTTGTGGATTTTCTAGTAGTGGAGTAAATCGTTGTGGATTTTCCAGTTGTGGAGTTTCTAGTTGTGGAGTTGCGGAGTCTCTAGTTGTGGAGTTTCTAGTTGCAGAGTCTCTAGTTGTGGAGTTTCAAGTTGTGGAGTCTCTAGTTGTGGAGTTTCTAGTTGCCGAGTTTCCAGTTGTGGAGTATCTAGTAGTGGAGTTTCCAGTTGTGGAGTTTCTAGTTGTGGAGTTTCTAGTTGCGGAGTCCCTTGTTGTGGAGTTTCTAGTTGTGGAGTCTCTAGTTGTAGAGTTTCTAGTTGAGGAGTTTCTAGTTGTGGATTTTCAAGTTGTCGAGTTTCTAGTTGTGGAGTATCTAGTAGTGAAGTTTCCAGTTGTGGAGTTTCAAGTTGCGGAGTCTCAAGCTGTGGAGATTCTAGTTGTTGAGTTTTAGTTGTGCAGTTTCTAGTTGTTGAGTTTCTAGTTTGAAGTCTCAGGTTGTGGAGTTTCTAGTTTAGGAGTTTCTAGTTGTAGAGTTTTTAGTTTTTGAGTCTCTAGTTGTGAAGTTTCAAGTTCTGGAGTTTCGAGTTGTGGAGTTTCGAATTGTGGAGTTTTCAGTTGTGGAGTTTCGAGTTGTGGAGTTTCTAGTTGTGGAGTTTCTAGTTGCGGAATCTCTAGTTGTGGATTTTCTAGTTGCGAAACTTAAGGCTGTGAGGTTTCAAGTTGTGGAGTTTCTAGTTGTGGAGTTTCTAGTTGCGGAGTTTCTAGTTGTGGAGTTTCTAGCTGCGGAGTTTCTAGTTGCAACGTCTCTAGATGTGGAATTTCTAGTTGTAGAGTTTCTAGTTGTGGAGTCTCTATTTGCGGAGTTTCTAGTTGTGGAGTTTCTAGTTGTGGAGTTTCTGGTTGTGGAGTTTTTAGTTGTGGAGTTTCAAGTTGTGGATACTCTAGTTGTGGAGTTTCTAGTTGTGGAGTCTCTAGATGCGGAGTTTCTAGTTGTGGAGTTGCTAGTGTTTGAGTTTCTAGTTGTGGAGTTTCAGGTTGTGGAGTTTCTAGTTGTGGAGTTTCTAGCTGCGGAGTTTCTAGTTGCAACGTCTCTAGATGTGGAATTTCTAGTTGCAGAGATTCTAGTTGCGGAGTCTCTGGTTGTGGAGGTTCTAGTTATGGAGTTTCTAGTTGTGGAGTTTCTAGTCGTGGAGTTTTTAGTTGTGGAGTCTAGGGTTGTGAAGTTTAAAGTGGCGGAGTCTCAAGTTGTGGAATTTCTAGTTGTAGAGTTTTTAGCTGTGGAGCTTCTAGTTGTTGAGTTTCTAGTTTTGAAGTCTCTAGTTGTGGAGTCTCTAGTTATGGAGTCTCTAGTTTAGAACTTTCTAGTTGTAGAGTTTTTAGTTGTGGAGTGTCTAGTTGTGGAGTTTCCAGTTGCCGAGTTTCCAGTTGTGGAGTATCTAGTAGTGGAGTTTCCAGTTGTGGAGTCCCTAGTTGTGGAGTTTCTAGTTGCGGAGTCTCAAGCTGTGGAGTTTCAAGTTGTGGAGTTTCTAGTTGTGAAGTTGCAGAGTCTCTGGTTGTGGAGTTTTTATTTCTGGAGTCTCTAGTTGTGGAGTTTCTAGTTGTGGAGTTTTTAGTTGTGGAGTATCTAGTTGTGGAGTTTCCAGTTGTGAAGGATCTAGTTGTGGAGTTTCCAGTTGTGGAGTATCTAGTTGTGGAGTTTTAAATTGTGGAGTTTCTAGTTGCGGAGTTTCTAGTTGCGGAGTTTTTAATAGCGGAGTTTCTAGTTGTGAAGTTTCAAGTCGCGGAGTCTCAAGTTGTGGAATTTCAGTTGTGGAGTTTTTAGTTGTGGAGTTTTTAGTTGTTGAGTTTCTAGTTGTGAAGTCTCTAGTTTTGCAGTTTCTAGCTGTGGAGTTTCTAGATATGGAATTTCTAGTTGTGGAGTCTCTAGTTGCGGAGTTTCTAGTTGTAGATTTTCTAGTTGTGGAGTATCTAGTTGTGGATTTTCCAGTTGTGGAGTTTCTAGTTGTTGAGTTGCGGAGTTTCTAGTTGTTGAGTTTCTAGTTGCAGAGTCTCTAGTTGTGGAGTTTCAAGTTGTGGAGTCTCTGGATGTGGAGTTTCTAGTTGTCGAGTTTCCAGTTGTGGAGTATCTAGTAGTGGAGTTTCGAGTTGTGGAGTTTCTAGTTGTGGAGTTTCTAGTTTTGGAGTCCTTAGTGTTGGAGTTTCTAGTTGCGGAGTCTCTAGTTGTGGAGTTTCGAGTTGCGGAGTCTCAAGCTGTGGAGTTTCTAGTTGTTGAGTTTTTAGTTGTGGAGTTTCCAGTTGTTGAGTTTCTAGTTTCAAGTCTCTAGTTGTAGATTCTCTAGTTGTGGAGTCTCTAGTTTAGGAGTTTCTAGTTGAAGAGTTTTTTGTGGTGGAGTGTCTAGTTGTGGAGTTTCCAGTAGTGGAGTTTCGAGTTGTGGAGTTTCGAGTTGCAGAGTCTTTAGTTGTGGATTTTCAAGTTGTGGAGTCTCTAGTGGTGGAGTTTCTAGTTGCTGAGTTTCCAGTTGTGGAGTATCTAGTAGTGGAGTTTCCAGTTGTGGAGTTTCTAGTTGTGGAGTTTCTAGTTGCGGAGTCCCTAGTTGTGGAGTTTCTAGTTGTGGAGTCTCAAGCTGTGGAGTTTCTAGTTGTTGAGTTTTTAGTTGTGGAGTTTCTAGTGCTTGAGTTTCTAGTTTGAAGTCTCTAGTTGTAGATTCTCTAGTTGTGGAGTCTCTAGTTTAGGAATTTCTAGTTGAAGAGTTTTTAGTTGTGGAGTGGCTAGTTGTGGAGTTTCCAGTTGTGGAGTTTCGAGTTGTGGAGTTGCGGAGTCTCTAGTTGTGGAGTTTCTAGTTGCAGAGTCTCTAGTTGTGGAGTTTCAAGTTGTGGAGTCTCTAGTTGTGGAGTTTCTAGTTGCCGAGTTTCCAGTTGTGGAGTATCTAGTACTGGAGTTGCCGGTTGTGGAGTTTCCAGTTGTGGAGTTTCTAGTTGCGGAGTCCCTAGTTGTGGAGTTTCTAGTTGCGGAGTCTCAAGATGTGGAGTTTCTAGTTGTTGAGTTTTTAGTTGTGGAGTTTCTAGTTGTTGAGTTTCTAGTTTGAAGTCTCTAGTTGTAGATTTTTTAGTTGTGGAGTCTCTAGTTTAGGAATTTCTAGTTGAAGAGTTTTTAGTTGTGGAGTGTCTAGTTGTGGAGTTTCTAGTTGCTGAGTCTCTAGTTGTGGAGTTTCAAGTTGTGGAGTCTCTAGTTGTGGAGTTTCTAGTTGCCGAGTTTTCAGTTGTGGAGTATCTAGTAGTGGAGTTTCTATTTGTGGAGTTTCTAGATGCGGAGTTTCTAGTTGCAGAGTCTCTGGTTGTGAATTTTCGAGTTTTGGAGTTTCTAGTGTTGGAGGTTTAAGTTGTGGAGTTTCTAGTTGTGGAGTTTCTAGTTGCGGAATCTCTAGCTGTGGATTTTCTAGTTGCGGAACCTAAAGTTGTGAGGTTTCAAGTGGTGGAGTCTCTAGTTGTGGAGTTTCTAGTTGTGGAGTTTCTAGTTGTGGAGTCTCTAGTTGTGTAGTTTCTAGCTGCGGAGTTTCTAGTTGCAGAGTTTCTATTTGTGGAGTTTCTACTTGCGGAGTTTCTAGTTGCAGAGTCTCTCGTTGTGGAGTTTCTAGTTGCGAAGTCTCTAGTTGTGGAGTTTCTTGTTGTGGAGTTTCCAGTTGTGGAGTTTTTAGTTGTGGAGTTTCTAGTTGTGGAGTTTCTGGTTGTGGAGTTTCTGGTTGTGGAGTTTCTAGTTGCGGAGTCTCTAGTTGTGGAGTTTCGACTTTTGGAGTTTCTAGTGTTGGAGTTTTGAGTTTAGGAGTTTCTAGTTGCGGAATCTCTAGCTGTGGATTTTCTAGTTGCGGAACTTAAAGTTGTGAGGTTTCAAGTTCTGGAGTTTCAAGTTGTGGAGTTTCTAGTTGTGGAATTTCTAGTTGTGGAGTCTCTAGTTGTGCAGTTTCTAGCTGCAGAGTTTCTATTTGTGGAGTTTCTAGTTGCGGAGTTTCTAGTTGCCGAGTCTCTGGTTGTGGAGTTTCTAGTTGCGGAGTCTCTAGTTGTGGAGTTTCTAGTTGTGGAGTTTCTAGTTGTGGAGTTTCTAGTTGTGGAGTTCCAAGTTGTAAAGTTTCTAGTTGGGGAGTTTCTAGTTGTGGAGTTTCTAGTTGTGGAGTCTCAAGTTGTGGAGTTTAAACTTGTGGAGTTTCAAGTTGTGGAGTCTATAGTTGTGGAGTTTCTAGTTGTGGATTTTCTAGTTGTGGAGTAAATCGTTGTGGATTTTCCAGTTGTGGAGTTTCTAGTTGTGGAGTTTCGGAGTCTCTAGTTGTGGAGTTTCTAGTTGCAGAGTCTCTAGTTGTGGAGTTTCAAGTTGTGGAGTCTCTAGTTGTGGAGTTTCTAGTTGCCGAGTTTCCAGTTGTGGAGTATCTAGTAGTGGAGTTTCCAGTTGTGGAGTTTCTAGTTGTGGAGTTTCTAGTTGCGGAGTCCCTTGTTGTGGAGTTTCTAGTTGTGGAGTCTCTAGTTGTAGAGTTTCTAGTTGAGGAGTTTCTAGTTGTGGATTTTCCAGTTGTCGAGTTTCTAGTTGTGGAGTATCTAGTAGTGAAGTTTCCAGTTGTGGAGTTTCAAGTTGCGGAGTCTCAAGCTGTGGAGCTTCTAGTTGTTGAGTTTTAGTTGTGCAGTTTCTAGTTGTTGAGTTTCTAGTTTGAAGTCTCAGGTTGTGGAGTTTCTAGTTTAGGAGTTTCTAGTTGTAGAGTTTTTAGTTTTTGAGTCTCTAGTTGTGAAGTTTCAAGTTCTGGAGTTTCGAGTTGTGGAGTTTCGAATGGTGGAGTTTTGAGTTGTGGAGTTTCGAGTTGTGGAGTTTCTAGTTGTGGAGTTTCTAGTTGCGGAATCTCTAGTTGTGGATTTTCTAGTTGCGAAACTTAAGGCTGTGAGGTTTCAAGTTGTGGAGTTTCTAGTTGTGGAGTTTCTAGTTGTGGAGTTTCTAGTTGTGGAGTTTCTAGTTGTGGAGTTTCTAGTTGTGGAGTTTCTAGCTGCGGATTTTCTAGTTGCAAGGTCTCTAGATGTGGAATTTCTAGTTGTAGAGTTTCTAGTTGTGGAGTCTCTATTTGCGGAGTTGCTAGTGTTGGAGTTTCTAGTTGTGGAGTTTCAGGTTGTGGAGTTTCTAGTTGCAGAGATTCTAGTTGCGGAGTCTCTGGTTGTGCAGGTTCTAGTTATGGAGTTTCTAGTTGTGGAGTTTCTAGTCGTGGAGTTTTTAGTTGTGGAGTCTAGGGTTGTGGAGTTTAAAGTGGCGGAGTCTCAAGTTGTGGAATTTCTAGTTGTAGAGTTTTTAGCTGTGGAGCTTCTAGTTGTTGAGTTTCTAGTTTTGAAGTCTCTAGTTGTGGAGTCTCTAGTTATGGAGTCTCTAGTTTAGAACTTTCTAGTTGTAGAGTTTTTAGTTGTGGAGTGTCTAGTTGTGGAGTTTCCAGTTGTGGAGTTTCCAGTTGTGGAGTTTCGAGTTGTGGAGTTTCTTGTTGTGGAGGTTTGAGTAGTGGAGTTTCTAGTTGCGGCGTCTCAAGTTGTGGAGTTTGTAGTTGCGGAGTGTCTAGTTGTGGTGTTTCTAGCTGTGGAATTTCTTGTTGCGGAGTTTCTAAATGCGGAGTTTCTAGTGGCGGAGTTCCATAGTTCCAGAGTCTCTAGTTATGGAGTTTCTAGTTGTGGAGTGTCTAGTTGTGGAGTTTCAAGTTGTGGAGTTTCTAGTAGAATTTCGAATTTTGAAGTTTCTAGATGTTGAGTTTCTAGTTTGAAGTCTCTAGTTGTAGATTCTCTAGTTGTGGAGTCTCTAGTTTAGGAGTTTCTAGTTGAAGAGTTCTTAGTTGTGGAGTTTCAAGTTGTGGAGTCTCTAGTTGTGGAGTTTCTAGTTGCCGAGTTTCCAGTTGTGGAGTATCTAGTAGTGGAGTTTCCAGTTGTGGAGTTTCTAGTTGTGGAGTTTCTAGTTGCGGAGTCCCTTGTTGTGGAGTTTCTAGCTGTGGATTTTCTAGTTGCGTAACTTAAGGTCCTGAGGTTTCAAGTTGTGGAGTTTCTAGTTTTCTAGTTGTGGAGTTTCTAGTTGTGGAGTCTGTAGTAGTGTAGTTTCTAGCTGCGGAGTTTCTATTTGTGGAGTATCTAGCTGCGGAGTTTCTAGTTGCAGAGTCTGTAGTTATGGAGTTTCTAGTTGTGGAGTTTCTAGTTGTGGAGTTTCCATTTGTGGAGTTATAGTTGTGGACTTTCTAGACATGAAATTTCTTGTAGTCGAGTCTCTATTTGTGGAGCTTGTAGTTGTGGAGTTTCTAGTTGTTGAATTTCTAGTTGTGGAGTCTCTAGTTTTGCAGTTTCTAGTTGTGGAGTTTCTAGATATGGAATTTCTAGTTGCCGAGTCTGTATTTGTGAAGTTTGAAGTTCTGGAGTTTCCAGTTGTGGAGTTTCCAGTTGTGGAGTCTCTAGTTGCGGAGTTTCTAATTGTGGAGTTTCTGGTTGTGGAGTTTCTATTTGAGGAGTTTCAAGTTGTGAAGTTTCTAGTTGTGGAGTCTCTAGTTGCGGAGTTTCTAGTTGTGAAGTTTCTAGTTGTGGAGTTTCTAGTTTTCGAGTTTCTAGTTGTGAAGTTTCTAGTTGTAGAGTCTCCTGTTCCGGAGTTTCTAGTTGCGGAGTTTCTAGTTGTGGAGTTTCTAGTTGTTCAGTTGTGGAGTTTCTAGTTGTTCAGTTGCAGAGTCTCTAGTTGTGGAGTTTCAAGTTGTGGAGTCTCTAGATGTGGAATTTCTAGTTGTCGAGTTTCCAGTTGTGGAGTATCTAGTAGTGGAGTTTCGAGTTGTGGAGTTTCTAGTTGTGGAGTTTCTAGTTGTGGAGTTTCTAGTTGCGGAGTTTCTAGTTGCGAAGTTTCAAGTTGTGGAGTTTCAAGTTGCGGAGTCTCAAGCTGTGGAGTTTCTAGTTGTGGAGTTTCCAGTTGTGGAGTTTCGAGTTGTGGAGTTTCTAGTTGCAGAGTCTCTAGTTGTGGAGTTTCAAGTTGTGGAGTCTCTAGTTGTGGAGTTTCTAGTTGCCGAGTTTCCAGTTGTGGAGTATCTAGTAGTGGAGTTTCCAGTTGTGGAGTTTCTAGTTGTGGAGTTTCTAGTTGCGGAGTCCCTAGTTGTGGAGTTTCTAGTTGCGGAGTCTCAAGCTGCGGAGTTTCAAGTTGTGGAGTTTCTAGTTGTGGAGTCTCAAGTTGTGGAGTTTCAAGTTGTGAAGTTTCAAGTTGTGGAGTCTCTAGTTGTGGAGTTTCTAGTTGCAGAGTATCTAGTTGTGGAGCTTCCAGTTGTGGAGTTTCTAGTTGTGAAGTTGTGGAGTCTCTGGTTGTGGAGTTTTTAGTTGTGGAGTTTCTAGTTGTGGAGTTTCGAGTTGTGGAGTCTCTAGTTATGGAGTTTCTAGTTGTGGAGCTTCCAGTTGTGGAGTATCTAGTTGTGGAGTTTCCAGTTGTGAAGTATCTAGTTGTGGAGTTTCCAGTTGTGGAGTATCTTGTTGTGGAGTTTTGAGTTGTGGAGTTTCTAGTTGCGGAGTTTCTAGTTGCGGAGTTTTTAATAGCGGAGTTTCTAGTTGTGAAGTTTCAAGTTGCGGAGTCTCAAGTTGTGGAAATTCCAGTTGTGGAGTTTTTAGTTGTGGAGTTTCTAGTTGTTGAGTTTCTAGTTGTGAAGTCTCTAGTTTTGCAGTTACTAGTTGTGGAGTTTCTAGATATGGAATTTCTAGTTGCCGAGTCTGTATTTGTGGAGTTTGTAGTTGTGGAGTTTCTAGTCGTGGAGTTTCTAGTTGTGGAGTCTCTAGTTGCGGAGTTTCTAGTTGCGAAGTTTCCAGTTGTGGAGTTTCTGGTTGTGAAGTTTCTAGTTGCGGAGTCCCTAGTTGTGGAGTTTCTAGTTGCGGAGTCTCAAGATGTGGAGTTTCTAGTTGTTGAGTTTTTAGTTGTGGAGTTTCTAGTTGTTGAGTTTCTAGTTTGAAGTCTCTAGTTGTAGATTTTTTAGTTGTGGAGTCTCTAGTTTAGGAATTTCTAGTTGAAGAGTTTTTAGTTGTGGAGTGTCTAGTTGTTGAGTTTCTAGTTGCAGAGTCTCTAGTTGTGGAGTTTCAAGTTGTGGAGTCTCTAGTTGTGGAGTTTCTAGTTGCCGAGTTTTCAGTTGTGGAGTATCTAGTAGTGGAGTTTCTATTTGTGGAGTTTCTAGCTGCGGAGTTTCTAGTTGCAGAGTCTCTGGTTGTGGAGTTTCGAGTTTTGGAGTTTCTAGTGTTGGAGGTTTGAGTTGTGGAGTTTCTAGTTGTGGAGTTTCTAGTTGCGGAATCTCTAGCTGTGGAATTTCTAGTTGCGGAACCTAAAGTTGTGAGGTTTCAAGTGGTGGAGTCTCTAGTTGTGGAGTTTCTAGTTGTGGAGTTTTTAGTTGTGGAGTCTCTAGTTGTGTAGTTTCTAGCTGCGGAGTTTCTAGTTGCAGAGTTTCTATTTGTGGAGTTTCTACTTGCGGAGTTTCTAGTTGCAGAGTCTCTGGTTGTGGAGTTTCTAGTTGCGAAGTCTCTAGTTGTGCAGTTTCTAGCTGCAGAGTTTCTATTTGTGGAGTTTCTAGTTGCGGAGTTTCTAGTTGCCGAGTCTCTGGTTGTGGAGTTTCTAGTTGCGGAGTCTCTAGTTGTGGAGTTTCTAGTTGTGGAGTTTCTAGTTGTGGAGTTTCTAGTTGTGGAGTTCCAAGTTGTAAAGTTTCTAGTTGGGGAGTTTCTAGTTGTGGAGTTTCTAGTTGTGGAGTCTCAAGTTGTGGAGTTTAAACTTGTGGAGTTTCAAGTTGTGGAGTCTATAGTTGTGGAGTTTCTAGTTGTGGATTTTCTAGTTGTGGAGTAAATCGTTGTGGATTTTCCAGTTGTGGAGTTTCTAGTTGTGGAGTTTCGGAGTCTCTAGTTGTGGAGTTTCTAGTTGCAGAGTCTCTAGTTGTGGAGTTTCAAGTTGTGGAGTCTCTAGTTGTGGAGTTTCTAGTTGCCGAGTTTCCAGTTGTGGAGTATCTAGTAGTGGAGTTTCCAGTTGTGGAGTTTCTAGTTGTGGAGTTTCTAGTTGCGGAGTCCCTTGTTGTGGAGTTTCTAGTTGTGGAGTCTCTAGTTGTAGAGTTTCTAGTTGAGGAGTTTCTAGTTGTGGATTTTCCAGTTGTCGAGTTTCTAGTTGTGGAGTATCTAGTAGTGAAGTTTCCAGTTGTGGAGTTTCAAGTTGCGGAGTCTCAAGCTGTGGAGCTTCTAGTTGTTGAGTTTTAGTTGTGCAGTTTCTAGTTGTTGAGTTTCTAGTTTGAAGTCTCAGGTTGTGGAGTTTCTAGTTTAGGAGTTTCTAGTTGTAGAGTTTTTAGTTTTTGAGTCTCTAGTTGTGAAGTTTCAAGTTCTGGAGTTTCGAGTTGTGGAGTTTCGAATGGTGGAGTTTTGAGTTGTGGAGTTTCGAGTTGTGGAGTTTCTAGTTGTGGAGTTTCTAGTTGCGGAATCTCTAGTTGTGGATTTTCTAGTTGCGAAACTTAAGGCTGTGAGGTTTCAAGTTGTGGAGTTTCTAGTTGTGGAGTTTCTAGTTGTGGAGTTTCTAGTCGTGGAGTTTTTAGTTGTGGAGTCTAGGGTTGTGGAGTTTAAAGTGGCGGAGTCTCAAGTTGTGGAATTTCTAGTTGTAGAGTTTTTAGCTGTGGAGCTTCTAGTTGTTGAGTTTCTAGTTTTGAAGTCTCTAGTTGTGGAGTCTCTAGTTATGGAGTCTCTAGTTTAGAACTTTCTAGTTGTAGAGTTTTTAGTTGTGGAGTGTCTAGTTGTGGAGTTTCCAGTTGTGGAGTTTCCAGTTGTGGAGTTTCGAGTTGTGGAGTTTCTTGTTGTGGAGGTTTGAGTAGTGGAGTTTCTAGTTGCGGCGTCTCAAGTTGTGGAGTTTGTAGTTGCGGAGTGTCTAGTTGTGGTGTTTCTAGCTGTGGAATTTCTTGTTGCGGAGTTTCTAAATGCGGAGTTTCTAGTGGCGGAGTTCCATAGTTCCAGAGTCTCTAGTTATGGAGTTTCTAGTTGTGGAGTGTCTAGTTGTGGAGTTTCAAGTTGTGGAGATTCTAGTAGAATTTCGAATTTTGAAGTTTCTAGATGTTGAGTTTCTAGTTTGAAGTCTCTAGTTGTAGATTCTCTAGTTGTGGAGTCTCTAGTTTAGGAGTTTCTAGTTGAAGAGTTCTTAGTTGTGGAGTTTCAAGTTGTGGAGTCTCTAGTTGTGGAGTTTCTAGTTGCCGAGTTTCCAGTTGTGGAGTATCTAGTAGTGGAGTTTCCAGTTGTGGAGTTTCTAGTGGTGGAGTTTCTAGTTGCGGAGTCCCTTGTTGTGGAGTTTCTAGCTGTGGATTTTCTAGTTGCGTAACTTAAGGTCCTGAGGTTTCAAGTTGTGGAGTTTCTAGTTTTCTAGTTGTGGAGTTTCTAGTTGTGGAGTCTGTAGTAGTGTAGTTTCTAGCTGCGGAGTTTCTATTTGTGGAGTATCTAGCTGCGGAGTTTCTAGTTGCAGAGTCTCTAGTTATGGAGTTTCTAGTTGTGGAGTTTCTAGTTGTGGAGTTTCCATTTGTGGAGTTATAGTTGTGGACTTTATAGACATGAAATTTCTGGTAGTCGAGTCTCTATTTGTGGAGCTTGTAGTTGTGGAGTTTCTAGTTGTTGAATTTCTAGTTGTGGAGTCTCTAGTTTTGCAGTTTCTAGTTGTGGAGTTTCTAGATATGGAATTTCTAGTTGCCGAGTCTGTATTTGTGAAGTTTGAAGTTCTGGAGTTTCCAGTTGTGGAGTTTCCAGTGGTGGAGTCTCTAGTTGCGGAGTTTCTAATTGTGGAGTTTCTGGTTGTGGAGTTTCTATTTGAGGAGTTTCAAGTTGTGAAGTTTCTAGTTGTGGAGTCTCTAGTTGCGGAGTTTCTAGTTGTGAAGTTTCTAGTTGTGGAGTTTCTAGTTTTCGAGTTTCTAGTTGTGAAGTTTCTAGTTGTAGAGTCTCCTGTTCCGGAGTTTCTAGTTGCGGAGTTTCTAGTTGTGGAGTATCTAGTTGTGGATTTTCCAGTTGTGGAGTTTCTAGTTGTTCAGTTGCGGAGTATCTAGTTGTTGAGTTTCTAGTTGCAGAGTCTCTAGTTGTGGAGTTTCAAGTTGTGGAGTCTCTAGATGTGGAATTTCTAGTTGTCGAGTTTCCAGTTGTGGAGTATCTAGTAGTGGAGTTTCGAGTTGTGGAGTTTCTAGTTGTGGAGTTTCTAGTTGTGGAGTTTCTAGTTGCGGAGTTTCTAGTTGCGAAGTTTCAAGTTGTGGAGTTTCAAGTTGCGGAGTCTCAAGCTGTGGAGTTTCTAGTTGTGGAGTTTCCAGTTGTGGAGTTTCGAGTTGTGGAGTTTCTAGTTGCAGAGTCTCTAGTTGTGGAGTTTCAAGTTGTGGAGTCTCTAGTTGTGGAGTTTCTAGTTGCCGAGTTTCCAGTTGTGGAGTATCTAGTAGTGGAGTTTCCAGTTGTGGAGTTTCTAGTTGTGGAGTTTCTAGTTGCGGAGTCCCTAGTTGTGGAGTTTCTAGTTGCGGAGTCTCAAGCTGCGGAGTTTCAAGTTGTGGAGTTTCTAGTTGTGGAGTCTCAAGTTGTGGAGTTTCAAGTTGTGAAGTTTCAAGTTGTGGAGTCTCTAGTTGTGGAGTTTCTAGTTGCAGAGTATCTAGTTGTGGAGCTTCCAGTTGTGGAGTTTCTAGTTGTGAAGTTGTGGAGTCTCTGGTTGTGGAGTTTTTAGTTGTGGAGTTTCTAGTTGTGGAGTTTCGAGTTGTGGAGTCTCTAGTTATGGAGTTTCTAGTTGTGGAGCTTCCAGTTGTGGAGTATCTAGTTGTGGAGTTTCCAGTTGTGAAGTATCTAGTTGTGGAGTTTCCAGTTGTGGAGTATCTTGTTGTGGAGTTTTGAGTTGTGGAGTTTCTAGTTGCGGAGTTTCTAGATGCGGAGTTTTTAATAGCGGAGTTTCTAGTTGTGAAGTTTCAAGTTGCGGAGTCTCAAGTTGTGGAAATTCCAGTTGTGGAGTTTTTAGTTGTGGAGTTTCTAGTTGTTGAGTTTCTAGTTGTGAAGTCTCTAGTTTTGCAGTTACTAGTTGTGGAGTTTCTAGATATGGAATTTCTAGTTGCCGAGTCTGTATTTGTGGAGTTTGTAGTTGTGGAGTTTCTAGTCGTGGAGTTTCTAGTTGTGGAGTCTCTAGTTGCGGAGTTTCTAGTTGCGGAGTTTCCAGTTGTGGAGTTTCTGGTTGTGAAGTTTCTAGTTGCGGAGTCCCTAGTTGTGGAGTTTCTAGTTGCGGAGTCTCAAGATGTGGAGTTTCTAGTTGTTGAGTTTTTAGTTGTGGAGTTTCTAGTTGTTGAGTTTCTAGTTTGAAGTCTCTAGTTGTAGATTTTTTAGTTGTGGAGTCTCTAGTTTAGGAATTTCTAGTTGAAGAGTTTTTAGTTGTGGAGTGTCTAGTTGTTGAGTTTCTAGTTGCAGAGTCTCTAGTTGTGGAGTTTCAAGTTGTGGAGTCTCTAGTTGTGGAGTTTCTAGTTGCCGAGTTTTCAGTTGTGGAGTATCTAGTAGTGGAGTTTCTATTTGTGGAGTTTCTAGCTGCGGAGTTTCTAGTTGCAGAGTCTCTGGTTGTGGAGTTTCGAGTTTTGGAGTTTCTAGTGTTGGAGGTTTGAGTTGTGGAGTTTCTAGTTGTGGAGTTTCTAGTTGCGGAATCTCTAGCTGTGGAATTTCTAGTTGCGGAACCTAAAGTTGTGAGGTTTCAAGTGGTGGAGTCTCTAGTTGTGGAGTTTCTAGTTGTGGAGTTTCTAGTTGTGGAGTCTCTAGTTGTGTAGTTTCTAGCTGCGGAGTTTCTAGTTGCAGAGTTTCTATTTGTGGAGTTTCTACTTGCGGAGTTTCTAGTTGCAGAGTCTCTGGTTGTGGAGTTTCTAGTTGCGAAGTCTCTAGTTGTGCAGTTTCTAGCTGCAGAGTTTCTATTTGTGGAGTTTCTAGTTGCGGAGTTTCTAGTTGCCGAGTCTCTGGTTGTGGAGTTTCTAGTTGCGGAGTCTCTAGTTGTGGAGTTTCTAGTTGTGGAGTTTCTAGTTGTGGAGTTTCTAGTTGTGGAGTTCCAAGTTGTAAAGTTTCTAGTTGGGGAGTTTCTAGTTGTGGAGTTTCTAGTTGTGGAGTCTCAAGTTGTGGAGTTTAAACTTGTGGAGTTTCAAGTTGTGGAGTCTATAGTTGTGGAGTTTCTAGTTGTGGATTTTCTAGTTGTGGAGTAAATCGTTGTGGATTTTCCAGTTGTGGAGTTTCTAGTTGTGGAGTTTCGGAGTCTCTAGTTGTGGAGTTTCTAGTTGCAGAGTCTCTAGTTGTGGAGTTTCAAGTTGTGGAGTCTCTAGTTGTGGAGTTTCTAGTTGCCGAGTTTCCAGTTGTGGAGTATCTAGTAGTGGAGTTTCCAGTTGTGGAGTTTCTAGTTGTGGAGTTTCTAGTTGCGGAGTCCCTTGTTGTGGAGTTTCTAGTTGTGGAGTCTCTAGTTGTAGAGTTTCTAGTTGAGGAGTTTCTAGTTGTGGATTTTCCAGTTGTCGAGTTTCTAGTTGTGGAGTATCTAGTAGTGAAGTTTCCAGTTGTGGAGTTTCAAGTTGCGGAGTCTCAAGCTGTGGAGCTTCTAGTTGTTGAGTTTTAGTTGTGCAGTTTCTAGTTGTTGAGTTTCTAGTTTGAAGTCTCAGGTTGTGGAGTTTCTAGTTTAGGAGTTTCTAGTTGTAGAGTTTTTAGTTTTTGAGTCTCTAGTTGTGAAGTTTCAAGTTCTGGAGTTTCGAGTTGTGGAGTTTCGAATGGTGGAGTTTTGAGTTGTGGAGTTTCGAGTTGTGGAGTTTCTAGTTGTGGAGTTTCTAGTTGCGGAATCTCTAGTTGTGGATTTTCTAGTTGCGAAACTTAAGGCTGTGAGGTTTCAAGTTGTGGAGTTTCTAGTTGTGGAGTTTCTAGTTGTGGAGTTTCTAGTTGTGGAGTTTCTAGTTGTGGAGTTTCTAGTTGTGGAGTTTCTAGCTGCGGATTTTCTAGTTGCAAGGTCTCTAGATGTGGAATTTCTAGTTGTAGAGTTTCTAGTTGTGGAGTCTCTATTTGCGGAGTTGCTAGTGTTGGAGTTTCTAGTTGTGGAGTTTCAGGTTGTGGAGTTTCTAGTTGCAGAGATTCTAGTTGCGGAGTCTCTGGTTGTGCAGGTTCTAGTTATGGAGTTTCTAGTTGTGGAGTTTCTAGTCGTGGAGTTTTTAGTTGTGGAGTCTAGGGTTGTGGAGTTTAAAGTGGCGGAGTCTCAAGTTGTGGAATTTCTAGTTGTAGAGTTTTTAGCTGTGGAGCTTCTAGTTGTTGAGTTTCTAGTTTTGAAGTCTCTAGTTGTGGAGTCTCTAGTTATGGAGTCTCTAGTTTAGAACTTTCTAGTTGTAGAGTTTTTAGTTGTGGAGTGTCTAGTTGTGGAGTTTCCAGTTGTGGAGTTTCCAGTTGTGGAGTTTCGAGTTGTGGAGTTTCTTGTTGTGGAGGTTTGAGTAGTGGAGTTTCTAGTTGCGGCGTCTCAAGTTGTGGAGTTTGTAGTTGCGGAGTGTCTAGTTGTGGTGTTTCTAGCTGTGGAATGTTGCGGAGTTTCTAAATGCGGAGTTTCTAGTGGCGGAGTTCCATAGTTCCAGAGTCTCTAGTTATGGAGTTTCTAGTTGTGGAGTGTCTAGTTGTGGAGTTTCAAGTTGTGGAGTTTCTAGTAGAATTTCGAATTTTGAAGTTTCTAGATGTTGAGTTTCTAGTTTGAAGTCTCTAGTTGTAGATTCTCTAGTTGTGGAGTCTCTAGTTTAGGAGTTTCTAGTTGAAGAGTTCTTAGTTGTGGAGTTTCAAGTTGTGGAGTCTCTAGTTGTGGAGTTTCTAGTTGCCGAGTTTCCAGTTGTGGAGTATCTAGTAGTGGAGTTTCCAGTTGTGGAGTTTCTAGTTGTGGAGTTTCTAGTTGCGGAGTCCCTTGTTGTGGAGTTTCTAGCTGTGGATTTTCTAGTTGCGTAACTTAAGGTCCTGAGGTTTCAAGTTGTGGAGTTTCTAGTTTTCTAGTTGTGGAGTTTCTAGTTGTGGAGTCTGTAGTAGTGTAGTTTCTAGCTGCGGAGTTTCTATTTGTGGAGTATCTAGCTGCGGAGTTTCTAGTTGCAGAGTCTCTAGTTATGGAGTTTCTAGTTGTGGAGTTTCTAGTTGTGGAGTTTCCATTTGTGGAGTTATAGTTGTGGACTTTCTAGACATGAAATTTCTTGTAGTCGAGTCTCTATTTGTGGAGCTTGTAGTTGTGGAGTTTCTAGTTGTTGAATTTCTAGTTGTGGAGTCTCTAGTTTTGCAGTTTCTAGTTGTGGATTTTCTAGATATGGAATTTCTAGTTGCCGAGTCTGTATTTGTGAAGTTTGAAGTTCTGGAGTTTCCAGTTGTGGAGTTTCCAGTTGTGGAGTCTCTACTTGCGGAGTTTCTAATTGTGGAGTTTCTGGTTGTGGAGTTTCTATTTGAGGAGTTTCAAGTTGTGAAGTTTCTAGTTGTGGAGTCTCTAGTTGCGGAGTTTCTAGTTGTGAAGTTTCTAGTTGTGGAGTTTCTAGTTTTCGAGTTTCTAGTTGTGAAGTTTCTAGTTGTAGAGTCTCCTGTTCCGGAGTTTCTAGTTGCGGAGTTTCTAGTTGTGGAGTATCTAGTTGTGGATTTTCCAGTTGTGGAGTTTCTAGTTGTTCAGTTGCGGAGTATCTAGTTGTTGAGTTTCTAGTTGCAGAGTTTCTAGTTGTGGAGTTTCAAGTTGTGGAGTCTCTAGATGTGGAATTTCTAGTTGTCGAGTTTCCAGTTGTGGAGTATCTAGTAGTGGAGTTTCGAGTTGTGGAGTTTCTAGTTGTGGAGTTTCTAGTTGTGGAGTTTCTAGTTGCGGAGTTTCTAGTTGCGAAGTTTCAAGTTGTGGAGTTTCAAGTTGCGGAGTCTCAAGCTGTGGAGTTTCTAGTTGTGGAGTTTCCAGTTGTGGAGTTTCGAGTTGTGGAGTTTCTAGTTGCAGAGTCTCTAGTTGTGGAGTTTCAAGTTGTGGAGTCTCTAGTTGTGGAGTTTCTAGTTGCCGAGTTTCCAGTTGTGGAGTATCTAGTAGTGGAGTTTCCAGTTGTGGAGTTTCTAGTTGTGGAGTTTCTAGTTGCGGAGTCCCTAGTTGTGGAGTTTCTAGTTGCGGAGTCTCAAGCTGCGGAGTTTCAAGTTGTGGAGTTTCTAGTTGTGGAGTCTCAAGTTGTGGAGTTTCAAGTTGTGAAGTTTCAAGTTGTGGAGTCTCTAGTTGTGGAGTTTCTAGTTGCAGAGTATCTAGTTGTGGAGCTTCCAGTTGTGGAGTTTCTAGTTGTGAAGTTGTGGAGTCTCTGGTTGTGGAGTTTTTAGTTGTGGAGTTTCTAGTTGTGGAGTTTCGAGTTGTGGAGTCTCTAGTTATGGAGTTTCTAGTTGTGGAGCTTCCAGTTGTGGAGTATCTAGTTGTGGAGTTTCCAGTTGTGAAGTATCTAGTTGTGGAGTTTCCAGTTGTGGAGTATCTTGTTGTGGAGTTTTGAGTTGTGGAGTTTCTAGTTGCGGAGTTTCTAGTTGCGGAGTTTTTAATAGCGGAGTTTCTAGTTGTGAAGTTTCAAGTTGCGGAGTCTCAAGTTGTGGAAATTCCAGTTGTGGAGTTTTTAGTTGTGGAGTTTCTAGTTGTTGAGTTTCTAGTTGTGAAGTCTCTAGTTTTGCAGTTACTAGTTGTGGAGTTTCTAGATATGGAATTTCTTGTTGCCGAGTCTGTATTTGTGGAGTTTGTAGTTGTGGAGTTTCTAGTCGTGGAGTTTCTAGTTGTGGAGTCTCTAGTTGCGGAGTTTCTAGTTGCGGAGTTTCCAGTTGTGGAGTTTCTGGTTGTGAAGTTTCTAGTTGCGGAGTCCCTAGTTGTGGAGTTTCTAGTTGCGGAGTCTCAAGATGTGGAGTTTCTAGTTGTTGAGTTTTTAGTTGTGGAGTTTCTAGTTGTTGAGTTTCTAGTTTGAAGTCTCTAGTTGTAGATTTTTTAGTTGTGGAGTCTCTAGTTTAGGAATTTCTAGTTGAAGAGTTTTTAGTTGTGGAGTGTCTAGTTGTTGAGTTTCTAGTTGCAGAGTCTCTAGTTGTGGAGTTTCAAGTTGTGGAGTCTCTAGTTGTGGAGTTTCTAGTTGCCGAGTTTTCAGTTGTGGAGTATCTAGTAGTGGAGTTTCTATTTGTGGAGTTTCTAGCTGCGGAGTTTCTAGTTGCAGAGTCTCTGGTTGTGGAGTTTCGAGTTTTGGAGTTTCTAGTGTTGGAGTTTTGAGTTTAGGAGTTTCTAGTTGCGGAATCTCTAGCTGTGGATTTTCTATTTGCGGAACTTAAAGTTGTGAGGTTTCAAGTTGTGGAGTTTCTAGTTGTGGAATTTCTAGTTGTGGAGTCTCTAGTTGTGTAGTTTCTAGCTGCAGAGTTTCTATTTGTGGAGTTTCTAGTTGCGGAGTTTCTAGTTGCAGAGTCTCTGGTTGTGGAGTTTCTAGTTGCGGAGTCTCTAGTTGTGGAGTTTCTAGTTGTGGAGTTTCTAGTTGGGGAGTTTCTAGTTGTGGAGTTTCTAGTTGTGGAGTCTCAAGTTGTGGAGTTTAAACTTGTGGAGTTTCAAGTTGTGGAGTCTATAGTTGTGGAGTTTCTAGTTGTGGATTTTCTAGTAGTGGAGTAAATCGTTGTGGATTTTCCAGTTGTGGAGTTTCTAGTTGTGGAGTTGCGGAGTCTCTAGTTGTGGAGTTTCTAGTTGCAGAGTCTCTAGTTGTGGAGTTTCAAGTTGTGGAGTCTCTAGTTGTGGAGTTTCTAGTTGCCGAGTTTCCAGTTGTGGAGTATCTAGTAGTGGAGTTTCCAGTTGTGGAGTTTCTAGTTGTGGAGTTTCTAGTTGCGGAGTCCCTTGTTGTGGAGTTTCTAGTTGTGGAGTCTCTAGTTGTAGAGTTTCTAGTTGAGGAGTTTCTAGTTGTGGATTTTCAAGTTGTCGAGTTTCTAGTTGTGGAGTATCTAGTAGTGAAGTTTCCAGTTGTGGAGTTTCAAGTTGCGGAGTCTCAAGCTGTGGAGCTTCTAGTTGTTGAGTTTTAGTTGTGCAGTTTCTAGTTGTTGAGTTTCTAGTTTGAAGTCTCAGGTTGTGGAGTTTCTAGTTTAGGAGTTTCTAGTTGTAGAGTTTTTAGTTTTTGAGTCTCTAGTTGTGAAGTTTCAAGTTCTGGAGTTTCGAGTTGTGGAGTTTCGAATTGTGGAGTTTTCAGTTGTGGAGTTTCGAGTTGTGGAGTTTCTGGTTGTGGAGTTTCTAGTTGCGGAATCTCTAGTTGTGGATTTTCTAGTTGCGAAACTTAAGGCTGTGAGGTTTCAAGTTGTGGAGTTTCTAGTTGTGGAGTTTCTAGTTGCGGAGTTTCTAGTTGTGGAGTTTCTAGCTGCGGAGTTTCTAGTTGCAACGTCTCTAGATGTGGAATTTCTAGTTGTAGAGTTTCTAGTTGTGGAGTCTCTATTTGCGGAGTTTCTAGTTGTGGAGTTTCTAGTTGTGGAGTTTCTGGTTGTGGAGTTTTTAGTTGTGGAGTTTCAAGTTGTGGATACTCTAGTTGTGGAGTTTTAGTTGTGGAGTCTCTAGATGCGGAGTTTCTAGTTGTGGAGTTGCTAGTGTTTGAGTTTCTAGTTGTGGAGTTTCAGGTTGTGGAGTTTCTAGTTGCAGAGATTCTAGTTGCGGAGTCTCTGGTTGTGGAGGTTCTAGTTATGGAGTTTCTAGTTGTGGAGTTTCTAGTCGTGGAGTTTTTAGTTGTGGAGTCTAGGGTTGTGAAGTTTAAAGTGGCGGAGTCTCAAGTTGTGGAATTTCTAGTTGTAGAGTTTTTAGCTGTGGAGCTTCTAGTTGTTGAGTTTCTAGTTTTGAAGTCTCTAGTTGTGGAGACTCTAGTTATGGAGTCTCTAGTTTAGAACTTTCTAGTTGTAGAGTTTTTAGTTGTGGAGTGTCTAGTTGTGGAGTTTCCAGTTGCCGAGTTTCCAGTTGTGGAGTATCTAGTAGTGGAGTTTCCAGTTGTGGAGTCCCTAGTTGTGGAGTTTCTAGTTGCGGAGTCTCAAGCTGTGGAGTTTCAAGTTGTGGAGTTTCTAGTTGTGGAGTCTCAAGTTGTGGAGTTTAAAGTTGTGGAGTTTCAAGTTGTGGAGTCTCTAGTTGTGGAGTTTCTAGTTGCAGAGTATCTAGTTGTGCAGTTTCCAGTTGTGGAGTTTCTAGTTGTGAAGTTGCGGAGTCTCTGGTTGTGGAGTTTTTAGTTCTGGAGTCTCTAGTTGTGGAGTTTCTAGTTGTGGAGTTTTTAGTTGTGGAGTATCTAGTTGTGGAGTTTCCAGTTGTGAAGGATCTAGTTGTGGAGTTTCCAGTTGTGGAGTATCTAGTTGTGGAGTTTTAAATTGTGGAGTTTCTAGTTGCGGAGTTTCTAGTTGCGGAGTTTTTAATAGCGGAGTTTCTAGTTGTGAAGTTTCAAGTCGCGGAGTCTCAAGTTGTGGAGTTTTCAGTTGTGGAGTTTTTAGTTGTGGAGTTTTTAGTTGTTGAGTTTCTAGTTGTGAAGTCTCTAGTTTTGCAGTTTCTAGCTGTGGAGTTTCTAGATATGGAATTTCTAGTTGCCGAGTCTGTATTTGTGGGGTTTGTAGTTGTGGAGTTTCTAGTTGTGGAGTTTCTAGTTGTGGAGTCTCTAGTTGCGGAGTTTCTAGTTGTAGATTTTCTAGTTGTGGAGTATCTAGTTGTGGATTTTCCAGTTGTGGAGTTTCTAGTTGTTGAGTTGCAGAGTTTCTAGTTGTTGAGTTTCTAGTTGCAGAGTCTCTAGTTGTGGAGTTTCAAGTTGTGGAGTCTCTGGATGTGGAGTTTCTAGTTGTCGAGTTTCCAGTTGTGGAGTATCTAGTAGTGGAGTTTCGAGTTGTGGAGTTTCTAGTTGTGGAGTTTCTAGTTGTGGAGTCCTTAGTGTTGGAGTTTCTAGTTGCGGAGTCTCTAGTTGTGGAGTTTCGAGTTGCGGAGTCTCAAGCTGTGGAGTTTCTAGTTGTTGAGTTTTTTAGTTGTGGAGTTTCCAGTTGTTGAGTTTCTAGTTTCAAGTCTCTAGTTGTAGATTCTCTAGTTGTGGAGTCTCTAGTTTAGGAGTTTCTAGTTGAAGAGTTTTTTGTGGTGGAGTGTCTAGTTGTGGAGTTTCCAGTAGTGGAGTTTCGAGTTGTGGAGTTTCGAGTTGCAGAGTCTTTAGTTGTGGAGTTTCAAGTTGTGGAGTCTCTAGTGGTGGAGTTTCTAGTTGCTGAGTTTCCAGTTGTGGAGTATCTAGTAGTGGAGTTTCCAGTTGTGGAGTTTCTAGTTGTGGAGTTTCTAGTTGCGGAGTCCCTAGTTGTGGAGTTTCTAGTTGTGGAGTCTCAAGCTGTGGAGTTTCTAGTTGTTGAGTTTTAAGTTGTGGAGTTTCTAGTGCTTGAGTTTCTAGTTTGAAGTCTCTAGTTGTAGATTCTCTAGTTGTGGAGTCTCTAGTTTAGGAATTTCTAGTTGAAGAGTTTTTAGTTGTGGAGTGTCTAGTTGTGGAGTTTCGAGTTGTGGAGTTGCGGAGTCTCTAGTTGTGGAGTTTCTAGTTGCAGAGTCTCTAGTTGTGGAGTTTCAAGTTGTGGAGTCTCTAGTTGTGGAGTTTCTAGTTGCCGAGTTTCCAGTTGTGGAGTATCTAGTACTGGAGTTGCCGGTTGTGGAGTTTCCAGTTGTTGAGTTTCTAGTTGCGGAGTCCCTAGTTGTGGAGTTTCTAGTTGCGGAGTCTCAAGATGTGGAGTTTCTAGTTGTTGAGTTTTTAGTTGTGGAGTTTCTAGTTGTTGAGTTTCTAGTTTGAAGTCTCTAGTTGTAGATTTTTTAGTTGTGGAGTCTCTAGTTTAGGAATTTCTAGTTGAAGAGTTTTTAGTTGTGGAGTGTCTAGTTGTGGAGTTTCTAGTTGCTGAGTCTCTAGTTGTGGAGTTTCAAGTTGTTTAGTCTCTAGTTGTGGAGTTTCTAGTTGCCGAGTTTTCAGTTGTGGAGTATCTAGTAGTGGAGTTTCTATTTGTGGAGTTTCTAGATGCGGAGTTTCTAGTTGCAGAGTCTCTGGTTGTGAATTTTCGAGTTTTGGAGTTTCTAGTGTTGGAGGTTTAAGTTGTGGAGTTTCTAGTTGTGGAGTTTCTAGTTGCGGAATCTCTAGCTGTGGATTTTCTAGTTGCGGAACCTAAAGTTGTGAGGTTTCAAGTGGTGGAGTCTCTAGTTGTGGAGTTTCTAGTTGTGGAGTTTCTAGTTGTGGAGTCTCTAGTTGTGTAGTTTCTAGCTGCGGAGTTTCTAGTTGCAGAGTTTCTATTTGTGGAGTTTCTACTTGCGGAGTTTCTAGTTGCAGAGTCTCTGGTTGTGGAGTTTCTAGTTGCGAAGTCTCTAGTTGTGGAGTTTCTTGTTGTGGAGTTTCCAGTTGTGGAGTTTTTAGTTGTGGAGTTTCTAGTTGTGGAGTTTCTGGTTGTGGAGTTTCTGGTTGTGGAGTTTCTAGTTGCGGAGTCTCTAGTTGTGGAGTTTCGACTTTTGGAGTTTCTAGTGTTGGAGTTTTGAGTTTAGGAGTTTCTAGTTGCGGAATCTCTAGCTGTGGATTTTCTAGTTGCGGAACTTAAAGTTGTGAGGTTTCAAGTTCTGGAGTTTCAAGTTGTGGAGTTTCTAGTTGTGGAATTTCTAGTTGTGGAGTCTCTAGTTGTGCAGTTTCTAGCTGCAGAGTTTCTATTTGTGGAGTTTCTAGTTGCGGAGTTTCTAGTTGCCGAGTCTCTGGTTGTGGAGTTTCTAGTTGCGGAGTCTCTAGTTGTGGAGTTTCTAGTTGTGGAGTTTCTAGTTGTGGAGTTTCTAGTTGTGGAGTTCCAAGTTGTAAAGTTTCTAGTTGGGGAGTTTCTAGTTGTGGAGTTTCTAGTTGTGGAGTCTCAAGTTGTGGAGTTTAAACTTGTGGAGTTTCAAGTTGTGGAGTCTATAGTTGTGGAGTTTCTAGTTGTGGATTTTCTAGTTGTGGAGTAAATCGTTGTGGATTTTCCAGTTGTGGAGTTTCTAGTTGTGGAGTTTCGGAGTCTCTAGTTGTGGAGTTTCTAGTTGCAGAGTCTCTAGTTGTGGAGTTTCAAGTTGTGGAGTCTCTAGTTGTGGAGTTTCTAGTTGCCGAGTTTCCAGTTGTGGAGTATCTAGTGGTGGAGTTTCCAGCTGTGGAGTTTCTAGTTGTGGAGTTTCTAGTTGCGGAGTCCCTTGTTGTGCAGTTTCTAGTTGTGGAGTCTCTAGTTGTAGAGTTTCTAGTTGAGGAGTTTCTAGTTGTGGATTTTCCAGTTGTCGAGTTTCTAGTTGTGGAGTATCTAGTAGTGAAGTTTCCAGTTGTGGAGTTTCAAGTTGCGGAGTCTCAAGCTGTGGAGCTTCTAGTTGTTGAGTTTTAGTTGTGCAGTTTGTAGTTGTTGAGTTTCTAGTTTGAAGTCTCAGGTTGTGGAGTTTCTAGTTTAGGAGTTTCTAGTTGTAGAGTTTTTAGTTTTTGAGTCTCTAGTTGTGAAGTTTCAAGTTCTGGAGTTTCGAGTTGTGGAGTTTCGAATGGTGGAGTTTTGAGTTGTGGAGTTTCGAGTTGTGGAGTTTCTAGTTGTGGAGTTTCTAGTTGCGGAATCTCTAGTTGTGGATTTTCTAGTTGCGAAACTTAAGGCTGTTAGGTTTCAAGTTGTGGAGTTTCTAGTTGTGGAGTTTCTAGTTGTGGAGTTTCTAGTTGTGGAGTTTCTAGTTGTGGAGTTTCTAGTTGTGGAGTTTCTAGCTGCAGATTTTCTAGTTGCAAGGTCTCTAGATGTGGAATTTCTAGTTGTAGAGTTTCTAGTTGTGGAGTCTCTATTTGCGGAGTTGCTAGTGTTGGAGTTTCTAGTTGTGGAGTTTCAGGTTGTGGAGTTTCTAGTTGCAGAGATTCTAGTTGCGGAGTCTTTGGTTGTGCAGGTTCTAGTTATGGAGTTTCTAGTTGTGGAGTTTCTAGTCGTGGAGTTTTTAGTTGTGGAGTCTAGGGTTGTGGAGTTTAAAGTGGCGGAGTCTCAAGTTGTGGAATTTCTAGTTGTAGAGTTTTTAGCTGTGGAGCTTCTAGTTGTTGAGTTTCTAGTTTTGAAGTCTCTAGTTGTGGAGTCTCTAGTTATGGAGTCTCTAGTTTAGAACTTTCTAGTTGTAGAGTTTTTAGTTGTGGAGTGTCTAGTTGTGGAGTTTCCAGTTGTGGAGTTTCCAGTTGTGGAGTTTCGAGTTGTGGAGTTTCTTGTTGTGGAGGTTTGAGTAGTGGAGTTTCTAGTTGCGGCGTCTCAAGTTGTGGAGTTTGTAGTTGCGGAGTGTCTAGTTGTGGTGTTTCTAGCTGTGGAATTTCTTGTTGCGGAGTTTCTAAATGCGGAGTTTCTAGTGGCGGAGTTCCATAGTTGCAGAGTCTCTAGTTATGGAGTTTCTAGTTGTGGAGTGTCTAGTTGTGGAGTTTCAAGTTGTGGAGTTTCTAGTAGAATTTCGAATTTTGAAGTTTCTAGATGTTGAGTTTCTAGTTTGAAGTCTCTAGTTGTAGATTCTCTAGTTGTGGAGTCTCTAGTTTAGGAGTTTCTAGTTGAAGAGTTCTTAGTTGTGGAGTTTCAAGTTGTGGAGTCTCTAGTTGTGGAGTTTCTAGTTGCCGAGTTTCCAGTTGTGGAGTATCTAGTAGTGGAGTTTCCAGTTGTGGAGTTTCTAGTTGTGGAGTTTCTAGTTGCGGAATCTCTAGCTGTGGATTTTCTAGTTGCGTAACTTAAGGTCGTGAGGTTTCAAGTTGTGGAGTTTCTAGTTTTCTAGTTGTGGAGTTTCTAGTTGTGGAGTTTCTAGTTGTGGAGTCTGTAGTTGTGTAGTTTCTAGCTGCGGAGTTTCTATTTGTGGAGTATCTAGCTGCGGAGTTTCTAGTTGCGGAGTCTCTAGTTGTGGACTTTCTAGTTGTGGAGTTTCTAGTTGTGGAGTTTCCATTTGTGGAGTTATAGTTGTGGACTTTCTAGACATGAAATTTCTTGTAGTCGAGTCTCTATTTGTGGAGTCTCTAGTTGTGGAGTTTCTAGTTGTGGAGTTTCTAGTTGTGGAGTCTCTAGTTGTGTAGTGTCTAGCTGCGGAGTTTCTAGTTGCAGAGTTTCTATTTGTGGAGTTTCTACTTGTGGAGTTTCTAGTTGCAGAGTCTCTGGTTGTGGAGTTTCTAGTTGCGAAGTCTCTAGTTGTGGAGTTTCTTGTTGTGGAGTTTCCAGTTGTGGAGTTTTTAGTTGTGGAGTTTCTAGTTGTGGAGTTTCTGGTTGTGGAGTTTCTGGTTGTGGAGTTTCTAGTTGCGGAGTCTCCAGTTGTGGAGTTTCGATTTTTGGAGTTTCTAGTGTTGGAGTTTTGAGTTTAGGAGTTTCTAGTTGCGGAATCTCTAGCTGTGGATTTTCTAGTTGCGGAACTTAAAGTTGTGAGGTTTCAAGTTGTGGAGTTTCAAGTTGTGGAGTTTCTAGTTGTGGAATTTCTAGTTGTGGAGTCTCTAGTTGTGTAGTTTCTAGCTGCAGAGTTTCTATTTGTGGAGTTTCTAGTTGCGGAGTTTCTAGTTGCAGAGTCTCTGGTTATGGAGTTTCTAGTTGCGGAGTCTCTAGTTGTGGAGTTTCTAGTTGTGGAGTTTCTAGTTGTGGAGTTTCTAGTTGTGGAGTTCCAAGTTGTAAAGTTTCTAGTTGGGGAGTTTCTAGTTGTGGAGTTTCTAGTTGTGGAGTCTCAAGTTGTGGAGTTTAAACTTGTGGAGTTTCAAGTTGTGGAGTCTATAGTTGTGGATTTTCTAGTTGTGGAGTAAATCGTTGTGGATTTTCCAGTTGTGGAGTTTCTAGTTGTGGAGTTGCGGAGTCTCTAGTTGTGGAGTTTCTAGTTGCAGAGTCTCTAGTTGTGGAGTTTCAAGTTGTGGAGTCTCTAGTTGTGGAGTTTCTAGTTGCCGAGTTTCCAGTTGTGGAGTATCTAGTAGTGGAGTTTCAAGTTGTGGAGTTTCTAGTTGTGGAGTTTCTAGTTGCGGAGTCCCTTGTTGTGGAGTTTCTAGTTGTGGAGTCTCTAGTTATAGAGTTTCTAGTTGAGGAGTTTCTAGTTGTGGATTTTCCAGTTATCGAGTTTCTAGTTGTGGAGTATCTAGTAGTGAAGTTTCCAGTTGTGGAGTTTCAAGTTGCGGAGTCTCAAGCTGTGGAGCTTCTAGTTGTTGAGTTTTAGTTGTGCAGTTTCTAGTTGTTGAGTTTCTAGTTTGAAGTCTCAGGTTGTGGAGTTTCTAGCTTAGGAGTTTCTAGTTGTAGAGTTTTTAGTTTTTGAGTCTCTAGTTGTGAAGTTTCAAGTTCTGGAGTTTCGAGTTGTGGAGTTTCGAATTGTGGAGTTTTGAGTTGTGGAGTTTCGAGTTGTGGAGTTTCTAGTTGTGGAGTTTCTAGTTGCGGAATCTCTAGTTGTGGATTTTCTAGTTGCGAAACTTAAGGCTGTGAGGTTTCAAGTTGTGGAGTTTCTAGTTGTGGAGCTTCTAGTTGTGGAGTTTCTAGTTGCGGAGTTTTTAGTTGTGGAGTTTCTAGCTGCGGAGTTTCTAGTTGCAAGGTCTCTAGATGTGGAATTTCTAGTTGTAGAGTTTCTAGTTGTGGAGTCTCTATTTGCGGAGTTTCTAGTTGTGGAGTTTCTAGTTGTGGAGTTTCTGGTTGTGGAGTTTTTAGTTGTGGAGTCTAGGGTTGTGGAGTTTAAAGTGGCGGAGTCTCAAGTTGTGGAATTTCCAGTTGTAGAGTTTTTAGCTGTGGAGCTTCTAGTTGTAGAGTTTCTAGTTTTGAAGTCTCTATTGTGGAGTCTCTAGTTATGGAGTCTCTAGTTTAGAACTTTCTAGTTGTAGAGTTTTTAGTTGTGGAGTGTCTAGTTGTGGAGTTTCAAGTTGTGGAGTTTCCAGTTGTGGAGTTTCGAGTTGTGGAGTTTCTTGTTGTGGAGGTTTGAGTAGTGGAGTTTCTAGTTGCGGCGTCTCAAGTTGTGGAGTTTGTAGTTGCGGAGTGTCTAGTTGTGGTGTTTCTAGCTGTGGAATTTCTTGTTGCGGAGTTTCTAAATGCGGAGTTTCTAGTTGCGGAGTTCCATAGTTGCAGAGTCTCTAGTTATGGAGTTTCTAGTTGTGGAGTGTCTAGTTGTGGAGTTTCAAGTTGTGGAGTTTCTAGTAGAGTTTCGAATTTTGAAGTTTCTAGTTGTTGAGTTTCTAGTTTGAAGTCTCTAGTTGTAGATTCTCTAGTTGTGGAGTCTCTAGTTTAGGAGTTTCTAGTTGAAGAGTTTTTAGTTGTGGAGTGTCTAGTTGTGGAGTTTCCAGTTGTGGAGTTTCGAGTTGTGGAGTTTCGAGTTTTGGAGTTTCTAGTTGTGGAATTTTGAGTTGTGGAGTTTCTAGTTGTGGAGTTTCTAGTTGCGGAATCTCTAGCTGTGGATTTTCTAGTTGCGTAACTTAAGGTCGTGAGGTTTCAAGTTGTGGAGTTTCTAGTTTTCTAGTTGTGGAGTTTCTAGTTGTGGAGTTTCTAGTTGTGGAGTCTGTAGTTGTGTAGTTTCTAGCTGCGGAGTTTCTATTTGTGGAGTATCTAGCTGCGGAGTTTCTAGTTGCGGAGTCTCTAGTTGTGGACTTTCTAGTTGTGGAGTTTCTAGTTGTGGAGTTTCCATTTGTGGAGTTATAGTTGTGGACTTTCTAGACATGAAATTTCTTGTAGTCGAGTCTCTATTTGTGGAGTCTCTAGTTGTGGAGTTTCTAGTTGTGGAGTTTCTAGTTGTGGAGTCTCTAGTTGTGTAGTTTCTAGCTGCGCAGTTTCTAGTTGCAGAGTTTCTATTTGTGGAGTTTCTACTTGCGGAGTTTCTAGTTGCAGAGTCTCTGGTTGTGGAGTTTCTAGTTGCGAAGTCTCTAGTTGTGGAGTTTCTTGTTGTGGAGTTTCCAGTTGTGGAGTTTCTAGTTGTGGAGTTTCGGGTTGTGGAGTTTCTGGTTGTGGAGTTTCTAGTTGCGGAGTCTCTAGTTGTGGAGTTTCGATTTTTGGAGTTTCTAGTGTTGGAGTTTTGAGTTTAGGAGTTTCTAGTTGCGGAATCTCTAGCTGTGGATTTTCTAGTTGCGGAACTTAAAGTTGTGAGGTTTCAAGTTGTGGAGTTTCAAGTTGTGGAGTTTCTAGTTGTGGAATTTCTAGTTGTGGAGTCTCTAGTTGTGTAGTTTCGAGCTGCAGAGTTTCTATTTGTGGAGTTTCTAGTTGCGGAGTTTCTAGTTGCAGAGTCTCTGGTTGTGGAGTTTCTAGTTGCGGAGTTTCCAGTTGTGGAGTTTCTAGTTGTGGAGTTTCTAGTTGGGGAGTTTCTAGTTCTGGAGTTTCTAGTTGTGGAGTCTCAAGTTCTGGAGTTTAAACTTGTGGAGTTTCAAGTTGTGGAGTCTATAGTTGTGGAGTTTCTAGTTGTGGATTTTCTAGTAGTGGAGTAAATTGTTGTGGATTTTCCAGTTGTGCAGTTTCTAGTTGTGGAGTTGCGGAGTCTCTAGTTGTGGAGTTTCTAGTTGCAGAGTCTCTAGTTGTGGAGTTTCAAGTTGTGGAGTCTCTAGTTGTGGAGTTTCTAGTTGCCGAGTTTCCAGTTGTGGAGTATCTAGTAGTGGAGTTTCCAGTTGTGGAGTTTCTAGTTGTGGAGTTTCTAGTTGCGGAGTCCCTTGTTGTGGAGTTTCTAGTTGTGGAGTCTCTAGTTCTAGAGTTTCTAGTTGAGGAGTTTCTAGTTGTGGATTTTCCAGTTGTCGAGTTTCTAGTTGTGGAGTATCTAGTAGTGAAGTTTCCAGTTGTGGAGTTTCAAGTTGCGGAGTCTCAAGCTGTGGAGCTTCTAGTTGTTGAGTTTTAGTTGTGCAGTTTCTAGTTGTTGAGTTTCTAGTTTGAAGTCTCAGGTTGTGGAGTTTCTAGTTTAGGAGTTTCTAGTTGTAGAGTTTTTAGTTTTTGAGTCTCTAGTTGTGAAGTTTCAAGTTCTGGAGTTTCGAGTTGTGGAGTTTCGAATTGTGGAGTTTTCAGTTGTGGAGTTTCGAGTTGTGGAGTTTCTAGTTGTGGAGTTTCTAGTTGCGGAATCTCTAGTTGTGGATTTTCTAGTTGCGAAACTTAAGGCTGTGAGGTTTCAAGTTGTGGAGTTTCTAGTTGTGGAGTTTCTAGTTGCGGAGTTTCTAGTTGTGGAGTTTCTAGCTGCGGAGTTTCTAGTTGCAAGGTCTCTAGATGTGGAATTTCTAGTTGTAGAGTTTCTAGTTGTGGAGCCTCTATTTGCGGAATTTCTAGTTGTGGAGTTTCTAGTTGTGGAGTTTCTGGTTGTGGAGTTTTTAGTTGTGGAGTTTCAAGTTTTGGATACTCTAGTTGTGGAGTTTCTAGTTGTGGAGTCTCTAGATGCGGAGTTTCTAGTTGTGGAGTTGCTAGTGTTTGAGTTTCTAGTTGTGGAGTTTCAGGTTGTGGAGTTTCTAGTTGCAGAGATTCTAGTTGCGGAGTCTCTGGTTGTGGAGGTTATAGTTATGGAGTTTCTAGTTGTGGAGTTTCTAGTCGTGGAGTTTTTAGTTGTGGAGTCTAGGGTTGTGAAGTTTAAAGTGGCGGAGTCTCAAGTTCTGGGATTTCTAGTTGTAGAGTTTTTAGCTGTGGAGCTTCTAGTTGTTGAGTTTCTAGTTTTGAAGTCTCTAGTTGTGGAGTCTCTAGTTATGGAGTCTTTAGTTTAGAACTTTCTAGTTGTAGAGTTTTTAGTTGTGGAGTGTCTAGTTGTGGAGTTTCCAGTTGCCGAGTTTCCAGTTGTGGAGTATCTAGTAGTGGAGTTTCCAGTTGTGGAGTCTCTAGTTGTGGAGTTTCTAGTTGCGGAGTCTCAAGCTGTGGAGTTTCAAGTTGTGGAGTTTCTAGTTGTGGAGTCTCAAGTTGTAGAGTTTAAAGTTGTGGAGTTTCAAGTTGTGGAGTCTCTAGTTGTGGAGTTTCTAGTTGCAGAGTATCTAGTTGTGCAGTTTCCAGTTGTGGAGTTTCTAGTTGTGAAGTTGCGGAGTCTCTGGTTGTGGAGTTTTTAGTTCTGGAGTCTCTAGTTGTGGAGTTTCTAGTTGTGGAGTTTTTAGTTGTGGAGTATCTAGTTGTGGAGTTTCCAGTTGTGAAGGATCTAGTTGTGGAGTTTCCAGTTGTGGAGTATCTAGTTGTAGAGTTTTAAATTGTGGAGCTTCTAGTTGCGGAGTTTCTAGTTGCGGAGTTTTTAATAGCGGAGTATCTAGTTGTGAAGTTTCAAGTCGCGGAGTCTCAAGTTGTGGAGTTTCCAGTTGTGGAGTTTTTAGATGTGGAGTTTTTAGTTGTGGAGTTTCTAGTTGTGAAGTCTCTAGTTTTGCAGTTTCTAGCTGTGGAGTTTCTAGATATGGAATTTCTAGTTGCCGAGTCTGTATTTGTGGGGTTTGTAGTTGTGGAGTTTCTAGTTGTGGAGTTTCGAGTTTAGGAGTTTCTAGTTGTAGAGTTTTTAGTTTTTGAGTCTCTAGTAGTGAAGTTTCAAGTTCTGGAGTTTCGAGTTGTGGAGTTTCGATTGGTGGAGTTTTGAGTTGTGGAGTTTCGAGTTGTGGAGTTTCTAGTTGTGGAGTTTCTAGTTGCGGAATCTCTAGTTGTGGATTTTCTAGTTGCGAAACTTAAGGCTGTGAGGTTTCAAGTTGTGGAGTTTCTAGTTGTGGAGTTTCTAGTTGTGGAGTTTCTAGTTGTGGAGTTTCTAGTTGTGGAGTTTCTAGCTGCGGATTTTCTAGTTGCAAGGTCTCTAGATGTGGAATTTCTAGTTGTAGAGTTTCTAGTTGTGGAGTCTCTATTTGCGGAGTTGCTAGTGTTGGAGTTTCTAGTTGTGGAGTTTCAGGTTGTGGAGTTTCTAGTTGCAGAGATTCTAGTTGCGGAGTCTCTGGTTGTGCAGGTTCTAGTTATGGAGTTTCTAGTTGTGGAGTTTCTAGTCGTGGAGTTTTTAGTTTTGGAGTCTAGGGTTGTGGAGTTTAAAGTGGCGGAGTCTCAAGTTGTGGAATTTCTAGTTGTAGAGTTTTTAGCTGTGGAGCTTCTAGTTGTTGAGTTTCTAGTTTTGAAGTCTCTAGTTGTGGAGTCTCTAGTTATGGAGTCTCTAGTTTAGAACTTTCTAGTTGTAGAGTTTTTAGTTGTGGAGTGTCTAGTTGTGGAGTTTCCAGTTGTGGAGTTTCCAGTTGTGGAGTTTCGAGTTGTGGAGTTTCTTGTTGTGGAGGTTTGAATAGTGGAGTTTCTAGTAGCGGCGTCTCAAGTTGTGGAGTTTGTAGTTGCGGAGTGTCTAGTTGTGGTGTTTCTAGCTGTGGAATTTCTTGTTGCGGAGTTTCTAAATGCGGAGTTTCTAGTGGCGGAGTTCCATAGTTGCAGAGTCTCTAGTTATGGAGTTTCTAGTTGTGGAGTGTCTAGTTGTGGAGTTTCAAGTTGTGGAGTTTCTAGTAGAATTTCGAATTTTGAAGTTTCTAGATGTTGAGTTTCTAGTTTGAAGTCTCTAGTTGTAGATTCTCTAGTTGAGGAGTCTCTAGTTTAGGAGTTTCTAGTTGAAGAGTTCTTAGTTGTGGAGTTTCAAGTTGTGGAGTCTCTAGTTGTGGAGTTTCTAGTTGCCGAGTTTCCAGTTGTGGAGTATCAAGTAGTGGAGTTTCCAGTTGTGGAGTTTCTAGTTGCGGAATCTCTAGCTGTGGATATTGTAGTTGCGTAACTTAAGGTCGTGAGGTTTCAAGTTGTGGAGTTTCTAGTTTTCTAGTTGTGGAGTTTCTAGTTGTGGAGTTTCTAGTTGTGGAGTCTGTAGTTGTGTAGTTTCTAGCTGCGGAGTTTCTATTTGTGGAGTATCTAGCTGCGGAGTTTCTAGTTGCGGAGTCTCTAGTTGTGGACTTTCTAGTTGTGGAGTTTCTAGTTGTGGAGTTTCCATTTGTGGAGTTATAGTTGTGGACTTTCTAGACATGAAATTTCTTGTAGTCGAGTCTCTATTTGTGGAGTCTCTAGTTGTGGAGTTTCTAGTTGTGGAGTTTCTAGTTGTGGAGTCTCTAGTTGTGTAGTGTCTAGCTGCGGAGTTTCTAGTTGCAGAGTTTCTATTTGTGGAGTTTCTACTTGTGGAGTTTATAGTTGCAGAGTCTCTGGTTGTGGAGTTTCTAGTTGCGAAGTCTCTAGTTGTGGAGTTTCTTGTTGTGGAGTTTCCAGTTGTGGAGTTTTTAGTTGTGGAGTTTCTAGTTGTGGAGTTTCTGGTTGTGGAGTTTCTGGTTGTGGAGTTTCTAGTTGCGGAGTCTCCAGTTGTGGAGTTTCGATTTTTGGAGTTTCTAGTGTTGGAGTTTTGAGTTTAGGAGTTTCTAGTTGCGGAATCTCTAGCTGTGGATTTTCTAGTTGCGGAACTTAAAGTTGTGAGGTTTCAAGTTGTGGAGTTTCAAGTTGTGGAGTTTCTAGTTGTGGAATTTCTAGTTGTGGAGTCTCTAGTTGTGTAGTTTCTAGCTGCAGAGTTTCTATTTGTGGAGTTTCTAGTTGCGGAGTTTCTAGTTGCAGAGTCTCTGGTTGTGGAGTTTCTAGTTGCGGAGTCTCTAGTTGTGGAGTTTCTAGTTGTTGAGTTTCTAGTTGTGGAGTTTCTAGTTGTGGAGTTCCAAGTTGTAAAGTTTCTAGTTGGGGAGTTTCTAGTTGTGGAGTTTCTAGTTGTGGAGTCTCAAGTTGTGAAGTTTAAACTTGTGGAGTTTCAAGTTGTGGAGTCTATAGTTGTGGATTTTCTAATTGTGGAGTAAATCGTTGTGGATTTTCCAGTTGTGGAGTTTCTAGTTGTGGAGTTGCGGAGTCTCTAGTTGTGGAGTTTCTAGTTGCCGAGTTTCCAGTTGTGGAGTATCTAGTAGTGGAGTTTCAAGTTGTGGAGTTTCTAGTTGTGGAGTTTCTAGTTGCGGAGTCCCTTGTTGTGGAGTTTCTAGTTGTGGAGTCTCTAGTTGTAGAGTTTCTAGTTGAGGAGTTTCTAGTTGTGGATTTTCCAGTTATCGAGTTTCTAGTTGTGGAGTATCTAGTAGTGAAGTTTCCAGTTGTGGAGTTTCAAGTTGCGGAGTCTCAAGCTTTGGAGCTTCTAGTTGTTGAGTTTTAGTTGTGCAGTTTCTAGTTGTTGAGTTTCTAGTTTGAAGTCTCAGGTTGTGGAGTTTCTAGCTTAGGAGTTTCTAGTTGTAGAGTTTTTAGTTTTTGAGTCTCTAGTTGTGAAGTTTCAAGTTCTGGAGTTTCGAGTTGTGGAGTTTCGAATTGTGGCGTTTTGAGTTGTGGAGTTTCGAGTTGTGGAGTTTCTAGTTGTGGAGTTTCTAGTTGCGGAATCTCTAGTTGTGGATTTTCTAGTTGCGAAACTTAAGGCTGTGAGGTTTCAAGTTGTGGAGTTTCTAGTTGTGGAGCTTCTAGTTGTGGAGTTTCTAGTTGCGGAGTTTCTAGTTGTGGAGTTTCTAGCTGCGGAGTTTCTAGTTGCAAGGTCTCTGGATGTGGAATTTCTAGTTGTAGAGTTTCTAGTTGTGGAGTCTCTATTTGCGGAGTTTCTAGTTGTGGAGTTTCTAGTTGTGGAGTTTCTGGTTGTGGAGTTTTTAGTTGTGGAGTTTCAAGTTGTGGAGACTCTAGTCGTGGAGTTTCTAGTTGTGGAGTCTCTAGATGCGGAGTTTCTAGTTGTGGAGTTGCTAGTGTTGGAGTTTCTAGTTGTGGAGTTTCAGGTTGTGGAGTTTCTAGTTGCAGAGATTCTAGTTGCGGAGTCTCTGGTTGTGGAGGTTCTAGTTATGGAGTTTCTAGTTGTGGAGTTTCTAGTCGTGGAGTTTTTAGTTGTGGAGTCTAGGGTTGTGGAGTTTAAAGTGGCGGAGTCTCAAGTTGTGGAATTTCTAGTTGTAGAGTTTTTAGCTGTGGAGCTTCTAGTTGTTGAGTTTCTAGTTTTGAAGTCTCTATTGTGGAGTCTCTAGTTATGGAGTCTCTAGTTTAGAACTTTCTAGTTGTAGAGTTTTTAGTTGTGGAGTGTCTAGTTGTGGAGTTTCCAGTTGTGGAGTTTCCAGTTGTGGAGTTTCGAGTTGTGGAGTTTCTTGTTGTGGAGGTTTGAGTAGTGGAGTTTCTAGTTGCGGCGTCTCAAGTTGTGGAGTTTGTAGTTGCGGAGTGTCTAGTTGTGGTGTTTCTAGCTGTGGAATTTCTTGTTGCGGAGTTTCTAAATGCGGAGTTTCTAGTTGCGGAGTTCCATAGTTGCAGAGTCTCTAGTTATGGAGTTTCTAGTTGTGGAGTGTCTAGTTGTGGAGTTTCAAGTTGTGGAGTTTCTAGTAGAGTTTCGAATTTTGAAGTTTCTAGATGTTGAGTTTCTAGTTTGAAGTCTCTAGTTGTAGATTCTCTAGTTGTGGAGTCTCTAGTTTAGGAGTTTCTAGTTGAAGAGTTTTTAGTTGTGGAGTGTCTAGTTGTGGAGTTTCCAGTTGTGGAGTTTCGAGTTGTGGAGTTTCGAGTTTTGGAGTTTCTAGTTGTGGAGTTTTGAGTTGTGGAGTTTCTAGTTGTGGAGTTTCTAGTTGCGGAATCTCTAGCTGTGGATTTTCTAGTTGCGTAACTTAAGGTCCTGAGGTTTCAAGTTGTGGAGTTTCTAGTTTTCTAGTTGTGGAGTTTCTAGTTGTGGAGTTTCTAGTTGTGGAGTCTGTAGTTGTGTAGTTTCTAGCTGCGGAGTTTCTATTTGTGGAGTATCTAGCTGCGGAGTTTCTAGTTGCAGAGTCTCTAGTTATGGAGTTTCTAGTTGTGGAGTTTCTAGTTGTGGAGTTTCCATTTGTGGAGTTATAGTAGTGGACTTTCTAGACATGAAATTTCTTGTAGTCGAGTCTCTATTTGTGGAGCTTGTAGTTGTGGAGTTTCTAGTTGTTGAGTTTCTAGTTGTGGAGTCTCTAGTTTTGCAGTTTCTAGTTGTGGAGTTTCTAGTTGCAGAGTTTCTATTTGTGGAGTTTCTACTTGTGGAGTTTATAGTTGCAGAGTCTCTGGTTGTGGAGTTTCTAGTTGCGAAGTCTCTAGTTGTGGAGTTTCTTGTTGTGGAGTTTCCAGTTGTGGAGTTTTTAGTTGTGGAGTTTCTAGTTGTGGAGTTTCTGGTTGTGGAGTTTCTGGTTGTGGAGTTTCTAGTTGCAGAGTCTCCAGTTGTGGAGTTTCGATTTTTGGAGTTTCTAGTGTTGGAGTTTTGAGTTTAGGAGTTTCTAGTTGCGGAATCTCTAGCTGTGGATTTTCTAGTTGCGGAACTTAAAGTTGTGAGGTTTCAAGTTGTGGAGTTTCAAGTTGTGGAGTTTCTAGTTGTGGAATTTCTAGTTGTGGAGTCTCTAGTTGTGTAGTTTCTAGCTGCAGAGTTTCTATTTGTGGAGTTTCTAGTTGCGGAGTTTCTAGTTGCAGAGTCTCTGGTTGTGGAGTTTCTAGTTGCGGAGTCTCTAGTTGTGGAGTTTCTAGTTGTTGAGTTTCTAGTTGTGGAGTTTCTAGTTGTGGAGTTCCAAGTTGTAAAGTTTCTAGTTGGGGAGTTTCTAGTTGTGGAGTTTCTAGTTGTGGAGTCTCAAGTTGTGAAGTTTAAACTTGTGGAGTTTCAAGTTGTGGAGTCTATAGTTGTGGATTTTCTAATTGTGGAGTAAATCGTTGTGGATTTTCCAGTTGTGGAGTTTCTAGTTGTGGAGTTGCGGAGTCTCTAGTTGTGGAGTTTCTAGTTGCCGAGTTTCCAGTTGTGGAGTATCTAGTAGTGGAGTTTCAAGTTGTGGAGTTTCTAGTTGTGGAGTTTCTAGTTGCGGAGTCCCTTGTTGTGGAGTTTCTAGTTGTGGAGTCTCTAGTTGTAGAGTTTCTAGTTGAGGAGTTTCTAGTTGTGGATTTTCCAGTTATCGAGTTTCTAGTTGTGGAGTATCTAGTAGTGAAGTTTCCAGTTGTGGAGTTTCAAGTTGCGGAGTCTCAAGCTTTGGAGCTTCTAGTTGTTGAGTTTTAGTTGTGCAGTTTCTAGTTGTTGAGTTTCTAGTTTGAAGTCTCAGGTTGTGGAGTTTCTAGCTTAGTAGTTTCTAGTTGTAGAGTTTTTAGTTTTTGAGTCTCTAGTTGTGAAGTTTCAAGTTCTGGAGTTTCGAGTTGTGGAGTTTCGAATTGTGGCGTTTTGAGTTGTGGAGTTTCGAGTTGTGGAGTTTCTAGTTGTGGAGTTTCTAGTTGCGGAATCTCTAGTTGTGGATTTTCTAGTTGCGAAACTTAAGGCTGTGAGGTTTCAAGTTGTGGAGTTTCTAGTTGTGGAGCTTCTAGTTGTGGAGTTTCGAGTTGCGGAGTTTCTAGTTGTGGAGTTTCTAGCTGCGGAGTTTCTAGTTGCAAGGTCTCTAGATGTGGAATTTCTAGTTGTAGAGTTTCTAGTTGTGGAGTCTCTATTTGCGGAGTTTCTAGTTGTGGAGTTTCTAGTTGTGGAGTTTCTGGTTGTGGAGTTTTTAGTTGTGGAGTTTCAAGTTGTGGAGACTCTAGTCGTGGAGTTTCTAGTTGTGGAGTCTCTAGATGCGGAGTTTCTAGTTGTGGAGTTGCTAGTGTTGGAGTTTCTAGTTGTGGAGTTTCAGGTTGTGGAGTTTCTAGTTGCAGAGATTCTAGTTGCGGAGTCTCTGGTTGTGGAGGTTCTAGTTATGGAGTTTCTAGTTGTGGAGTTTCTAGTCGTGGAGTTTTTAGTTGTGGAGTCTAGGGTTGTGGAGTTTAAAGTGGCGGAGTCTCAAGTTGTGGAATTTCTAGTTGTAGAGTTTTTAGCTGTGGAGCTTCTAGTTGTTGAGTTTCTAGTTTTGAAGTCTCTATTGTGGAGTCTCTAGTTATGGAGTCTCTAGTTTAGAACTTTCTAGTTGTAGAGTTTTTAGTTGTGGAGTGTCTAGTTGTGGAGTTTCCAGTTGTGGAGTTTCCAGTTGTGGAGTTTCGAGTTGTGGAGTTTCTTGTTGTGGAGGTTTGAGTAGTGGAGTTTCTAGTTGCGGCGTCTCAAGTTGTGGAGTTTGTAGTTGCGGAGTGTCTAGTTGTGGTGTTTCTAGCTGTGGAATTTCTTGTTGCGGAGTTTCTAAATGCGGAGTTTCTAGTTGCGGAGTTCCATAGTTGCAGAGTCTCTAGTTATGGAGTTTCTAGTTGTGGAGTGTCTAGTTGTGGAGTTTCAAGTTGTGGAGTTTCTAGTAGAGTTTCGAATTTTGAAGTTTCTAGATGTTGAGTTTCTAGTTTGAAGTCTCTAGTTGTAGATTCTCTAGTTGTGGAGTCTCTAGTTTAGGAGTTTCTAGTTGAAGAGTTTTTAGTTGTGGAGTGTCTAGTTGTGGAGTTTCCAGTTGTGGAGTTTCGAGTTGTGGAGTTTCGAGTTTTGGAGTTTCTAGTTGTGGAATTTTGAGTTGTGGAGTTTCTAGTTGTGGAGTTTCTAGTTGCGGAATCTCTAGCTGTGGATTTTCTAGTTGCGTAACTTAAGGTCCTGAGGTTTCAAGTTGTGGAGTTTCTAGTTTTCTAGTTGTGGAGTTTCTAGTTGTGGAGTTTCTAGTTGTGGAGTCTGTAGTTGTGTAGTTTCTAGCTGCGGAGTTTCTATTTGTGGAGTATCTAGCTGCGGAGTTTCTAGTTGCAGAGTCTCTAGTTATGGAGTTTCTAGTTGTGGAGTTTCTAGTTGTGGAGTTTCCATTTGTGGAGTTATAGTAGTGGACTTTCTAGACATGAAATTTCTTGTAGTCGAGTCTCTATTTGTGGAGCTTGTAGTTGTGGAGTTTCTAGTTGTTGAGTTTCTAGTTGTGGAGTCTCTAGTTTTGCAGTTTCTAGTTGTGGAGTTTCTAGATATGGAATTTCTAGTTGCCGAGTCTGTATTTGTGAAGTTTGAAGTTCTGGAGTTTCCAGTTGTGGAGTTTCTAGTTGTGGAGTCTCTAGTTGCGGAGTTTCTAGTTGCGGAGTTTCTAATTGTGGAGTTTCTGGTTGTGGAGTTTCTATTTGAGGAGTTTCAAATTGTGAAATTTCTAGTTGTGGAGTCTCTAGTTGCGGAGTTTCTAGTTGTGAAGTTTCTAGTTGTGAAGTTTCTAGTTTTCGAGTTTCTAGTTGTGGAGTTTCTAGTTGTAGAGTCTCCTGTTGCGGAGTTTCTAGTTGCGGAGTTTCTAGTTGTGGAGTATCTAGTTGTGGATTTTCCAGTTGTGGAGTTTCTAGTTGTTCAGTTGCGGAGTATCTAGTTGTTGAGTTTCTAGTTGCAGAGTCTCTAGTTGTGGAGTTTCAAGTTGTGGAGTCTCTAGATGTGGAGTTTCTAGTTGTCGAGTTTCCAGTTGTGGAGTATCTAGTAGTGGAGTTTCGAGTTGTGGAGTTTCTAGTTGTGGAGTTTCTAGTTGTGGAGTTTCTAGTTGCGGAGTTTCTAGTTGCGAAGTTTCAAGTTGTGGAGTTTTAAGTTGCGGAGTCTCAAGCTGTGGAGTTTCTAGTTGTGGAGTTTCCAGTTGTGGAGTTTCTAGTTGTGGAGTTTCTAGTTCCAGAGTCTCTAGTTGTGGAGTTTCAAGTTGTGGAGTCTCTAGTTGTGGAGTTTCTAGTTGCCGAGGTTCCAGTTGTGGAGTATCTAGTAGTGGAGTTTCCAGTTGTGGAGTTTCTAGTTGTGGAGTTTCTAGTTGCGGAGTCCCTAGTTGTGGAGTTTCTAGTTGCGGAGTCTCAAGCTGCGGAGTTTCAAGTTGTGGAGTTTCTAGTTGTGGAGTCTCAAGTTGTGGAGTTTCAAGTTGTGAAGTTTCAAGTTGTGGAGTCTCTAGTTGTGGAGTTTCTAGTTGCAGAGTATCTAGTTGTGGAGCTTCCAGTTGTGGAGTTTCTAGTTGTGAAGTTGTGGAGTCTCTGGTTGTGGAGTTTTTAGTTGTGGAGTTTCTAGTGGTGGAGTTTCGAGTTGTGGAGTCTCTAGTTATGGAGTTTCTAGTTGTGGAGCTTCCAGTTGTGGAGTATCTAGTTGTGGAGTTTCCAGTTGTGAAGTATCTAGTTGTGGAGTTTCCAGTTGTGGAGTATCTAGTTGTGGAGTTTTGAGTTGTGGAGTTTCTAGTTGCGGAGTTTCTAGTTGCGGAGTTTTTAATAGCGGAGTTTCTAGTTGTGAAGTTTCAAGTTGCGGAGTCTCAAGTTGTGGAAATTCCAGTTGTGGAGTTTTTAGTTGTGGAGTTTCTAGTTGTTGAGTTTCTAGTTGTGAAGCCTCTAGTTTTGCAGTTACTAGTTGTGGAGTTTCTAGATATGGAATTTCTAGTTGCCGAGTCTGTATTTGTGGAGTTTGTAGTTGTGGAGTTTCTAGTCGTGGAGTTTCTAGTTGTGGAGTCTCTAGTTGCGGAGTTTCTAGTTGCGGAGTTTCTAGTTGTGGAGTTTCTGGTTGTGGAGTTTCTAGTTGCGGAGTCCCTAGTTGTGGAGTTTCTAGTTGCGGAGTCTCAAGATGTGGAGTTTCTAGTTGTTGAGTTTTTAGTTGTGGAGTTTCTAGTTGTTGAGTTTCTAGTTTGAAGTCTCTAGTTGTAGATTTTTTAGTTGTGGAGTCTCTAGTTTAGGAATTTCTAGTTGAAGAGTTTTTAGTTGTGGAGTGTCTAGTTGTGGAGTTTCTAGTTGCAGAGTCTCTAGTTGCGGAGTTTCAAGTTGTGGAGTCTCTAGTTGTGGAGTTTCTAGTTGCCGAGTTTTCAGTTGTGGAGTATCTAGTAGTGGAGTTTCTATTTTGGAGTTTCTAGCTGCGGAGTTTCTAGTTGCAGAGTCTCTGGTTGTGGAGTTTCTAGTTGCGAAGTCTCTAGTTGTGGAGTTTCTTGTTGTGGAGTTTCCAGTTGTGGAGTTTTTAGTTGTGGAGTTTCTAGTTGTGGAGTTTCGGGTTGTGGAGTTTCTGGTTGTGGAGTTTCTAGTTGCGGAGTCTCTAGTTGTGGAGTTTCGATTTTTGGAGTTTCTAGTGTTGGAGTTTTGAGTTTAGGAGTTTCTAGTTGCGGAATCTCTAGCTGTGGATTTTCTAGTTGTGGAACTTAAAGTTGTGAGGTTTCAAGTTGTGGAGTTTCAAGTTGTGGAGTTTCTAGTTGTGGAATTTCTAGTTGTGGAGTCTCTAGTTGTGTAGTTTCGAGCTGCAGAGTTTCTATTTGTGGAGTTTCTAGTTGCGGAGTTTCTAGTTGCAGAGTCTCTGGTTGTGGAGTTTCTAGTTGCGGAGTCTCTAGTTGTGGAGTTTCTAGTTGTGGAGTTTCTAGTTGGGGAGTTTCTAGTTGTGGAGTTTCTAGTTGTGGAGTCTCAAGTTGTGGAGTCTAAACTTGTGGAGTTTCAAGTTGTGGAGTCTATAGTTGTGGAGTTTCTAGTTGTGAATTTTCTAGTAGTGGAGTAAATCGTTGTGGATTTTCCAGTTGTGGAGTTTCTAGTTGTGGAGTTGCGGAGTCTCTAGTTGTGGAGTTTCTAGTTGCAGAGTCTCTAGTTGTGGAGTTTCAAGTTTTGGAGTCTCTAGTTGTGGAGTTTCTAGTTGCCGAGTTTCCAGTTGTGGAGTATCTAGTAGTGGAGTTTCCAGTTGTGGAGTTTCTAGTTGTGGAGTTTCTAGTTGCGGAGTCCCTTGTTGTGGAGTTTCTAGTTGTGGAGTCTCTAGTTGTAGAGTTTCTAGTTGAGGAGTTTCTAGTTGTGGATTTTCCAGATGTCGAGTTTCTAGTTGTGGAGTATCTAGTAGTGAAGTTTCCAGTTGTGGAGTTTCAAGTTGCGGAGTCTCAAGCTGTGGAGCTTCTAGTTGTTGAGTTTTAGTTGTGCAGTTTCTAGTTGTTGAGTTTCTAGTTTGAAGTCTCAGGTTGTGGAGTTTCTAGTTTAGGAGTTTCTAGTTGTAGAGTTTTTTAGTTTTTGAGTCTCTAGTTGTGAAGTTTCAAGTTCTGGAGTTTCGAGTTGTGGAGTTTCGAATTGTGGAGTTTTCAGTTGTGGAGTTTCGAGTTGTGGAGTTTCTAGTTGTGGAGTTTATGGTTGCGGAATCTCTAGTTGTGGATTTTCTAGTTGCGAAACTTAAGGCTGTGAGGTTTCAAGTTGTGGAGTTCCTAGTTGTGGAGTTTCTAGCTGCGGAGTTTCTAGTTGTGGAGTTTCTAGCTGCGGAGTTTCTAGTTGCAAGGTCTCTAGATGTGGAATTTCTAGTTGTAGAGTTTCTAGTTGTGGAGTCTCTATTTGCGGAGTTTCTAGTTGTGGAGTTTCTAGTTGTGGAGTTTCTATTTGTGGAGTTTCTACTTGCGGAGTTTCTAGTTGCAGAGTCTCTGGTTGTGGAGTTTTTAGTTGCGAAGTCTCTAGTTGTGGAGTTTCTTGTTGTGGAGTTTCCAGTTGTGGAGTTTTTAGTTGTGGAGTTTCTAGTTGTGGAGTTTCTGGTTGTGGAGTTTCTGGTTGTGGAGTTTCTAGTTGCGGAGTCTCCAGTTGGGGAGTTTCGATTTTTGGAGTTTCTAGTGTTGGAGTTTTGAGTTTAGGAGTTTCTAGTTGCGGAATCTCTAGCTGTGGATTTTCTAGTTGCGGAACCTAAAGTTGTGAGGTTTCAAGTTGTGGAGTTTCAAGTTGTGGAGTTTCTAGTTGTGGAATTTCTAGTTGTGGAGTCTCTAGTTGTGTAGTTTCTAGCTGCAGAGTTTCTATTTGTGGAGTTTCTAGTTGCAGAGTTTCTAGTTGCAGAGTCTCTGGTTGTGGAGTTTCTAGTTGCGGAGTCTCTAGTTGTGGAGTTTCTAGTTGTGGAGTTTCTAGTTGTGGAGTTTCTAGTTGTGGAGTTCCAAGTTGCAAAGTTTCTAGTTGGGGAGTTTCTAGTTGTGGAGTTTCTAGTTGTGGAGTCTCTATTTGCGGAGTTTCAAGTTGTGGAGACTCTAGTTGTGGAGTTTCTAGTTGTGGAGTCTCTAGATGCGGAGTTTCTAGTTGTGGAGTTGCTAGTGTTGGAGTTTCTAGTTGTGGAGATTCAGGTTGTGGAGTTTCCAGTTGCAGATATTCTAGTTGCGGAGTCTCTGGTTGTGGAGGTTCTAGTTATGGAGTTTTTAGTTGTGGAGTCTAGGGTTGTGGAGTTTAAAGTGGCGGAGTCTCAAGTTGTGGAATTTCTAGTTGTAGAGTTTTTAGCTGTGGAGCTTCTAGTTGTTGAGTTTCTAGTTTTGAAGTCTCTATTGTGGAGTCTCTAGTTATGGAGTCTCTAGTTTAGAACTTTCTAGTTGTAGAGTTTTTAGTTGTGGAGTGTCTAGTTGTGGAGTTTCAAGTTGTGGAGTTTCCAGTTGTGGAGTCTCAGGTTGTGGAGTTTCTAGTTTAGGAGTTTCTAGTTGTAGAGTTTTTAGTTTTTGAGTCTCTAGTTGTGAAGTTTCAAGTTCAAGAGTTTCGAGTTGTGGAGTTTCGAATTGTGGAGTTTTCAGTTGTGGAGTTTCGAGTTGTGGAGTTTCTAGTTGTGGAGTTTCTAGTTGCGGAATCTCTAGTTGTGGATTTTCTAGTTGCGAAACTTAAGGCTGTGAGGTTTCAAGTTGTGGAGTTTCTAGTTGTGGAGTTTCTAGTTGCGGAGTTTCTAGTTGTGGAGTTTCTAGCTGCGGAGTTTCTAGTTGCAAGGTCTCTAGATGTGGAATTTCTAGTTGTAGAGTTTCTAGTTGTGGAGTCTCTATTTGCGGAGTTTCTAGTTGTGGAGTTTCTAGTTGTGGAGTTTCTGGTTGTGGAGTTTTTAGTTGTGGAGTTTCAAGTTGTGGATACTCTAGTTGTGGAGTTTCTAGTTGTGGAGTCTCTAGATGCGGAGTTTCTAGTTGTGGAGTTGCTAGTGTTTGAGTTTCTAGTTGTGGAGTTTCAGGTTGTGGAGTTTCTAGTTGCAGAGATTCTAGTTGCGGAGTCTCTGGTTGTGGAGGTTCTAGTTATGGAGTTTCTAGTTGTGGAGTTTCTAGTCGTGGAGTTTTTAGTTGTGGAGTCTAGGGTTGTGAAGTTTAAAGTGGCGGAGTCTCAAGTTGTGGAATTTCTAGTTGTAGAGTTTTTAGCTGTGGAGCTTCTAGTTGTTGAGTTTCTAGTTTTGAAGTCTCTAGTTGTGGAGTCTCTAGTTATGGAGTCTTTAGTTTAGAACTTTCTAGTTGTAGAGTTTTTAGTTGTGGAGTGTCTAGTTGTGGAGTTTCCAGTTGCCGAGTTTCCAGTTGTGGAGTATCTAGTAGTGGAGTTTCCAGTTGTGGAGTCTTTAGTTGTGGAGTTTCTAGTTGCGGAGTCTCAAGCTGTGGAGTTTCAAGTTGTGGAGTTTCTAGTTGTGGAGTCTCAAGTTGTAGAGTTTAAAGTTGTGGAGTTTCAAGTTGTGGAGTCTCTAGTTGTGGAGTTTCTAGTTGCAGAGTATCTAGTTGTGCAGTTTCCAGTTGTGGAGTTTCTAGTTGTGAAGTTGCGGAGTCTCTGGTTGTGGAGTTTTTAGTTCTGGAGTCTCTAGTTGTGGAGTTTCTAGTTGTGGAGTTTTTAGTTGTGGAGTATCTAGTTGTGGAGTTTCCAGTTGTGAAGGATCAAGTTGTGGAGTTTCCAGTTGTGGAGTATCTAGTTGTGGAGTTTTAAATTGTGGAGCTTCTAGTTGCGGAGTTTCTAGTTGCGGAGTTTTTAATAGCGGAGTTTCTAGTTGTGAAGTTTCAAGTCGCGGAGTCTCAAGTTGTGGAGTTTCCAGTTGTGGAGTTTTTAGTTGTGGAGTTTTTAGTTGTTGAGTTTCTAGTTGTGAAGTCTCTAGTTTTGCAGTTTCTAGCTGTGGAGTTTCTAGATATGGAATTTCTAGTTGCCGAGTCTGTATTTGTGGGGTTTGTAGTTGTGGAGTTTGTAGTTGTGGAGTTTCTAGTTTAGGAGTTTCTAGTTGTAGAGTTTTTAGTTTTTGAGTCTCTAGTTGTGAAGTTTCAAGTTCTGGAGTTTCGAGTTGTGGAGTTTCGAATGGTGGAGTTTTGAGTTGTGGAGTTTCGAGTTGTGGAGTTTCTAGTTGTGGAGTTTCTAGTTGCGGAATCTCTAGTTGTGGATTTTCTAGTTGCGAAACTTAAGGCTGTGAGGTTTCAAGTTGTGGAGTTTCTAGTTGTGGAGTTTCTAGTTGTGGAGTTTCTAGTTGTGGAGTTTCTAGTTGTGGAGTTTCTAGTTGTGGAGTTTCTAGCTGCGGATTTTCTAGTTGCAAGGTCTCTAGATGTGGAATTTCTAGTTGTAGAGTTTCTAGTTGTGGAGTCTCTATTTGCGGAGTTGCTAGTGTTGGAGTTTCTAGTTGTGGAGTTTCAGGTTGTGGAGTTTCTAGTTGCAGAGATTCTAGTTGCGGAGTCTCTGGTTGTGCAGGTTCTAGTTATGGAGTTTCTAGTTGTGGAGTTTCTAGTCGTGGAGTTTTTAGTTGTGGAGTCTAGGGTTGTGGAGTTTAAAGTGGCGGAGTCTCAAGTTGTGGAATTTCTAGTTGTAGAGTTTTTAGCTGTGGAGCTTCTAGTTGTTGAGTTTCTAGTTTTGAAGTCTCTAGTTGTGGAGTCTCTAGTTATGGAGTCTCTAGTTTAGAACTTTCTAGTTGTAGAGTTTTTAGTTGTGGAGTGTCTAGTTGTGGAGTTTGCAGTTGTGGAGTTTCCAGTTGTGGAGTTTCGAGTTGTGGAGTTTCTTGTTGTGGAGTTCCATAGTTGCAGAGTCTCTAGTTATGGAGTTTCTAGTTGTGGAATGTCTAGTTGTGGAGTTTCAAGTTGTGGAGTCTCTAGTAGAATTTCGAATTTTGAAGTTTCTAGATGTTGAGTTTCTAGTTTGAAGTCTCTAGTTGTAGATTCTCTAGTTGTGGAGTCTCTAGTTTAGGAGTTTCTAGTTGAAGAGTTCTTAGTTGTGGAGTTTCAAGTTGTGGAGTCTCTAGTTGTGGAGTTTCTAGTTGCCGAGTTTCCAGTTGTGGAGTATCTGTAGTGGAGTTTCCAGTTGTGGAGTTTCTAGTTGTGGAGTTTCTAGTTGCGGAGTCCCTTGTTGTGGAGTTTCTAGTTGTGGAGTCTCTAGTTGTAGAGTTTCTAGTTGAGGAGTTTCTAGTTGTGGATTTTCCAGTTATCGAGTTTCTTGTTGTGGAGTATCTAGTAGTGAAGTTTCCAGTTGTGGAGTTTCAAGTTGCGGAGTCTCAAGCTGTGGAGCTTCTAGTTGTTGAGTTTTAGTTGTGCAGTTTCTAGTTGTTGAGTTTCTAGTTTGAAGTCTCAGGTTGTGGAGTTTCTAGTTTAGGAGTTTCTAGTTGTAGAGTTTTTAGTTTTTGAGTCTCTAGTTGTGAAGTTTCAAGTTGTGGAGTTTCGAGTTGTGGAGTTTCGAATTGTGGAGTTTTGAGTTGTGGAGTGTCGAGTTGTGGAGTTTCTAGTTGTGGAGTTTCTAGTTGCGGAATCTCTAGTTGTGGATTTTCTAGTTGCGAAACTTAAGGCTGTGAGGTTTCAAGTTGTGGAGTTTCTAGTTGTGGAGTTTCTAGTTGTGGAGTTTCTAGTTGCGGAGTTTCTAGTTGTGGAGTTTCTAGCTGCGGAGTTTCTAGTTGCAAGGTCTCTAGATGTGGAATTTCTAGTTGTAGAGTTTCTAGTTGTGGAGTCTCTATTTGCGGAGTTTCTAGTTGTGGAGTTTCTAGTTGTGGAGTTTCTGGTTGTGGAGTTTTTAGTTGTGGAGTTTCAAGTTGTGGAGACTCTAGTTGTGGAGTTTCTAGTTGTGGAGTCTCTAGATGCGGAGTTTCTAGTTGTGGAGTTCCTAGTGTTGGAGTTTCTAGTTGTGGAGTTTCAGGTTGTGGAGTTTCTAGTTGCAGAGATTCTAGTTGCGGAGTCTATGGTTGTGGAGGTTCTAGTTATGGAGTTTCTAGTTGTGGAGTTTCTAGTCGTGGAGTTTTTAGTTGTGGAGTCTAGGGTTGTGGAGTTTAAAGTGGCGGAGTCTCAAGTTGTGGAATTTCTAGTTGTAGAGTTTTTAGCTGTGGAGCTTCTAGTTGTTGAGTTTCTAGTTTTGAAGTCTCTATTGTGGAGTCTCTAGTTATGGAGTCTCTAGTTTAGAACTTTCTAGTTGTAGAGTTTTTAGTTGTGGAGTGTCTAGTTGTGGAGTTTCCAGTTGTGGATTTTCCAGTTGTGGAGTTTCGAGTTGTGGAGTTTCTTGTTGTGGAGGTTTGAGTAGTGGAGTTTCTAGTTGCGGCGTCTCAAGTTGTGGAGTTTGTAGTTGCGGAGTGTCTAGTTGTGGTGTTTCTAGCTGTGGAATTTCTTGTTGCGGAGTTTCTAAATGCGGAGTTTCTAGTTGCGGAGTTCCATAGTTGCAGAGTCTCTAGTTATGGAGTTTCTAGTTGTGGAGTGTCTAGTTGTGGAGTTTCAAGTTGTGGAGTTTCTAGTAGAGTTTCGAATTTTGAAGTTTCTAGTTGTTGAGTTTCTAGTTTGAAGTCTCTAGTTGTAGATTCTCTAGTTGTGGAGTCTCTAGTTTAGGAGTTTCTAGTTGAAGAGTTTTTAGTTGTGGAGTGTCTAGTTGTGGAGTTTCCAGTTGTGGAGTTTCGAGTTGTGGAGTTTCGAGTTTTGGAGTTTCTAGTTGTGGAATTTTGAGTTGTGGAGTTTCTAGTTGTGGAGTTTCTAGTTGCGGAATCTCTAGCTGTGGATTTTCTAGTTGCGTAACTTAAGGTCGTGAGGTTTCAAGTTGTGGAGTTTCTAGTTTTCTAGTTGTGGAGTTTCTAGTTGTGGAGTTTCTAGTTGTGGAGTCTGTAGTTGTGTAGTTTCTAGCTGCGGAGTTTCTATTTGTGGAGTATCTAGCTGCGGAGTTTCTAGTTGCGGAGTCTCTAGTTGTGGACTTTCTAGTTGTGGAGTTTCTAGTTGTGGAGTTTCCATTTGTGGAGTTATAGTTGTGGACTTTCTAGACATGAAATTTCTTGTAGTCGAGTCTCTATTTGTGGAGTCTCTAGTTGTGGAGTTTCTAGTTGTGGAGTTTCTAGTTGTGGAGTCTCTAGTTGTGTAGTGTCTAGCTGCGGAGTTTCTAGTTGCAGAGTTTCTATTTGTGGAGTTTCTACTTGTGGAGTTTCTAGTTGCAGAGTCTCTGGTTGTGGAGTTTCTAGTTGCGAAGTCTCTAGTTGTGGAGTTTCTTGTTGTGGAGTTTCCAGTTGTGGAGTTTTTAGTTGTGGAGTTTCTAGTTGTGGAGTTTCTGGTTGTGGAGTTTCTGGTTGTGGAGTTTCTAGTTGCGGAGTCTCCAGTTGTGGAGTTTCGATTTTTGGAGTTTCTAGTGTTGGAGTTTTGAGTTTAGGAGTTTCTAGTTGCGGAATCTCTAGCTGTGGATTTTCTAGTTGCGGAACTTAAAGTTGTGAGGTTTCAAGTTGTGGAGATTCAAGTTGTGGAGTTTCTAGTTGTGGAATTTCTAGTTGTGGAGTCTCTAGTTGTGGAGCCTCTAGTTGTGTAGTTTCTAGCTGCAGAGTTTCTATTTGTGGAGTTTCTAGTTGCGGAGTTTCTAGTTGCAGAGTCTCTGGTTGTGGAGTTTCTAGTTGCGGAGTCTCTAGTTGTGGAGTTTCTAGTTGTGGAGTTTCTAGTTGTGGAGTTTCTAGTTGTGGAGTTCCAAGTTGTAAAGTTTCTAGTTGGGGAGTTTCTAGTTGTGGAGTTTCTAGTTGTGGAGTCTCAAGTTGTGGAGTTTAAACTTGTGGAGTTTCAAGTTGTGGAGTCTATAGTTGTGTATTTTCTAATTGTGGAGTAAATCGTTGTGGATTTTCCAGTTGTGGAGTTTCTAGTTGTGGAGTTGCGGAGTCTCTAGTTGTGGAGTTTCTAGTTGCAGAGTCTCTAGTTGTGGAGTTTCAAGTTGTGGAGTCTCTAGTTGTGGAGTTTCTAGTTGCCGAGTTTCCAGTTGTGGAGTATCTAGTAGTGGAGTTTCAAGTTGTGGAGTTTCTAGTTGTGGAGTTTCTAGTTGCGGAGTCCCTTGTTGTGGAGTTTCTAGTTCTGGAGTCCCTAGTTGTAGAGTTTCTAGTTGAGGAGTTTCTAGTTGTGGATTTTCCAGTTATCGAGTTTCTAGTTGTGGAGTATCTAGTAGTGAAGTTTCCAGTTGTGGAGTTTCAAGTTGCGGAGTCTCAAGCTGTGGAGCTTCTAGTTGTTGAGTTTTAGTTGTGCAGTTTCTAGTTGTTGAGTTTCTAGTTTGAAGTCTCAGGTTGTGGAGTTTCTAGCTTAGGAGTTTCTAGTTGTAGAGTTTTTAGTTTTTGAGTCTCTAGTTGTGAAGTTTCAAGTTCTGGAGTTTCGAGTTGTGGAGTTTCGAATTGTGGAGTTTTGAGTTGTGGAGTTTCGAGTTGTGGAGTTTCTAGTTGTGGAGTTTCTAGTTGCGGAATCTCTAGTTGTGAATTTTCTAGTTGCGAAACTTAAGGCTGTGAGGTTTCAAGTTGTGGAGTTTCTAGTTGTGGAGCTTCTAGTTGTGGAGTTTCTAGTTGTGGAGTTTCTAGTTGTGGAGTTTCTAGTTGTGGAGTTTCTAGTTGTGGAGTTTCTAGCTGCGGATTTTCTAGTTGCAAGGTCTCTAGATGTGGAATTTCTAGTTGTAGAGTTTCTAGTTGTGGATTCTCTATTTGCGGAGTTGCTAGTGTTGGAGTTTCTAGTTGTGGAGTTTCAGGTTGTGGAGTTTCTAGTTGCAGAGATTCTAGTTGCGGAGTTTTTAGTTGTGGAGTCTAGGGTTGTGGAGTTTAAAGTGGGGGAGTCTCAAGTTGTGGAATTTCTAGTTGTAGAGTTTTTAGCTGTGGAGCTTCTAGTTGTTGAGTTTCTAGTTTTGAAGTCTCTAGTTGTGGAGTCTCTAGTTATGGAGTCTCTAGTTTAGAACTTTCTAGTTGTAGAGTTTTTAGTTGTGGAGTGTCTAGTTGTGGAGTTTCCAGTTGTGGAGTTTCCAGTTGTGGAGTTTCGAGTTGTGGAGTTTCTTGTTGTGGAGGTTTGAATAGTGGAGTTTCTAGTTGCGGCGTCTCAAGTTGTGGAGTTTGTAGTTGCGGAGTGTCTAGTTGTGGTGTTTCTAGCTGTGGAATTTCTTGTTGCGGAGTTTCTAAATGCGGAGTTTCTAGTGGCGGAGTTCCATAGTTGCAGAGTCTCTAGTTATGGAGTTTCTAGTTGTGGAGTGTCTAGTTGTGGAGTTTCAAGTTGTGGAGTCTCTAGTAGAATTTCGAATTTTGAAGTTTCTAGATGTTGAGTTTCTAGTTTGAAGTCTCTAGTTGTAGATTCTCTAGTTGTGGAGTCTCTAGTTTAGGAGTTTCTAGTTGAAGAGTTCTTAGTTGTGGAGTTTCAAGTTGTGGAGTCTCTAGTTGTGGAGTTTCTAGTTGCCGAGTTTCCAGTTGTGGAGTATCTAGTAGTGGAGTTTCCAGTTGTGGAGTTTCTAGTTGTGGAGTTTCTAGTTGCGGAGTCCCTTGTTGTGGAGTTTCTAGTTGTGGAGTCTCTAGTTGTAGAGTTTCTAGTTGAGGAGTTTCTAGTTGTGGATTTTCCAGTTATCGAGTTTCTTGTTGTGGAGTATCTAGTAGTGAAGTTTCCAGTTGTGGAGTTTCAAGTTGCGGAGTCTCAAGCTGTGGAGCTTCTAGTTGTTGAGTTTTAGTTGTGCAGTTTCTAGTTGTTGAGTTTCTAGTTTGAAGTCTCAGGTTGTGGAGTTTCTAGTTTAGGAGTTTCTAGTTGTAGAGTTTTTAGTTTTTGAGTCTCTAGTTGTGAAGTTTCAAGTTGTGGAGTTTCGAGTTGTGGAGTTTCGAATTGTGGAGTTTTGAGTTGTGGAGTGTCGAGTTGTGGAGTTTCTAGTTGTGGAGTTTCTAGTTGCGGAATCTCTAGTTGTGGATTTTCTAGTTGCGAAACTTAAGGCTGTGAGGTTTCAAGTTGTGGAGTTTCTAGTTGTGGAGTTTCTAGTTGTGGAGTTTCTAGTTGCGGAGTTTCTAGTTGTGGAGTTTCTAGCTGCGGAGTTTCTAGTTGCAAGGTCTCTAGATGTGGAATTTCTAGTTGTAGAGTTTCTAGTTGTGGAGTCTCTATTTGCGGAGTTTCTAGTTGTGGAGTTTCTAGTTGTGGAGTTTCTGGTTGTGGAGTTTTTAGTTGTGGAGTTTCAAGTTGTGGAGACTCTAGTTGTGGAGTTTCTAGTTGTGGAGTCTCTAGATGCGGAGTTTCTAGTTGTGGAGTTCCTAGTGTTGGAGTTTCTAGTTGTGGAGTTTCAGGTTGTGGAGTTTCTAGTTGCAGAGATTCTAGTTGCGGAGTCTATGGTTGTGGAGGTTCTAGTTATGGAGTTTCTAGTTGTGGAGTTTCTAGTCGTGGAGTTTTTAGTTGTGGAGTCTAGGGTTGTAGAGTTTAAAGTGGCGGAGTCTCAAGTTGTGGAATTTCTAGTTGTAGAGTTTTTAGCTGTGGAGCTTCTAGTTGTTGAGTTTCTAGTTTTGAAGTCTCTATTGTGGAGTCTCTAGTTATGGAGTCTCTAGTTTAGAACTTTCTAGTTGTAGAGTTTTTAGTTGTGGAGTGTCTAGTTGTGGAGTTTCCAGTTGTGGATTTTCCAGTTGTGGAGTTTCGAGTTGTGGAGTTTCTTGTTGTGGAGGTTTGAGTAGTGGAGTTTCTAGTTGCGGCGTCTCAAGTTGTGGAGTTTGTAGTTGCGGAGTGTCTAGTTGTGGTGTTTCTAGCTGTGGAATTTCTTGTTGCGGAGTTTCTAAATGCGGAGTTTCTAGTTGCGGAGTTCCATAGTTGCAGAGTCTCTAGTTATGGAGTTTCTAGTTGTGGAGTGTCTAGTTGTGGAGTTTCAAGTTGTGGAGTTTCTAGTAGAGTTTCGAATTTTGAAGTTTCTAGTTGTTGAGTTTAGTTTGAAGTCTCTAGTTGTAGATTCTCTAGTTGTGGAGTCTCTAGTTTAGGAGTTTCTAGTTGAAGAGTTTTTAGTTGTGGAGTGTCTAGTTGTGGAGTTTCCAGTTGTGGAGTTTCGAGTTGTGGAGTTTCGAGTTTTGGAGTTTCTAGTTGTGGAATTTTGAGTTGTGGAGTTTCTAGTTGTGGAGTTTCTAGTTGCGGAATCTCTAGCTGTGGATTTTCTAGTTGCGTAACTTAAGGTCGTGAGGTTTCAAGTTGTGGAGTTTCTAGTTTTCTAGTTGTGGAGTTTCTAGTTGTGGAGTTTCTAGTTGTGGAGTCTGTAGTTGTGTAGTTTCTAGCTGCGGAGTTTCTATTTGTGGAGTATCTAGCTGCGGAGTTTCTAGTTGCGGAGTCTCTAGTTGTGGACTTTCTAGTTGTGGAGTTTCTAGTTGTGGAGTTTCCATTTGTGGAGTTATAGTTGTGGACTTTCTAGACATGAAATTTCTTGTAGTCGAGTCTCTATTTGTGGAGTCTCTAGTTGTGGAGTTTCTAGTTGTGGAGTTTCTAGTTGTGGAGTCTCTAGTTGTGTAGTGTCTAGCTGCGGAGTTTCTAGTTGCAGAGTTTCTATTTGTGGAGTTTCTACTTGTGGAGTTTCTAGTTGCAGAGTCTCTGGTTGTGGAGTTTCTAGTTGCGAAGTCTCTAGTTGTGGAGTTTCTTGTTGTGGAGTTTCCAGTTGTGGAGTTTTTAGTTGTGGAGTTTCTAGTTGTGGAGTTTCTGGTTGTGGAGTTTCTGGTTGTGGAGTTTCTAGTTGCGGAGTCTCCAGTTGTGGAGTTTCGATTTTTGGAGTTTCTAGTGTTGGAGTTTTGAGTTTAGGAGTTTCTAGTTGCGGAATCTCTAGCTGTGGATTTTCTAGTTGCGGAACTTAAAGTTGTGAGGTTTCAAGTTGTGGAGATTCAAGTTGTGGAGTTTCTAGTTGTGGAATTTCTAGTTGTGGAGTCTCTAGTTGTGGAGCCTCTAGTTGTGTAGTTTCTAGCTGCAGAGTTTCTATTTGTGGAGTTTCTAGTTGCGGAGTTTCTAGTTGCAGAGTCTCTGGTTGTGGAGTTTCTAGTTGCGGAGTCTCTAGTTGTGGAGTTTCTAGTTGTGGAGTTTCTAGTTGTGGAGTTTCTAGTTGTGGAGTTCCAAGTTGTAAAGTTTCTAGTTGGGGAGTTTCTAGTTGTGGAGTTTCTAGTTGTGGAGTCTCAAGTTGTGGAGTTTAAACTTGTGGAGTTTCAAGTTGTGGAGTCTATAGTTGTGTATTTTCTAATTGTGGAGTAAATCGTTGTGGATTTTCCAGTTGTGGAGTTTCTAGTTGTGGAGTTGCGGAGTCTCTAGTTGTGGAGTTTCTAGTTGCAGAGTCTCTAGTTGTGGAGTTTCAAGTTGTGGAGTCTCTAGTTGTGGAGTTTCTAGTTGCCGAGTTTCCAGTTGTGGAGTATCTAGTAGTGGAGTTTCAAGTTGTGGAGTTTCTAGTTGTGGAGTTTCTAGTTGCGGAGTCCCTTGTTGTGGAGTTTCTAGTTCTGGAGTCCCTAGTTGTAGAGTTTCTAGTTGAGGAGTTTCTAGTTGTGGATTTTCCAGTTATCGAGTTTCTAGTTGTGGAGTATCTAGTAGTGAAGTTTCCAGTTGTGGAGTTTCAAGTTGCGGAGTCTCAAGCTGTGGAGCTTCTAGTTGTTGAGTTTTAGTTGTGCAGTTTCTAGTTGTTGAGTTTCTAGTTTGAAGTCTCAGGTTGTGGAGTTTCTAGCTTAGGAGTTTCTAGTTGTAGAGTTTTTAGTTTTTGAGTCTCTAGTTGTGAAGTTTCAAGTTCTGGAGTTTCGAGTTGTGGAGTTTCGAATTGTGGAGTTTTGAGTTGTGGAGTTTCGAGTTGTGGAGTTTCTAGTTGTGGAGTTTCTAGTTGCGGAATCTCTAGTTGTGAATTTTCTAGTTGCGAAACTTAAGGCTGTGAGGTTTCAAGTTGTGGAGTTTCTAGTTGTGGAGCTTCTAGTTGTGGAGTTTCTAGTTGTGGAGTTTCTAGTTGTGGAGTTTCTAGTTGTGGAGTTTCTAGTTGTGGAGTTTCTAGCTGCGGATTTTCTAGTTGCAAGGTCTCTAGATGTGGAATTTCTAGTTGTAGAGTTTCTAGTTGTGGAGTCTCTATTTGCGGAGTTGCTAGTGTTGGAGTTTCTAGTTGTGGAGTTTCAGGTTGTGGAGTTTCTAGTTGCAGAGATTCTAGTTGCGGAGTTTTTAGTTGTGGAGTCTAGGGTTGTGGAGTTTAAAGTGGGGGAGTCTCAAGTTGTGGAATTTCTAGTTGTAGAGTTTTTAGCTGTGGAGCTTCTAGTTGTTGAGTTTCTAGTTTTGAAGTCTCTAGTTGTGGAGTCTCTAGTTATGGAGTCTCTAGTTTAGAACTTTCTAGTTGTAGAGTTTTTAGTTGTGGAGTGTCTAGTTGTGGAGTTTCCAGTTGTGGAGTTTCCAGTTGTGGAGTTTCGAGTTGTGGAGTTTCTTGTTGTGGAGGTTTGAATAGTGGAGTTTCTAGTTGCGGCGTCTCAAGTTGTGGAGTTTGTAGTTGCGGAGTGTCTAGTTGTGGTGTTTCTAGCTGTGGAATTTCTTGTTGCGGAGTTTCTAAATGCGGAGTTTCTAGTGGCGGAGTTCCATAGTTGCAGAGTCTCTAGTTATGGAGTTTCTAGTTGTGGAGTGTCTAGTTGTGGAGTTTCAAGTTGTGGAGTCTCTAGTAGAATTTCGAATTTTGAAGTTTCTAGATGTTGAGTTTCTAGTTTGAAGTCTCTAGTTGTAGATTCTCTAGTTGTGGAGTCTCTAGTTTAGGAGTTTCTAGTTGAAGAGTTCTTAGTTGTGGAGTTTCAAGTTGTGGAGTCTCTAGTTGTGGAGTTTCTAGTTGCCGAGTTTCCAGTTGTGGAGTATCTAGTAGTGGAGTTTCCAGTTGTGGAGTTTCTAGTTGTGGAGTTTCTAGTTGCGGAGTCCCTTGTTGTGGAGTTTCTAGTTGTGGAGTCTCTAGTTGTAGAGTTTCTAGTTGAGGAGTTTCTAGTTGTGGATTTTCCAGTTATCGAGTTTCTTGTTGTGGAGTATCTAGTAGTGAAGTTTCCAGTTGTGGAGTTTCAAGTTGCGGAGTCTCAAGCTGTGGAGCTTCTAGTTGTTGAGTTTTAGTTGTGCAGTTTCTAGTTGTTGAGTTTCTAGTTTGAAGTCTCAGGTTGTGGAGTTTCTAGTTTAGGAGTTTCTAGTTGTAGAGTTTTTAGTTTTTGAGTCTCTAGTTGTGAAGTTTCAAGTTGTGGAGTTTCGAGTTGTGGAGTTTCGAATTGTGGAGTTTTGAGTTGTGGAGTGTCGAGTTGTGGAGTTTCTAGTTGTGGAGTTTCTAGTTGCGGAATCTCTAGTTGTGGATTTTCTAGTTGCGAAACTTAAGGCTGTGAGGTTTCAAGTTGTGGAGTTTCTAGTTGTGGAGTTTCTAGTTGTGGAGTTTCTAGTTGCGGAGTTTCTAGTTGTGGAGTTTCTAGCTGCGGAGTTTCTAGTTGCAAGGTCTCTAGATGTGGAATTTCTAGTTGTAGAGTTTCTAGTTGTGGAGTCTCTATTTGCGGAGTTTCTAGTTGTGGAGTTTCTAGTTGTGGAGTTTCTGGTTGTGGAGTTTTTAGTTGTGGAGTTTCAAGTTGTGGAGACTCTAGTTGTGGAGTTTCTAGTTGTGGAGTCTCTAGATGCGGAGTTTCTAGTTGTGGAGTTCCTAGTGTTGGAGTTTCTAGTTGTGGAGTTTCAGGTTGTGGAGTTTCTAGTTGCAGAGATTCTAGTTGCGGAGTCTATGGTTGTGGAGGTTCTAGTTATGGAGTTTCTAGTTGTGGAGTTTCTAGTCGTGGAGTTTTTAGTTGTGGAGTCTAGGGTTGTAGAGTTTAAAGTGGCGGAGTCTCAAGTTGTGGAATTTCTAGTTGTAGAGTTTTTAGCTGTGGAGCTTCTAGTTGTTGAGTTTCTAGTTTTGAAGTCTCTATTGTGGAGTCTCTAGTTATGGAGTCTCTAGTTTAGAACTTTCTAGTTGTAGAGTTTTTAGTTGTGGAGTGTCTAGTTGTGGAGTTTCCAGTTGTGGATTTTCCAGTTGTGGAGTTTCGAGTTGTGGAGTTTCTTGTTGTGGAGGTTTGAGTAGTGGAGTTTCTAGTTGCGGCGTCTCAAGTTGTGGAGTTTGTAGTTGCGGAGTGTCTAGTTGTGGTGTTTCTAGCTGTGGAATTTCTTGTTGCGGAGTTTCTAAATGCGGAGTTTCTAGTTGCGGAGTTCCATAGTTGCAGAGTCTCTAGTTATGGAGTTTCTAGTTGTGGAGTGTCTAGTTGTGGAGTTTCAAGTTGTGGAGTTTCTAGTAGAGTTTCGAATTTTGAAGTTTCTAGTTGTTGAGTTTAGTTTGAAGTCTCTAGTTGTAGATTCTCTAGTTGTGGAGTCTCTAGTTTAGGAGTTTCTAGTTGAAGAGTTTTTAGTTGTGGAGTGTCTAGTTGTGGAGTTTCCAGTTGTGGAGTTTCGAGTTGTGGAGTTTCGAGTTTTGGAGTTTCTAGTTGTGGAATTTTGAGTTGTGGAGTTTCTAGTTGTGGAGTTTCTAGTTGCGGAATCTCTAGCTGTGGATTTTCTAGTTGCGTAACTTAAGGTCGTGAGGTTTCAAGTTGTGGAGTTTCTAGTTTTCTAGTTGTGGAGTTTCTAGTTGTGGAGTTTCTAGTTGTGGAGTCTGTAGTTGTGTAGTTTCTAGCTGCGGAGTTTCTATTTGTGGAGTATCTAGCTGCGGAGTTTCTAGTTGCGGAGTCTCTAGTTGTGGACTTTCTAGTTGTGGAGTTTCTAGTTGTGGAGTTTCCATTTGTGGAGTTATAGTTGTGGACTTTCTAGACATGAAATTTCTTGTAGTCGAGTCTCTATTTGTGGAGTCTCTAGTTGTGGAGTTTCTAGTTGTGGAGTTTCTAGTTGTGGAGTCTCTAGTTGTGTAGTGTCTAGCTGCGGAGTTTCTAGTTGCAGAGTTTCTATTTGTGGAGTTTCTACTTGTGGAGTTTCTAGTTGCAGAGTCTCTGGTTGTGGAGTTTCTAGTTGCGAAGTCTCTAGTTGTGGAGTTTCTTGTTGTGGAGTTTCCAGTTGTGGAGTTTTTAGTTGTGGAGTTTCTAGTTGTGGAGTTTCTGGTTGTGGAGTTTCTGGTTGTGGAGTTTCTAGTTGCGGAGTCTCCAGTTGTGGAGTTTCGATTTTTGGAGTTTCTAGTGTTGGAGTTTTGAGTTTAGGAGTTTCTAGTTGCGGAATCTCTAGCAGTGGATTTTCTATTTGCGGAACTTAAAGTTGTGAGGTTTCAAGTTGTGGAGTTTCAAGTTGTGGAGTTTCTAGTTGTGGAATTTCTAGTTGTGGAGTCTCTAGTTGTGGAGTCTCTAGTTGTGTAGTTTCTAGCTGCAGAGTTTCTATTTGTGGAGTTTCTAGTTGCGGAGTTTCTAGTTGCAGAGTCTCTGGTTGTGGAGTTTCTAGTTGCGGAGTCTCTAGTTGTGGAGTTTCTAGTTGTGGAGTTTCTAGTTGTGGAGTTTCTAGTTGTGGAGTTCCAAGTTGTAAAGTTTCTAGTTGGGGAGTTTCTAGTTGTGGAGTTTCTAGTTGTGGAGTCTCAAGTTGTGGAGTTTAAACTTGTGGAGTTTCAAGTTGTGGAGTCTATAGTTGTGGATTTTCTAATTGTGGAGTAAATCGTTGTGGATTTTCCAGTTGTGGAGTTTCTAGTTGTGGAGTTGCGGAGTCTCTAGTTGTGGAGTTTCTAGTTGCAGAGTCTCTAGTTGTGGAGTTTCAAGTTGTGGAGTCTCTAGTTGTGGAGTTTCTAGTTGCCGAGTTTCCAGTTGTGGAGTATCTAGTAGTGGAGTTTCAAGTTGTGGAGTTTCTAGTTGTGGAGTTTCTAGTTGCGGAGTCCCTTGTTGTGGAGTTTCTAGTTGTGGAGTCTCTAGTTGTAGAGTTTCTAGTTGAGGAGTTTCTAGTTGTGGATTTTCCAGTTATCGAGTTTCTAGTTGTGGAGTATCTAGTAGTGAAGTTTCCAGTTGTGGAGTTTCAAGTTGCGGAGTCTCAAGCTGTGGAGCTTCTAGTTGTTGAGTTTTAGTTGTGCAGTTTCTAGTTGTTGAGTTTCTAGTTTGAAGTCTCAGGTTGTGGAGTTTCTAGCTTAGGAGTTTCTAGTTGTAGAGTTTTTAGTTTTTGAGTCTCTAGTTGTGAAGTTTCAAGTTCTGGAGTTTCGAGTTGTGGAGTTTCGAATTGTGGAGTTTTGAGTTGTGGAGTTTCGAGTTGTGGAGTTTCTAGTTGTGGAGTTTCTAGTTGCGGAATCTCTAGTTGTGGATTTTCTAGTTGCGAAACTTAAGGCTGTGAGGTTTCAAGTTGTGGAGTTTCTAGTTGTGGAGCTTCTAGTTGTGGAGTTTCTAGTTGCGGAGTTTCTAGTTGTGGAGTTTCTAGCTGCGGAGTTTCTAGTTGCAAGGTCTCTAGATGTGGAATTTCTAGTTGTAGAGTTTCTAGTTGTGGAGTCTCTATTTGCGGAGTTTCTAGTTGTGGAGTTTCTAGTTGTGGAGTTTCTGGTTGTGGAGTTTTTAGTTGTGGAGTTTCAAGTTGTGGAGACTCTAGTCGTGGAGTTTCTAGTTGTGGAGTCTCTAGATGCGGAGTTTCTAGTTGTGGAGTTGCTAGTTGTGGAGTTTCTAGTCGTGGAGTTTTTAGTTGTGGAGTCTAGGGTTGTGGAGTTTAAAGTGGCGGAGTCTCAAGTTGTGGAATTTCTAGTTGTAGAGTTTTTAGCTGTGGAGCTTCTAGTTGTTGAGTTTCTAGTTTTGAAGTCTCTATTGTGGAGTCTCTAGTTATGGAGTCTCTAGTTTAGAACTTTCTAGTTGTAGAGTTTTTAGTTGTGGAGTGTCTAGTTGTGGAGTTTCCAGTTGTGGAGTTTCCAGTTGTGGAGTTTCGAGTTGTGGAGTTTCTTGTTGTGGAGGTTTGAGTAGTGGAGTTTCTAGTTGCAGCGTCTCAAGTTGTGGAGTTTGTAGTTGCGGAGTGTCTAGTTGTGGTGTTTCTAGCTGTGGAATTTCTTGTTGCGGAGTTTCTAAATGCGGAGTTTCTAGTTGCGGAGTTCCATAGTTGCAGAGTCTCTAGTTATGGAGTTTCTAGTTGTGGAGTGTCTAGTTGTGGAGTTTCAAGTTGTGGAGTTTCTAGTAGAGTTTCGAATTTTGAAGTTTCTAGTTGTTGAGTTTCTAGTTTGAAGTCTCTAGTTGTAGATTCTCTAGTTGTGGAGTCTCTAGTTTAGGAGTTTCTAGTTGAAGAGTTTTTAGTTGTGGAGTGTCTAGTTGTGGAGTTTCCAGTTGTGGAGTTTCGAGTTGTGTAGTTTCGAGTTTTGGAGTTTCTAGTTGTGGAATTTTGAGTTGTGGAGTTTCTAGTTGTGGAGTTTCTAGTTGCGGAATCTCTAGCTGTGGATTTTCTAGTTGCGTAACTTAAGGTCCTGAGGTTTCAAGTTGTGGAGTTTCTAGTTTTCTAGTTGTGGAGTTTCTAGTTGTGGAGTTTCTAGTTGTGGAGTCTGTAGTTGTGTAGTTTCTAGCTGCGGAGTTTCTATTTGTGGAGTATCTAGCTGCGGAGTTTCTAGTTGCAGAGTCTCTAGTTATGGAGTTTCTAGTTGTGGAGTTTCTAGTTGTGGAGTTTCCATTTGTGGAGTTATAGTTGTGGACTTTCTAGACATGAAATTTCTTGTAGTCGAGTCTCTATTTGTGGAGCTTGTAGTTGTGGAGTTTCTAGTTGTTGAGTTTCTAGTTGTGGAGTCTCTAGTTTTGCAGTTTCTAGTTGTGGAGTTTCTAGATATGGAATTTCTAGTTGCCGAGTCTGTATTTGTGAAGTTTGAAGTTCTGGAGTTTCCAGTTGTGGAGTTTCTAGTTGTGGAGTCTCTAGTTGCGGAGTTTCTAGTTGCGGAGTTTCTAATTGTGGAGTTTCTGGTTGTGGAGTTTCTATTTGAGGAGTTTCAAGTTGTGAAGTTTCTAGCTGTGGAGTCTCTAGTTGCGGAGTTTCTAGTTGTGAAGTTTCTAGTTGTGGAGTTTCTAGTTTTCGAGATTCTAGTTGTGGAGTTTCTAGTTGTAGAGTCTCCTGTTGCGGAGTTTCTAGTTGCGGAGTTTCTAGTTGTGGAGTATCTAGTTGTGGATTTTCCAGTTGTGGAGTTTCTAGTTGTTCAGTTGCGGAGTATCTAGTTGTTGAGTTTCTAGTTGCAGAGTCTCTAGTTGTGGAGTTTCAAGTTGTGGAGTCTCTAGATGTGGAGTTTCTAGTTGTCGAGTTTCCAGTTGTGGAGTATCTAGTAGTGGAGTTTCGAGTTGTGGAGTTTCTAGTTGTGGAGTTTCTAGTTGTGGAGTTTCTAGTTGCGGAGTTTCTAGTTGCGAAGTTTCAAGTTGTGGAGTTTCAAGTTGCGGAGTCTCAAGCTGTGGAGTTTCTAGTTGTGGAGTTTCCAGTTGTGGAGTTTCGAGTTGTGGAGTTTCTAGTTGCAGAGTCTCTAGTTGTGGAGTTTCAAGTTGTGGAGTCTCTAGTTGTGGAGTTTCTAGTTGCCGAGTTTCCAGTTGTGGAGTATCTAGTAGTGGAGTTTCCAGTTGTGGAGTTTCTAGTTGTGGAGTTTCTAGTTGCGGAGTCCCTAGTTGTGGAGTTTCTAGTTGCGGAGTCTCAAGCTGCGGAGTTTCAAGTTGTGGAGTTTCTAGTTGTGGAGTCTCAAGTTGTGGAGTTTCAAGTTGTGAAGTTTCAAGTTGTGGAGTCTCTAGTTGTGGAGTTTCTAGTTGCAGAGTATCTAGTTGTGGAGCTTCCAGTTGTGGAGTTTCTAGTTGTGAAGTTGTGGAGTCTCTGGTTGTGGAGTTTTTAGTTGTGGAGTTTCTAGTTGTGGAGTTTCGAGTTGTGGAGTCTCTAGTTATGGAGTTTCTAGTTGTGGAGCTTCCAGTTGTGGAGTATCTAGTTGTGGAGTTTCCAGTTGTGAAGTATCTAGTTGTGGAGTTTCCAGTTGTGGAGTATCTAGTTGTGGAGTTTTGAGTTGTGGAGTTTCTAGTTGCGGAGTTTCTAGTTGCGGAGTTTTTAATAGCGGAGTTTCTAGTTGTGAAGTTTCAAGTTGCGGAGTCTCAAGTTGTGGAAATTCCAGTTGTGGAGTTTTTAGTTGTGGAGTTTCTAGTTGTTGAGTTTCTAGTTGTGAAGTCTCTAGTTTTGCAGTTACTAGTTGTGGAGTTTCTAGATATGGAATTTCTAGTTGCCGAGTCTGTATTTGTGGAGTTTGTAGTTGTGGAGTTTCTAGTCGTGGAGTTTCTAGTTGTGGAGTCTCTAGTTGCGGAGTTTCTAGTTGCGGAGTTTCTAGTTGTGGAGTTTCTGGTTGTGGAGTTTCTAGTTGCGGAGTCCCTAGTTGTGGAGTTTCTAGTTGCGGAGTCTCAAGATGTGGAGTTTCTAGTTGTTGAGTTTTTAGTTGTGGAGTTTTTAGTTGTTGAGTTTCTAGTTTGAAGTCTCTAGTTGTAGATTTTTTAGTTGTGGAGTCTCTAGTTTAGGAATTTCTAGTTGAAGAGTTTTTAGTTGTGGAGTGTCTAGTTGTGGAGTTTCTAGTTGCAGAGTCTCTAGTTGCGGAGTTTCAAGTTGTGGAGTCTCTAGTTGTGGAGTTTCTAGTTGCCGAGTTTTCAGTTGTGGAGTATCTAGTAGTGGAGTTTCTATTTGTGGAGTTTCTAGCTGCGGAGTTTCTAGTTGCAGAGTCTCTGGTTGTGGAGTTTCTAGTTGCGAAGTCTCTAGTTGTGGAGTTTCTTGTTGTGGAGTTTCCAGTTGTGGAGTTTTTAGTTGTGGAGTTTCTAGTTGTGGAGTTTCGGGTTGTGGAGTTTCTGGTTGTGGAGTTTCTAGTTGCGGAGTCTCTAGTTGTGGAGTTTCGATTTTTGGAGTTTCTAGTGTTGGAGTTTTGAGTTTAGGAGTTTCTAGTTGCGGAATCTCTAGCTGTGGATTTTCTAGTTGTGGAACTTAAAGTTGTGAGGTTTCAAGTTGTGGAGTTTCAAGTTGTGGAGTTTCTAGTTGTGGAATTTCTAGTTGTGGAGTCTCTAGTTGCGGAATCTCTAGCTGTGGATTTTCTAGTTGCGTAACTTAAGGTCGTGAGGTTTCAAGTTGTGGAGTTTCTAGTTTTCTAGTTGTGGAGTTTCTAGTTGTGGAGTTTCTAGTTGTGGAGTCTGTAGTTGTGTAGTTTCTAGCTGCGGAGTTTCTATTTGTGGAGTATCTAGCTGCGGAGTTTCTAGTTGCGGAGTCTCTAGTTGTGGACTTTCTAGTTGTGGAGTTTCTAGTTGTGGAGTTTCCATTTGTGGAGTTATAGTTGTGGACTTTCTAGACATGAAATTTCTTGTAGTCGAGTCTCTATTTGTGGAGTCTCTAGTTGTGGAGTTTCTAGTTGTGGAGTTTCTAGTTGTGGAGTCTCTAGTTGTGTAGTGTCTAGCTGCGGAGTTTCTAGTTGCAGAGTTTCTATTTGTGGAGTTTCTACTTGTGGAGTTTCTAGTTGCAGAGTCTCTGGTTGTGGAGTTTCTAGTTGCGAAGTCTCTAGTTGTGGAGTTTCTTGTTGTGGAGTTTCCAGTTGTGGAGTTTTTAGTTGTGGAGTTTCTAGTTGTGGAGTTTCTGGTTATGGAGTTTCTGGTTGTGGAGTTTCTAGTTGCGGAGTCTCCAGTTGTGGAGTTTCGATTTTTGGAGTTTCTAGTGTTGGAGTTTTGAGTTTAGGAGTTTCTAGTTGCGGAATCTCTAGCTGTGGATTTTCTAGTTGCGGAACTTAAAGTTGTGAGGTTTCAAGTTGTGGAGTTTCAAGTTGTGGAGTTTCTAGTTGTGGAATTTCTAGTTGTGGAGTCTCTAGTTGTGTAGTTTCTAGCTGCAGAGTTTCTATTTGTGGAGTTTCTAGTTGCGGAGTTTCTAGTTGCAGAGTCTCTGGTTGTGGAGTTTCTAGTTGCGGAGTCTCTAGTTGTGGAGTTTCTAGTTGTGGAGTTTCTAGTTGTGGAGTTTCTAGTTGTGGAGTTCCAAGTTGTAAAGTTTCTAGTTGGGGAGTTTCTAGTTGTGGAGTTTCTAGTTGTGGAGTCTCAAGTTGTGGAGTTTAAACTTGTGGAGTTTCAAGTTGTGGAGTCTATAGTTGTGGATTTTCTAATTGTGGAGTAAATCGTTGTGGATTTTCCAGTTGTGGAGTTTCTAGTTGTGGAGTTGCGGAGTCTCTAGTTGTGGAGTTTCTAGTTGCAGAGTCTCTAGTTGTGGAGTTTCAAGTTGTGGAGTCTCTAGTTGTGGAGTTTCTAGTTGCCGAGTTTCCAGTTGTGGAGTATCTAGTAGTGGAGTTTCAAGTTGTGGAGTTTCTAGTGTGGAGTTTCTAGTTGCGGAGTCCCTTGTTGTGGAGTTTCTAGTTGTGGAGTCTCTAGTTGTAGAGTTTCTAGTTGAGGAGTTTCTAGTTGTGGATTTTCCAGTTATCGAGTTTCTAGTTGTGGAGTATCTAGTAGTGAAGTTTCCAGTTGTGGAGTTTCAAGTTGCGGAGTCTCAAGCTGTGGAGCTTCTAGTTGTTGAGTTTTAGTTGTGCAGTTTCTAGTTGTTGAGTTTCTAGTTTGAAGTCTCAGGTTGTGGAGTTTCAAGCTTAGGAGTTTCTAGTTTAGAGTTTTTAGTTTTTGAGTCTCTAGTTGTGAAGTTTCAAGTTCTGGAGTTTCGAGTTGTGGAGTTTCGAATTGTGGAGTTTTGAGTTGTGGAGTTTCTAGTTGTGGAGTTTCTAGTTGTGGAGTTTCTGGTTGTGGAGTTTTTAGTTGTGGAGTTTCAAGTTGTGGAGACTCTAGTCGTGGAGTTTCTAGTTGTGGAGTCTCTAGATGCGGAGTTTCTAGTTGTGGAGTTGCTAGTTGTGGAGTTTCTAGTCGTGGAGTTTTTAGTTGTGGAGTCTAGGGTTGTGGAGTTTAAAGTGGCGGAGTCTCAAGTTGTGGAATTTCTAGTTGTAGAGTTTTTAGCTGTGGAGCTTCTAGTTGTTGAGTTTCTAGTTTTGAAGTCTCTATTGTGGAGTCTCTAGTTATGGAGTCTCTAGTTTAGAACTTTCTAGTTGTAGAGTTTTTAGTTATGGAGTGTCTAGTTGTGGAGTTTCCAGTTGTGGAGTTTCCAGTTGTGGAGTTTCGAGTTGTGGAGTTTCTTGTTGTGGAGGTTTGAGTAGTGGAGTTTCTAGTTGCGGCGTCTCAAGTTGTGGAGTTTGTAGTTGCGGAGTGTCTAGTTGTGGTGTTTCTAGCTGTGGAATTTCTTGTTGCGGAGTTTCTAAATGCGGAGTTTCTAGTTGCGGAGTTCCATAGTTGCAGAGTCTCTAGTTATGGAGTTTCTAGTTGTGGAGTGTCTAGTTGTGGAGTTTCAAGTTGTGGAGTTTCTAGTAGAGTTTCGAATTTTGAAGTTTCTAGTTGTTGAGTTTCTAGTTTGAAGTCTCTAGTTGTAGATTCTCTAGTTGTGGAGTCTCTAGTTTAGGAGTTTCTAGTTGAAGAGTTTTTAGTTGTGGAGTGTCTAGTTGTGGAGTTTCCAGTTGTGGAGTTTCGAGTTGTGGAGTTTCGAGTTTTGGAGTTTCTAGTTGTGGAATTTTGAGTTGTGGAGTTTCTAGTTGTGGAGTTTCTAGTTGCGGAATCTCTAGCTGTGGATTTTCTAGTTGCGTAACTTAAGGTCCTGAGGTTTCAAGTTGTGGAGTTTCTAGTTTTCTAGTTGTGGAGTTTCTAGTTGTGGAGTTTCTAGTTGTGGAGTCTGTAGTTGTGTAGTTTCTAGCTGCGGAGTTTCTATTTGTGGAGTATCTAGCTGCGGAGTTTCTAGTTGCAGAGTCTCTAGTTATGGAGTTTCTAGTTGTGGAGTTTCTAGTTGTGGAGTTTCTAGTTGTGGAGTTTCCATTTGTGGAGTTATAGTTGTGGACTTTCTAGACATGAAATTTCTTGTAGTCGAGTCTCTATTTGTGGAGCTTGTAGTTGTGGAGTTTCTAGTTGTTGAGTTTCTAGTTGTGGAGTCTCTAGTTTTGCAGTTTCTAGTTGTGGAGTTTCTAGATATGGAATTTCTAGTTGCCGAGTCTGTATTTGTGAAGTTTGAAGTTCTGGAGTTTCCAGTTGTGGAGTTTCTAGTTGTGGAGTCTCTAGTTGCGGAGTTTCTAGTTGCGGAGTTTCTAATTGTGGAGTTTCTGGTTGTGGAGTTTCTATTTGAGGAGTTTCAAGTTGTAAAGTTTCTAGCTGTGGAGTCTCTAGTTGCGGAGTTTCTAGTTGTGAAGTTTCTAGTTGTGGAGTTTCTAGTTTTCGAGTTTCTAGTTGTGGAGTTTCTAGTTGTAGAGTCTCCTGTTGCGGAGTTTCTAGTTGCGGAGTTTCTAGTTGTGGAGTATCTAGTTGTGGATTTTCCAGTTGTGGAGTTTCTAGTTGTTCAGTTGCGGAGTATCTAGTTGTTGAGTTTCTAGTTGCAGAGTCTCTAGTTGTGGAGTTTCAAGTTGTGGAGTCTCTAGATGTGGAGTTTCTAGTTGTCGAGTTTCCAGTTGTGGAGTATCTAGTAGTGGAGTTTCGAGTTGTGGAGTTTCTAGTTGTGGAGTTTCTAGTTGTGGAGTTTCTAGTTGCGGAGTTTCTAGTTGCGAAGTTTCAAGTTGTGGAGTTTCAAGTTGCGGAGTCTCAAGCTGTGGAGTTTCTAGTTGTGGAGTTTCCAGTTGTGGAGTTTCGAGTTGTGGAGTTTCTAGTTGCAGAGTCTCTAGTTGTGGAGTTTCAAGTTGTGGAGTCTCTAGTTGTGGAGTTTCTAGTTGCCGAGTTTCCAGTTGTGGAGTATCTAGTAGTGGAGTTTCCAGTTGTGGAGTTTCTAGTTGTGGAGTTTCTAGTTGCGGAGTCCCTAGTTGTGGAGTTTCTAGTTGCGGAGTCTCAAGCTGCGGAGTTTCAAGTTGTGGAGTTTCTAGTTGTGGAGTCTCAAGTTGTGGAGTTTCAAGTTGTGAAGTTTCAAGTTGTGGAGTCTCTAGTTGTGGAGTTTCTAGTTGCAGAGTATCTAGTTGTGGAGCTTCCAGTTGTGGAGTTTCTAGTTGTGAAGTTGTGGAGTCTCTGGTTGTGGAGTTTTTAGTTGTTGAGTTTCTAGTTGTGGAGTTTCGAGTTGTGGAGTCTCTAGTTATGGAGTTTCTAGTTGTGGAGCTTCCAGTTGTGGAGTATCTAGTTGTGGAGTTTCCAGTTGTGAAGTATCTAGTTGTGGAGTTTCCAGTTGTGGAGTATCTAGTTGTGGAGTTTTGAGTTGTGGAGTTTCTAGTTGCGGAGTTTCTAGTTGCGGAGTTTTTAATAGCGGAGTTTCTAGTTGTGAAGTTTCAAGTTGCGGAGTCTCAAGTTGTGGAAATTCCAGTTGTGGAGTTTTTAGTTGTGGAGTTTCTAGTTGTTGAGTTTCTAGTTGTGAAGTCTCTAGTTTTGCAGTTACTAGTTGTGGAGTTTCTAGATATGGAATTTCTAGTTGCCGAGTCTGTATTTGTGGAGTTTGTAGTTGTGGAGTTTCTAGTCGTGGAGTTTCTAGTTGTGGAGTCTCTAGTTGCGGAGTTTCTAGTTGCGGACTTTCTAGTTGTGGAGTTTCTGGTTGTGGAGTTTCTAGTTGCGGAGTCCCTAGTTGTGGAGTTTCTAGTTGCGGAGTCTCAAGATGTGGAGTTTCTAGTTGTTGAGTTTTTAGTTGTGGAGTTTCTAGTTGTTGAGTTTCTAGTTTGAAGTCTCTAGTTGTAGATTTTTTAGTTGTGGAGTCTCTAGTTTAGGAATTTCTAGTTGAAGAGTTTTTAGTTGTGGAGTGTCTAGTTGTGGAGTTTCTAGTTGCAGAGTCTCTAGTTGCGGAGTTTCAAGTTGTGGAGTCTCTAGTTGTGGAGTTTCTAGTTGCCGAGTTTTCAGTTGTGGAGTATCTAGTAGTGGAGTTTCTATTTGTGGAGTTTCTAGCTGCGGAGTTTCTAGTTGCAGAGTCTCTGGTTGTGGAGTTTCTAGTTGCGAAGTCTCTAGTTGTGGAGTTTCTTGTTGTGGAGTTTCCAGTTGTGGAGTTTTTAGTTGTGGAGTTTCTAGTTGTGGAGTTTCGGGTTGTGGAGTTTCTGGTTGTGGAGTTTCTAGTTGCGGAGTCTCTAGTTGTGGAGTTTCGATTTTTGGAGTTTCTAGTGTTGGAGTTTTGAGTTTAGGAGTTTCTAGTTGCGGAATCTCTAGCTGTGGATTTTCTAGTTGTGGAACTTAAAGTTGTGAGGTTTCAAGTTGTGGAGTTTCAAGTTGTGGAGTTTCTAGTTGTGGAATTTCTAGTTGTGGAGTCTCTAGTTGCGGAATCTCTAGCTGTGGATTTTCTAGTTGCGTAACTTAAGGTCGTGAGGTTTCAAGTTGTGGAGTTTCTAGTTTTCTAGTTGTGGAGTTTCTAGTTGTGGAGTTTCTAGTTGTGGAGTCTGTAGTTGTGTAGTTTCTAGCTGCGGAGTTTCTATTTGTGGAGTATCTAGCTGCGGAGTTTCTAGTTGCGGAGTCTCTAGTTGTGGACTTTCTAGTTGTGGAGTTTCTAGTTGTGGAGTTTCCATTTGTGGAGTTATAGTTGTGGACTTTCTAGACATGAAATTTCTTGTAGTCGAGTCTCTATTTGTGGAGTCTCTAGTTGTGGAGTTTCTAGTTGTGGAGTTTCTAGTTGTGGAGTCTCTAGTTGTGTAGTGTCTAGCTGCGGAGTTTCTAGTTGCAGAGTTTCTATTTGTGGAGTTTCTACTTGTGGAGTTTCTAGTTGCAGAGTCTCTGGTTGTGGAGTTTCTAGTTGCGAAGTCTCTAGTTGTGGAGTTTCTTGTTGTGGAGTTTCCAGTTGTGGAGTTTTTAGTTGTGGAGTTTCTAGTTGTGGAGTTTCTGGTTATGGAGTTTCTGGTTGTGGAGTTTCTAGTTGCGGAGTCTCCAGTTGTGGAGTTTCGATTTTTGGAGTTTCTAGTGTTGGAGTTTTGAGTTTAGGAGTTTCTAGTTGCGGAATCTCTAGCTGTGGATTTTCTAGTTGCGGAACTTAAAGTTGTGAGGTTTCAAGTTGTGGAGTTTCAAGTTGTGGAGTTTCTAGTTGTGGAATTTCTAGTTGTGGAGTCTCTAGTTGTGTAGTTTCTAGCTGCAGAGTTTCTATTTGTGGAGTTTCTAGTTGCGGAGTTTCTAGTTGCAGAGTCTCTGGTTGTGGAGTTTCTAGTTGCGGAGTCTCTAGTTGTGGAGTTTCTAGTTGTGGAGTTTCTAGTTGTGGAGTTTCTAGTTGTGGAGTTCCAAGTTGTAAAGTTTCTAGTTGGGGAGTTTCTAGTTGTGGAGTTTCTAGTTGTGGAGTCTCAAGTTGTGGAGTTTAAACTTGTGGAGTTTCAAGTTGTGGAGTCTATAGTTGTGGATTTTCTAATTGTGGAGTAAATCGTTGTGGATTTTCCAGTTGTGGAGTTTCTAGTTGTGGAGTTGCGGAGTCTCTAGTTGTGGAGTTTCTAGTTGCAGAGTCTCTAGTTGTGGAGTTTCAAGTTGTGGAGTCTCTAGTTGTGGAGTTTCTAGTTGCCGAGTTTCCAGTTGTGGAGTATCTAGTAGTGGAGTTTCAAGTTGTGGAGTTTCTAGTGTGGAGTTTCTAGTTGCGGAGTCCCTTGTTGTGGAGTTTCTAGTTGTGGAGTCTCTAGTTGTAGAGTTTCTAGTTGAGGAGTTTCTAGTTGTGGATTTTCCAGTTATCGAGTTTCTAGTTGTGGAGTATCTAGTAGTGAAGTTTCCAGTTGTGGAGTTTCAAGTTGCGGAGTCTCAAGCTGTGGAGCTTCTAGTTGTTGAGTTTTAGTTGTGCAGTTTCTAGTTGTTGAGTTTCTAGTTTGAAGTCTCACGTTGTGGAGTTTCTAGCTTAGGAGTTTTTAGTTGTAGAGTTTTTAGTTTTTGAGTCTCTAGTTGTGAAGTTTCAAGTTCTGGAGTTTCGAGTTGTGGAGTTTCGAATTGTGGAGTTTTGAGTTGTGGAGTTTCGAGTTGTGGAGTTTCTAGTTGTGGAGTTTCTAGTTGCGGAATCTCTAGTTGTGGATTTTCTAGTTGCGAAACTTATGGCTGTGAGGTTTCAAGTTGTGGAGTTTCTAGTTGTGGAGCTTCTAGTTGTGGAGTTTCTAGTTGCGGAGTTTCTAGTTGTGGAGTTTCTAGCTGCGGAGTTTCTAGTTGCAAGGTCTCTAGATGTGGAATTTCTAGTTGTAGAGTTTCTAGTTGTGGAGTCTCTATTTGCGGAGTTTCTAGTAGTGGAGTTTCTAGTTGTGGAGTTTCTGGTTGTGGAGTTTTTAGTTGTGGAGTTTCAAGTTGTGGAGACTCTAGTCGTAGAGTTTCTAGTTGTGGAGTCTCTAGATGCGGAGTTTCTAGTTGTGGAGTTGCTAGTTGTGGAGTTTCTAGTCGTGGAGTTTTTAGTTGTGGAGTCTAGGGTTGTGGAGTTTAAAGTGGCGGAGTCTCAAGTTGTGGAATTTCTAGTTGTAGAGTTTTTAGCTGTGGAGCTTCTAGTTGTTGAGTTTCTAGTTTTGAAGTCTCTATTGTGGAGTCTCAAGTTATGGAGTCTCTAGTTTAGAACTTTCTAGTTGTAGAGTTTTTAGTTGTGGAGTGTCTAGTTGTGGAGTTTCCAGTTGTGGAGTTTCCAGTTGTGGAGTTTCGAGTTGTGGAGGTTTGAGTAGTGGAGTTCCTAGTTGCGGCGTCTCAAGTTGTGGAGTTTGTAGTTGCGGAGTGTCTAGTTGTGGATTTTCCAGTTGTCGAGTTTCTAGTTGTGGAGTATCTAGTAGTGAAGTTTCCAGTTGTGGAGTTTCAAGTTGCGGAGTCTCAAGCTGTGGAGCTTCTAGTTGTTGAGTTTTAGTTGTGCAGTTTCTAGTTGTTGAGTTTCTAGTTTGAAGTCTCAGGTTGTGGAGTTTCTAGTTTAGGAGTTTCTAGTTGTAGAGTTTTTAGTTTTTGAGTCTCTAGTTGTGAAGTTTCAAGTTCTGGAGTTTCGAGTTGTGGAGTTTCGAATTGTGGAGTTTTCAGTTGTGGAGTTTCGAGTTGTGGAGTTTCTAGTTGTGGAGTTTATGGTTGCGGAATCTCTAGTTGTGGATTTTCTAGTTGCGAAACTTAAGGCTGTGAGGTTTCAAGTTGTGGAGTTTCTAGTTGTGGAGTTTCTAGTTGCGGAGTTTCTAGTTGTGGAGTTTCTAGCTGCGGAGTTTCTAGTTGCAAGGTCTCTAGATGTGGAATTTCTAGTTGTAGAGTTTCTAGTTGTGGAGTCTCTATTTGCGGAGTTTCTAGTTGTGGAGTTTCTAGTTGTGGAGTTTCTATTTGTGGAGTTTCTACTTGCGGAGTTTCTAGTTGCAGAGTCTCTGGTTGTGGAGTTTTTAGTTGCGAAGTCTCTAGTTGTGGAGTTTCTTGTTGTGGAGTTTCCAGTTGTGGAGTTTTTAGTTGTGGAGTTTCTAGTTGTGGAGTTTCTGGTTGTGGAGTTTCTGGTTGTGGAGTTTCTAGTTGCGGAGTCTCCAGTTGGGGAGTTTCGATTTTTGGAGTTTCTAGTGTTGGAGTTTTGAGTTTAGGAGTTTCTAGTTGCGGAATCTCTAGCTGTGGATTTTCTAGTTGCGGAACTTAAAGTTGTGAGGTTTCAAGTTGTGGAGTTTCAAGTTGTGGAGTTTCTAGTTGTAGAATTTCTAGTTGTGGAGTCTCTAGTTGTGTAGTTTCTAGCTGCAGAGTTTCTATTTGTGGAGTTTCTAGTTGCGGAGTTTCTAGTTGCAGAGTCTCTGGTTGTGGAGTTTCTAGTTGCGGAGTCTCTAGTTGTGGAGTTTCTAGTTGTGGAGTTTCTAGTTGTGGAGTTTCTAGTTGTGGAGTTCCAAGTTGTAAAGTTTCTAGTTGGGGAGTTTCTAGTTGTGGAGTTTCTAGTTGTGGAGTCTCTATTTGCGGAGTTTCTAGTTGTGGAGTTTCTAGTTGTGGAGTTTCTGGTTGTGGAGTTTTTAGTTGTGGAGTTTCAAGTTGTGGAGACTCTAGTTGTGGAGTTTCTAGTTGTGGAGTCTCTAGATGCGGAGTTTCTAGTTGTGGAGTTGCTAGTGTTGGAGTTTCTAGTTGTGGAGTTTCAGGTTGTGGAGTTTCTAGTTGCAGAGATTCTAGTTGCGGAGTCTCTGGTTGTGGAGGTTCTAGTTATGGAGTTTCGAGTTGTGGAGTCTCTAGTTATGGAGTTTCTAGTTGTGGAGCTTCCAGTTGTGGAGTATCTAGTTGTGGAGTTTCCAGTTGTGAAGTATCTAGTTGTGGAGTTTCCAGTTGTGGAGTATCTAGTTGTGGAGTTTTGAGTTGTGGAGTTTCTAGTTGCGGAGTTTCTAGTTGCGGAGTTTTTAATAGCGGAGTTTCTAGTTGTGAAGTTTCAAGTTGCGGAGTCTCAAGTTGTGGAAATTCCAGTTGTGGAGTTTTTAGTTGTGGAGTTTCTAGTTGTTGAGTTTCTAGTTGTGAAGTCTCTAGTTTTGCAGTTACTAGTTGTGGAGTTTCTAGATATGGAATTTCTAGTTGCCGAGTCTGTATTTGTGGAGTTTGTAGTTGTGGAGTTTCTAGTTGCAGAGTCTCTAGTTGCGGAGTTTCAAGTTGTGGAGTCTCTAGTTGTGGAGTTTCTAGTTGCCGAGTTTTCAGTTGTGGAGTATCTAGTAGTGGAGTTTCTATTTGTGGAGTTTCTAGCTGCGGAGTTTCTAGTTGCAGAGTCTCTGGTTGTGGAGTTTCTAGTTGCGAAGTCTCTAGTTGTGGAGTTTCTTGTTGTGGAGTTTCCAGTTGTGGAGTTTTTAGTTGTGGAGTTTCTAGTTGTGGAGTTTCGGGTTGTGGAGTTTCTGGTTGTGGAGTTTCTAGTTGCGGAGTCTCTAGTTGTGGAGTTTCGATTTTTGGAGTTTCTAGTGTTGGAGTTTTGAGTTTAGGAGTTTCTAGTTGCGGAATCTCTAGCTGTGGATTTTCTAGTTGTGGAACTTAAAGTTGTGAGGTTTCAAGTTGTGGAGTTTCAAGTTGTGGAGTTTCTAGTTGTGGAATTTCTAGTTGTGGAGTCTCTAGTTGCGGAATCTCTAGCTGTGGATTTTCTAGTTGCGTAACTTAAGGTCGTGAGGTTTCAAGTTGTGGAGTTTCTAGTTTTCTAGTTGTGGAGTTTCTAGTTGTGGAGTTTCTAGTTGTGGAGTCTGTAGTTGTGTAGTTTCTAGCTGCGGAGTTTCTATTTGTGGAGTATCTAGCTGCGGAGTTTCTAGTTGCGGAGTCTCTAGTTGTGGACTTTCTAGTTGTGGAGTTTCTAGTTGTGGAGTTTCCATTTGTGGAGTTATAGTTGTGGACTTTCTAGACATGAAATTTCTTGTAGTCGAGTCTCTATTTGTGGAGTCTCTAGTTGTGGAGTTTCTAGTTGTGGAGTTTCTAGTTGTGGAGTCTCTAGTTGTGTAGTGTCTAGCTGCGGAGTTTCTAGTTGCAGAGTTTCTATTTGTGGAGTTTCTACTTGTGGAGTTTCTAGTTGCAGAGTCTCTGGTTGTGGAGTTTCTAGTTGCGAAGTCTCTAGTTGTGGAGTTTCTTGTTGTGGAGTTTCCAGTTGTGGAGTTTTTAGTTGTGGAGTTTCTAGTTGTGGAGTTTCTGGTTATGGAGTTTCTGGTTGTGGAGTTTCTAGTTGCGGAGTCTCCAGTTGTGGAGTTTCGATTTTTGGAGTTTCTAGTGTTGGAGTTTTGAGTTTAGGAGTTTCTAGTTGCGGAATCTCTAGCTGTGGATTTTCTAGTTGCGGAACTTAAAGTTGTGAGGTTTCAAGTTGTGGAGTTTCAAGTTGTGGAGTTTCTAGTTGTGGAATTTCTAGTTGTGGAGTCTCTAGTTGTGTAGTTTCTAGCTGCAGAGTTTCTATTTGTGGAGTTTCTAGTTGCGGAGTTTCTAGTTGCAGAGTCTCTGGTTGTGGAGTTTCTAGTTGCGGAGTCTCTAGTTGTGGAGTTTCTAGTTGTGGAGTTTCTAGTTGTGGAGTTTCTAGTTGTGGAGTTCCAAGTTGTAAAGTTTCTAGTTGGGGAGTTTCTAGTTGTGGAGTTTCTAGTTGTGGAGTCTCAAGTTGTGGAGTTTAAACTTGTGGAGTTTCAAGTTGTGGAGTCTATAGTTGTGGATTTTCTAATTGTGGAGTAAATCGTTGTGGATTTTCCAGTTGTGGAGTTTCTAGTTGTGGAGTTGCGGAGTCTCTAGTTGTGGAGTTTCTAGTTGCAGAGTCTCTAGTTGTGGAGTTTCAAGTTGTGGAGTCTCTAGTTGTGGAGTTTCTAGTTGCCGAGTTTCCAGTTGTGGAGTATCTAGTAGTGGAGTTTCAAGTTGTGGAGTTTCTAGTGTGGAGTTTCTAGTTGCGGAGTCCCTTGTTGTGGAGTTTCTAGTTGTGGAGTCTCTAGTTGTAGAGTTTCTAGTTGAGGAGTTTCTAGTTGTGGATTTTCCAGTTATCGAGTTTCTAGTTGTGGAGTATCTAGTAGTGAAGTTTCCAGTTGTGGAGTTTCAAGTTGCGGAGTCTCAAGCTGTGGAGCTTCTAGTTGTTGAGTTTTAGTTGTGCAGTTTCTAGTTGTTGAGTTTCTAGTTTGAAGTCTCAGGTTGTGGAGTTTCTAGCTTAGGAGTTTCTAGTTGTAGAGTTTTTAGTTTTTGAGTCTCTAGTTGTGAAGTTTCAAGTTCTGGAGTTTCGAGATGTGGAGTTTCGAATTGTGGAGTTTTGAGTTGTGGAGTTTCGAGTTGTGGAGTTTCTAGTTGTGGAGTTTCTAGTTGCGGAATCTCTAGTTGTGGATTTTCTAGTTGCGAAACTTAAGGCTGTGAGGTTTCAAGTTGTGGAGTTTCTAGTTGTGGAGCTTCTAGTTGTGGAGTTTCTAGTTGCGGAGTTTCTAGTTGTGGAGTTTCTAGCTGCGGAGTTTCTAGTTGCAAGGTCTCTAGATGTGGAATTTCTAGTTGTAGAGTTTCTAGTTGTGGAGTCTCTATTTGCGGAGTTTCTAGTAGTGGAGTTTCTAGTTGTGGAGTTTCTGGTTGTGGAGTTTTTAGTTGTGGAGTTTCAAGTTGTGGAGACTCTAGTCGTAGAGTTTCTAGTTGTGGAGTCTCTAGATGCGGAGTTTCTAGTTGTGGAGTTGCTAGTTGTGGAGTTTCTAGTCGTGGAGTTTTTAGTTGTGGAGTCTAGGGTTGTGGAGTTTAAAGTGGCGGAGTCTCAAGTTGTGGAATTTCTAGTTGTAGAGTTTTTAGCTGTGGAGCTTCTAGTTGTTGAGTTTCTAGTTTTGAAGTCTCTATTGTGGAGTCTCTAGTTATGGAGTCTCTAGTTTAGAACTTTCTAGTTGTAGAGTTTTTAGTTGTGGAGTGTCTAGTTGTGGAGTTTCCAGTTGTGGAGTTTCCAGTTGTGGAGTTTCGAGTTGTGGAGGTTTGAGTAGTGGAGTTCCTAGTTGCGGCGTCTCAAGTTGTGGAGTTTGTAGTTGCGGAGTGTCTAGTTGTGGTGTTTCTAGCTGTGGAATTTCTTGAAGCGGAGTTTCTAAATGCGGAGTTTCTAGTTGCGGAGTTCCATAGTTGCAGAGTCTCTAGTTATGGAGTTTCTAGTTGTGGAGTGTCTAGTTGTGGAGTTTCAAGTTGTGCAGTTTCTAGTAGAGTTTCGAATTTTGAAGTTTCTAGTTGTTGAGTTTCTAGTTTGAAGTCTCTAGTTGTAGATTCTCTAGTTGTGGAGTCTCTAGTTTAGGAGTTTCTAGTTGAAGAGTTTTTAGTTGTGGAGTGTCTAGTTGTGGAGTTTCCAGTTGTGGAGTTTCGAGTTGTGGAGTTTCGAGTTTTGGGTTTCTAGTTGTGGAATTTTGAGTTGTGGAGTTTCTAGTTGTGGAGTTTCTAGTTGCGGAATCTCTAGCTGTGGATTTTCTAGTTGCGTAACTTAAGGTCCTGAGGTTTCAAGTTGTGGAGTTTCTAGTTTTCTAGTTGTGGAGTTTCTAGTTGTGGAGTTTCTAGTTGTGGAGTCTGTAGTTGTGTAGTTTCTAGCTGCGGAGTTTCTATTTGTGGAGTATCTAGCTGCGGAGTTTCTAGTTGCAGAGTCTCTATTTATGGAGTTTCTAGTTGTGGAGTTTCTAGTTGTGGAGTTTCCATTTGTGGAGTTATAGTTGTGGACTTTCTAGACATGAAATTTCTTGTAGTCGAGTCTCTATTTGTGGAGCTTGTAGTTGTGGAGTTTCTAGTTGTTGAGTTTCTAGTTGTGGAGTCTCTAGTTTTGCAGTTTCTAGTTGTGGAGTTTCTAGATATGGAATTTCTAGTTGCCGAGTCTGTATTTGTGAAGTTTGAAGTTCTGGAGTTTCCAGTTGTGGAGTTTCTAGTTGTGGAGTCTCTAGTTGCGGAGTTTCTAGTTGCGGAGTTTCTAATTGTGGAGTTTCTGGTTGTGGAGTTTCTATTTGAGGAGTTTCAAGTTGTGAAGTTTCTAGTTGTGGAGTCCCTAGTTGCGGAGTTTCTAGTTGTGAAGTTTCTAGTTGTGGAGTTTCTAGTTTTCGAGTTTCTAGTTGTGGAGTTTCTAGTTGTAGAGTCTCCTGTTGCGGAGTTTCTAGTTGCGGAGTTTCTAGTTGTGGAGTATGTAGTTGTGGATTTTCCAGTTGTGGAGTTTCTAGTTGTTCAGTTGCGGAGTATCTAGTTGTTGAGTTTCTAGTTGCAGAGTCTCTAGTTGTGGAGTTTCAAGTTGTGGAGTCTCTGAATGTGGAGTTTCTAGTTGTCGAGTTCCCAGTTGTGGAGTATCTAGTAGTGGAGTTTCGAGTTGTGGAGTTTCTAGTTGTGGAGTTTCTAGTTGTGGAGTTTCTAGTTGCGGAGTTTCTAGTTGCGAAGTTTCAAGTTGTGGAGTTTCAAGTTGCGGAGTCTCAAGCTGTGGAGTTTCTAGTTGTGGAGTTTCCAGTTGTGGAGTTTCGAGTTGTGGAGTTTCTAGTTGCAGAGTCTCTAGTTGTGGAGTTTCAAGTTGTGGAGTCTCTAGTTGTGGAGTTTCTAGTTGCCGAGTTTCCAGTTGTGGAGTATCTAGTAGTGGAGTTTCCAGTTGTGGAGTTTCTAGTTGTGGAGTTTCTAGTTGCGGAGTCCCTAGTTGTGGAGTTTCTAGTTGCGGAGTCTCAAGCTGCGGAGTTTCAAGTTGTGGAGTTTCTAGTTGTGGAGTCTCAAGTTGTGGAGTTTCAAGTTGTGAAGTTTCAAGTTGTGGAGTCTCTAGTTGTGGAGTTTCTAGTTGCAGAGTATCTAGTTGTGGAGCTTCCAGTTGTGGAGTTTCTAGTTGTGAAGTTGTGGAGTCTCTGGTTGTGGAGTTTTTAGTTGTGGAGTTTCTAGTTGTGGAGTTTCCAGTTGTGGAGTATCTAGTTGTGGAGTTTCCAGTTGTGAAGTATCTAGTTGTGGAGTTTCCAGTTGTGGAGTATCTAGTTGTGGAGTTTTGAGTTGTGGAGTTTCTAGTTGCGGAGTTTCTAGTTGCGGAGTTTTTAATAGCGGAGTTTCTAGTTGTGAAGTTTCAAGTTGCGGAGTCTCAAGTTGTGGAAATTCCAGTTGTGGAGTTTTTAGTTGTGGAGTTTCTAGTTGTTGAGTTTCTAGTTGTGAAGTCTCTAGTTTTGCAGTTACTAGTTGTGGAGTTTCTAGATATGGAATTTCTAGTTGCCGAGTCTGTATTTGTGGAGTTTGTAGTTGTGGAGTTTCTAGTCGTGGAGTTTCTAGTTGTGGAGTCTCTAGTTGCGGAGTTTCTAGTTGCGGAGTTTCTAGTTGTGGAGTTTCTGGTTGTGGAGTTTCTAGTTGCGGAGTCCCTAGTTGTGGAGTTTCTAGTTGCGGAGTCTCAAGATGTGGAGTTTCTAGTTGTTGAGTTTTTAGTTGTGGAGTTTCTAGTTGTTGAGTTTCTAGTTTGAAGTCTCTAGTTGTAGATTTTTTAGTTGTGGAGTCTCTAGTTTAGGAATTTCTAGTTGAAGAGTTTTTAGTTGTGGAGTGTCTAGTTGTGGAGTTTCTAGTTGCAGAGTCTCTAGTTGCGGAGTTTCAAGTTGTGGAGTCTCTAGTTGTGGAGTTTCTAGTTGCCGAGTTTTCAGTTGTGGAGTATCTAGTAGTGGAGTTTCTATTTGTGGAGTTTCTAGCTGCGGAGTTTCTAGTTGCAGAGTCTCTGGTTGTGGAGTTTCTAGTTGCAAGTCTCTAGTTGTGGAGTTTCTTGTTGTGGAGTTTCCAGTTGTGGAGTTTTTAGTTGTGGAGTTTCTAGTTGTGGAGTTTCGGGTTGTGGAGTTTCTGGTTGTGGAGTTTCTAGTTGCGGAGTCTCTAGTTGTGGAGTTTCGATTTTTGGAGTTTCTAGTGTTGGAGTTTTGAGTTTAGGAGTTTCTAGTTGCGGAATCTCTAGCTGTGGATTTTCTAGTTGTGGAACTTAAAGTTGTGAGGTTTCAAGTTGTGGAGTTTCAAGTTGTGGAGTTTCTAGTTGTGGAATTTCTAGTTGTGGAGTCTCTAGTTGTGTAGTTTCGAGCTGCAGAGTTTCTATTTGTGGAGTTTCTAGTTGCGGAGTTTCTAGTTGCAGAGTCTCTGGTTGTGGAGTTTCTAGTTGCGGAGTCTCTAGTTGTGGAGTTTCTAGTTGTGGAGTTTCTAGTTGGGGAGTTTCTAGTTGTGGAGTTTCCAGTTGTGGAGTCTCAAGTTGTGGAGTTTAAACTTGTGGAGTTTCAAGTTGTGGAGTCTATAGTTGTGGAGTTTCTAGTTGTGGATTTTCTAGTAGTGGAGTAAATCGTTGTGGATTTTCCAGTTGTGGAGTTTCTAGTTGTGGAGTTGCGGAGTCTCTAGTTGTGGAGTTTCTAGTTGCAGAGTCTCTAGTTGTGGAGTTTCAAGTTTTGGAGTCTCTAGTTGTGGAGTTTCTAGTTGCCGAGTTTCCAGTTGTGGAGTATCTAGTAGTGGAGTTTCCAGTTGTGGAGTTTCTAGTTGTGGAGTTTCTAGTTGCGGAGTCCCTTGTTGTGGAGTTTCTAGTTGTGGAGTCTCTAGTTGTAGAGTTTCTAGTTGAGGAGTTTCTAGTTGTGAATTTTCCAGTTGTCGAGTTTCTAGTTGTGGAGTATCTAGTAGTGAAGTTTCCAGTTGTGGAGTTTCAAGTTGCGGAGTCTCAAGCTGTGGAGCTTCTAGTTGTTGAGTTTTAGTTGTGCAGTTTCTAGTTGTTGAGTTTCTAGTTT